>NW_021604567.1:6817624-6871926 GCF_004785775.1 Grammomys surdaster | reverse complement strand
CTCTCTCTCTCTCTCTCTCTCTCTCTCTCTCTCTCTCTCTCTCTCTCTAACACAAACACGAATGAAATGAAAGTTAAAGGAGACCATGTGTCTATAAATTTTAGAGTAAAATAAAAAGTGTATTCTTGATATTTTAAGGAAATTCCATATTGTCTTGCATAATGAGAGGATTAATTTGCATTTCCACTGTAAGTATGTACTATTTCATCAGCCATTCTGTTTTCACCACTCCATATCTGGCAATGATTTTTAAATGTTTCAACAAAGTATAATTAATAGTTTTACATGGTGGGGACACTTTCTAAACGGCCCTTGCTTGTTCAACTTGTATCTAAACTATGTGATTTTTAAACCTAATTTTATTAAGGTTTTTTATCTTGAAACCACCATAATTTTGTTAATCGTGCTTGTAAAAACAATGTGCAATAATTTTTTACAACAATTTGGTCCATTTATAAGTACTGATTTGTAAGTGGTAAGTAGTTCTTTAGTCTCTGAAATGATTCCCATTTTACATATTAAACTATCTTTTCAATATTCTAGTGAAATTTGCAGCCTTTTGTTGAAGTTATTTGCATCTGTGTTCCCTGGAATTTTGGCCTGTGGTTGTCTTTTTATAGTATCTTTGCTGGCATTGTAATTGCTTTAAAGCTGGAGTCAAAATGAGTTTGGCAATGTATCTACTTCTTCAATATTGATTTTTTTGTGAAGATTTTCAGTGTATTGTTATTAGTTATTTGTTTTATTATGTTTGGTAGAATTGTGAATCTATATTTTCTTAGAGGTTAACAAACAAAGATAAATCACTCCAACCCCTAGTTGATGAAAACCAGTAACAAAAGAAATTTAGATAGAGAAAAATTAAACCACTGATTGTGTACTATGTGAAAATTGTGTATTTATTGTGAAAATATTTTGGTGTACTTTCATTGTTTTGAATATGAATCTGGTTGAGTATTTGTGTATGTATTTCTATGTAAGTGAGTTGTGTGTGCACAATGACTAGTTAAAAGCTTAGTGAAATTATCTGAGCATTTGAAGTGAGATAATTAGAAGCATTGCTTGTGTGGCATGTAACTAAAGAAAGGTGAAAAGAAAACAGGGAAATACAAACTAAAAAGTAATAATGACATATATTTGGTAACTTATGTCTTTACTGATAAATGAAAACCTATTAGGATAATTTTAATGAGTAGGATATGATTCTTTGCTTGTCATACATTTATAAATGTTTCTTTAAATACATATGGTAAATAGATGTACATTGATATTCTAAAGATATTCCTATTGCCCATATCAGGAAGCCTAGTATGGTTATAAACACAAACACAGCCATACATCTAAAGTTACTATAATTTTTATTGCATCAATAAGATTTCCTTAACTTGAGTGTTTATATTAAAAATAATCAATGAAAATTCTTTTAAAAATGTTTACATTTTTCTCCATATTGTGTGATTGCTTTGTTAGCAATGTTTGCTTGGTAAGTTCTGCATTATGGTATTTTCAGGTACTATTCTTGAGGAGAGAGCAAATGCTCATGGATTTTATAACTGTATATATATACAGTTATGAAATATATATTTATATATAGTATATATTATGTATATTATATATACTATATATGTAGTATATCAAAGGATGTATATATTATATACTTCATAAAGAGAAAATATCTCTAATTTTTACCCACAGCCTCCCATCATGACTAAGCTTTCACTAGAAGGACTTTTTACAGAATACCACTGACTTATTTTTATTATGCTAAATACTTGAGGACTTATTTCACATGCATCATATTTAGATCTACAAATGCTGAAAGGCAGACAGCCTAAATATTATTATCATCATGCTGCTAATGGGGAATCTGACAGCAAGACATATTATTTATAGGCCATTATTTGCTAAGCCTAGCCCCGAGTAATAGTGAAGATTATGATTAAAAAAACAACATGGTTCCTATCTACCAGTGAGATCATCACAAATATTATAAGCACAATATAAATGCATCTCAGGAGTATGATGACTCAGAAGGGCTTCTTAGAAGATCAGTGTCAGGCTAAATTGATTTAGGCTGAGGTGGGAAGTAAAAAAAAAAAAAAAATGAGAGAAAACAAGGTCTGCTAGCCAAAGCTAGCAGAATGTATGCTGTGAATGGGGAGGATAATCAGATAATCACAGAAACACGGAAGAGCTGAAGAGGTTTACTTGTCAATACAACTTTAATAGTATTTGAATATATTCATATATTGGTAGGATAATACAGTCAAAATGTTATGTTGATAATTTAATAAAAGTACACTGGTAAACAGCAGATCTATTTGATTATAATAATAAAAATGCACAGATTGGGAAATAACACTACTGTAAACCATGCAAGATATATCACCTTCATAGTCCTAGACATTAGAGAATTTAATGATAAGTGAAGTTAAAATATAACAAAATACATATTTATTTTCTAAACTACTGATGGAGGAGAAAACAAAAGTAAATTCTGATTAGAATAGGACTGAGGGAAAGCAAATAGTCCAGATAATTCAAAAGAGAAAGATGTTAGGTCATGAATATTTAGTTCTTACTCCTATTAAACAAAAAAATGATGGAGCCTTACATAGGAAAGGGACAAGATCTGAGTATATTTAAAGTACTTTGCAAAGCTGTCATGCAGAAAACAGATGATGTTGAACAAAAATTAAATGTTGGAGATATAATGAAGGATAAGTGAAGCCAATATTTCAATCTAAGGTAACAATAAAAAAATAGCATGAATGAATTCCACATTTATTTAGAACATGCACATTATTTCATTAAAAGTTTGACATATGTGGGGAGATAAAGAGATACCTTAAAGTTGATTCAAATAATTTTTTCTTGACATCTTATAAAACACTACAGTGAATAACTTGTGCTAGTGAAGATTTAAAAAGTGATCTTTACTGAGTACCTACAATCTAAATATATAGATTTGAATATAGCTATAAATTTAAGATTTAGACACTTTTAAGGTCATGAGAGCATCATGTCAACAAAAAAGGAAGAAACCTTGAGCAAGAAAAGGAGTCTGAATAAAACATCCAAAGAGATTAGATATAAGCAACACAGAATCTTGAGATTAAATGAAAAGAAGTAACAAAAAAATCAAAAATTATCACAAGGAGATCGTTATCAAATCAGACCTGTTACAAAGAGCATTCACTGTTCTTGGCAACAGATCATCAAGACTGAAATGGGTGTGAACTTTCAGTCAGGCAGAGGCACCCTACAGAGTGAGGGACAATGAAAACCTGCAAGGAACAGGGCAAGGGGTTGGGGGCTAGGACAAGAAAATGATGTGAGGATTGTAAAGCAGTTGATAGCAAAGAAGTAGGTCATTAGGGTGAATTGCTTTCATCAAAGAAAAAGTAGGTTATTTTCTAGCCATGATTTTCTCTCATAAAGAAGTATATTCTCCTGGAAACGGTTAACAATACTTCATAATCAAAGTCAAAGAAAAAATATTCATTCACTTTAAAAATTAAAAACTCAGGTATTGTAGAATAGTACATTTGTCAGACACCTAATCTATGCAAAGACAGAATAAATAAGAGTGTCTACATTTCCCCATAATTACTGGGAAAACCTAACACAGAGGCTGTTTGTACCAAGATCTATGCTTGTTCTGAATTCCTTAAAGTTTTTTTTTTTTAATGGACTGTTTTATAATTTTTCGGAAAAAAATTCACTGAAATGATCTGGGAGGTATATATGCGACATTTCAAGATAGAACATCTTAAAAATTCATAACTTATTTTAAAGAAAAAATAGTGAAGTCTTTGATTCAAAAGTAATCACATATTATAGCAGATCACCAGCTCACACTTTATATGAAAAACTGTATGTTCCATTTTTGTAAAATTATCTGCTTATGATAGTGTAAACATATGTTACAATCAACATTACTGATAAAAGAGGAAAACATTACGATTTAATTATAAAAATTCAATCTTTTTATTAATTTTAAGGAACAAAGAATGTGTTTACAAAGAATATGTAACTAGCAAAAGAGATATATATTTATATTTATAAAGCTATATGTTTTCAAGTTAAATAAATATATTATATTAAAATTGACTATGAAAAACATTTTTGAATAAAATTGTTTCAATAAAAATGTTGAAGTAGTTGGCCTCAAGAAATGTATTCATAAGACCTTTACATTAAACAGATAAATTCACATTATTAATGTAAACATTTTATAACTACTTTAGACAAAGAAGAAATGATGTAGTTCTGGTAATAAACATAACACAATAGGACAAAATAATCAAAGAGAAGAAAAGGAACCTAAGAATGGGGAAAGAAAAAGAGACCCACTTGTTCCAACACAGAGGATTCTCATAAAACACTACTCGGGAAGCTATCACATATATCCAGAGGATCCAGTGCTAACCTATACAGGCCTTGTATATGGGTCAGTCTCTCTTAAGTTTATATGAGCTCTATTCATATTGGTTTAGAGGGCATGGTTTTCTTGGTGTTCCAAATACCTTCTGTCTCCTACATGTTCTGCCTTCTCTTCTTCTACATGGTTCCCTTAATCCTGAGGGGAGGGATTTGTTGAAGACATTCCCATTTAGGGCTGAGTGTTACAAGGTTCATTCTCTGCATAGTATTTTACTGTGTAGGCCTACATGTGTATTCACATGTGCTACAGGATTTGTGTGCATCTTCTATGATGATGGCTGAACAAGGCACTAATCAGAATATAGCAGTATGACATTATGAGTCATTTTATTGCTTCTTTTTTCTTGTTTTGGTTTTCGATTTTATATATATATATATAAATATAACAGAAATGATTAGTTTTACCTTAGGTTCCTGGGCTATCTAGCCTCATGTTCTTGGTCAGCCAGGCAGTGTGAGGTACGAATTGCATCTCCTGGAGTGGACTTTAAGTCAAATAAGATATTGATTGGCTACTCCCTCAAACGATGTCAAGTGACATCGTTGCACTAGCCAATCATGCAGGCAAGACAAAATCATTGATCAAGGGGTTTGTGGATGGGTTGGTGTATTGTACGAAAGATGTTAACACATAGACATGAAGGCTTCATGTGGACATCACTTGATTTCTTCATAATTGATGAATTATGTAGATTTTATATTTAGTAGTATCTTCAACTGAACATGCTGTCAGTTTGTGGAGAGAAGCTCTGTCCTGGCAAGTGACTGGGTTATTGTGCGATTCACATAGAAACATTTTGGCCAAAAACTCAATCAGATATAGTCTAGTCCTGATATTGGAAAAAATCCTTTGGTGACAAGAGTTGACCAGTTGGAACTCTGTCTCTTCCATTATTTGATATTTTCAGATTATATATATATATATATATATATATGCACACACACATATATATGTGTATATATATGTATGTATATTTATATATACATATATATACTCATATATTTATGTATATATATATAATCTGAAAAAATATATATATACATATATATGTGTGTATGTGTTTGTGTGTGTGTGTGTGTGTATGTGAGCTTCTCCTTCTGAATCGGGGACACCTCACTCGGGATGATTTTATTTTCTAGTTACACTTGTTAAATAGCTCATGAATTTGTAAGAAAGCAAGGAGAAGTTCAGATTCAGAGGGATGAAAGAAAAGAGGAAAATATAATATCAAAAATAAAACTGAAAGAAAAAGAAGTGATCCTAAAAAACTAATTCTGTATAAGTTGAATATTATGTTACTCTGTAGACAGAACTTTCAAGTTTAGCATTCAATTTATGAAAACCACTTTTTATACTGAGTTCTGCAATTCATGTTCATATCACCCCTATGTACCAACCACTGATAATAATAAACTTGTAGAGACTATTTTTTCTTCAGGACATTGTACTAAGTCATTGGAAATCCGGCAAAGAAAATTTTTGACTGGAATAATGCAATTTTATTAGTACAAGATATATCAGATACATGAACAATTTTTATAGGATACACTATAATTCATAAAATGTGTAATCTCTCACATAGATATGCTGGCTACTAAATACTGTGAGATGTTATATAATAACAATAGCAATAATAGTAATGATAATAATGGTTGAAATGTAGAGATTTCACTGTGTATATAAAAGATATTTCAATATATGTATCTGTGATGTGTACTTGAGTTTCTGAGCATTAGATTGTTCCAGACACTTCAGGATTATGGAGTGTGAGTGACAATCTTGAGTGTTGATTATTACCTTCAACCATTTGTAGACAAGTTATGTTTTATCCCCAGACTTTAATCACCTTATCTGATACTTGATGATCAGTTGTAAGAGCACCGTAGAAGTTACTGCTATTAAATATCTTGCAAACAACTAACATATACTTATCTCATTCTATATCTTACCCGTTATCAGTTGCTTTAGTTATGCATATAAGTTAAATTTATAGTTGTCTCAAGGTCACATTTTTTTTATTCTTGTTGTTAGTCTTTACTGTGTTTTCAGTGTTCTGTTAAATAATACATTTATATATACCATGTCAGAAAACCATTCTACTGTTTCCCCCAAGGATTTTAAAACTTCATGTATTTGCTTAGAAGAGTAACTCATTTTGGCCTCATTTCTATATGTAGTGAGGGAATATTCTAAGGACATGGTTTGTCATATAGTTTTCACTGAATCCTGTTTATATGTACAAAAGAGCATTTAATCAAGAAAGCAAGAACATCATCATTCATCTAATCTGTGTCCTTTGACTTATGACACAGCTATAGTCTGAAAGCAGAAACAAAAAATTTGATCCATATTTTTGTTGTTAAAATGATTTAGTTTATATTAAAGTCTCTAAGAATTCTGTATCAGTTTGATTATTCTATGGGATTGAATGTATAAATTTCTCTCAGTGATGTGGCCATCTTAATATTTTTTTAAATTTTCTGATACTAAAACGGGATGCCTTCCAATTTATTTCAGTCATGTTTGATAATAATTAGTTTTGGGTAATTTTCAGTATACAAACACATCAAGTTCCTGGATACATTTACTCATAAATTTAAATTTCTTAGTGAAGGCAATTGCAATGAGTTTCTTAAATTTCATATTATTTATATTTCATTTTGGAAGCAGAGTAAAATTCTGTTGAATTTAGTTGATTTGTTGTAAATGCTAGATACAAGATAAACAGTTTTTGTGGCATTTTATATGAACTTGGTTGTGGCATTAAGCTTTGTTTTGTTTTTTCTTTTCACAGTTGCTTAATTCTCACAAAGCCCTGATCCATGTTCTCTGTATCCTACTCCTTGTTCTTTTCTTCCAAAAATAATTTCTAATCCAGCTTTGTTATCTCGCATCTTACATCTGTTTCCCTCTGCCATTTCCTTAATATCTGTTATTTTTATTTTATATAATTTTTCTGGTTTTACTAGAAATAACACACCTGTACAATAACACATGTACACACACACATGCACATGCACACATAGTCACATACACATGCACACACACAGGCACACACACCACTTCCATGTTATATTTACATGTAATTTTAATTCTAGATTTGTAATTTAAAAATACTCTTAATATGTAATTCAGAGTTTATATTTTACTACAGAAACACTTGCACCTTCATGTTCATTGGGGCTCTGTTGAGAATACCTAAAACAAGGTGTCTTAGTAGATGCCTATTAACAGATTAAAGAATGAGAAAAATGAGGAATGTATGCACAATAGAATATTAAACAGATTATAGTAATATGAAATCATGATATATACAAATAGAAGGTGGAGAATAAAAATGAGGTTCAGTATGATAAAGTCATATGTTCTCCCTTGTATCCAGAATCCTGTTTCAAATCTTTTTGGGTTTATTTAACTTAGAGAAACACTGGAAGGCAGGGTACTAGAAAATAGCATTTTGAGGGAAGGAGAAGCCAATGGAGAAGGCAAAAAAGGTTTACTACCAAATAAATAAATAAATAAATAAATAAATAGGGGACATTGAAGAATGGAGACAGAAAGGTGAAAGGGTGTGGATGGGTGGGGTGAAATATCTTCTTCCTAACGTGATGTGGCTATTACTGTCAGCATTTCAGTGTTTGTTTTCCTACACAAATCCTACATAAAATCAAGCAGGCAGAAAGTCCCTGGATAAAGAATTTCCAGGCCCAACCCATTACTGAGGCAACATTAACAGTGGATACTTGCTGGGAGAGGGCAGAATACATTTTCTTTTTAATATGGCCACTAGTAAGTTTCCATTATTCCAAGGGGTAGACTCAGATCTATGTGCATAAAAGCAGCAGTAACTACATTGAACGAATTATAAAAATTAAATTAATGAAGAATAAAGTAGAGAGGAGGACATGTTGGGTTGCTATGGGTAAGAGAAGCAAAAGTTGTATAATATGTCTATCTATCTATCTATCTATCTATCTATCTATCTATCTATCTATCTATACATGTATACATCTATCTATCTATATATCTATCTATCTATAGATAGATAGATCTATATCTATATACATATCTATGTATGTATATAGGTAGATATATAGACATAGACATAGATTAGATAGAGGTAGAGATAGAGATAGAGATAGATAGAGATAGAGAGATAGAGAGATAGAGATAGAGATATATTCATCCATGTGAAAATTATCTAAAACTAGAAAAACTATTAAAGAGAGAGAATAAGTGATTAGTTTTTCTGAGCCACTTTCTATATTTACTACTTTTAGTAATGTTACTTTAATATTATTAATAAAGCTTTAATAATACTCTAATAATAATAATAATATCCATTCACCAATAATTGTCATGACTTTAATTTTTATTTTGACTGCATAAAATTTGATTGTGTACATGTATTACATTTTCTTTACCCATCAATTTTTTGATGAACACCTAGGATACTTGCATTTTCTGTCTACTGTGAATATTGAAACAATGAAAGTGTCTCTATTAGGTATCTATATTGACTTAGTGTTTTGCATATGTATTCATTAATAGTTTAGAAGGGTAGTATGGTAGTTCTATTTTTGGTTTCCTTGAGAAACCACCACAGTGATTTCCATAGTGAGTAGCCACAAATAGTTACATTTCCACAAACAGCAAATACAAGCACTTCTTGACACACATTCTCACTAGAGTTTATTATCATTTCTTTACTTGATGAAGGCTATTCTGACTAGGATTCAGTGAAAATTTTAAGACATTTAGTTTGTATTGCTATGATGGTAAGGACTGTTTAATGCTTTTTAAATTATTGCTGGCAATTTTATTTCTTCTGTTCTTAATTAGCTCCTTAACTAACCCAGTGATTTGAATTTTGGTGGTTAACTTTTTCAGTTCATTGTGTTTCCTCCACCACAACATTATTCCTCTAGCTGAAGCAGACCTGGTGATTTTTTTCTATAGATTGACTCTTCAGTGTAATGAATTTTCTCTTGCTGTGCAAAAGTTTTTCTTTCTTTTTTAAATTTCATGTAATCTTATTAGACTCATTTTTGGATTAATCCCTGTACTTTTGAAGTACTTTTTAGAAAAAAAATGCTTAGCTTATATTTTTAAGTTTTTCCCTATGTTGTCTACAAGATGCTTGAAGCTTAGTAAAATCTTTGGTCAAGCTGAAATGGAGTTTTGTGAAGGGTGAAAGTTAAGGGTGAGATTTATAGGTCTAGTTTAATACTTATATATGTAGAATTATAGGTTCTACAGTACCATTTGTTGAAGAATCCAGTTGTTTCTGAAAACATTCATACAAATAACATTATACAGAATAAGCAGCTTATATTTAGGAATATCTGTGTATATACATGTATATATGCATGCAATGAAAACTAATGAAAAAGGACTAGAATTTGAAAGTATGGAAGCAGTGTGCATATGGGAGGATTCACAGGAAGAAAAGTTGTAATTATATTATAATCTGCATGTTTTATACAACTTTGCTTCTATTAGATGATTTTAGCTACATAAGTTTATTTATGGGTTTTCTTTACTATTCCATTGGATTTCATAGTTGTTTTTATGTCTGCCCCATGAGAGTTTCTAAGATGTTTTTATATCAGCTATTGTGATATATCTGGCTTACTCATTCTAATAGGCATTGACCTAGATACTCGTGTATCTTCATCCTTCCACACAAATTTAATATTTTTCATTAAAAAGGCTATCTTTTACATTTTTTATGAAATTTGTATTCATTGTTGAATAACATTTTTGGTACTGTAGTCATTCTCACAAAATATGCTTCAGCTAATCAATTCTATCTTCTAACATATTGGTCAATTTCTTTCTCCAGTGTAATAATGTTTCTATGTTACAGTTTTTTTTTTTCTTCTTGGTTCAGACTATTCCTAGATATTTTTAATCTTGTGACTGTGATTTTTATCATTCCCTATATATTTCTAAACAAATGGGATACTACAATTTTTGTGTGCTTATTTTGTGTTCTATTGCTTTGCTGAACGTGCTTATCAGGTCAATGAATTATCTGATGGAATCATTTAGGTCACAAAAAAAGTCAAACTAAATCATCTGTTTAATATTTGTATACCTTTTATTTATTGTACTATTCTGGTCCCAGAAGTTCAGAGTAATTTTTGTAGATTCTTAGTCTTATTGACTAAAAAGTTAATAATGTATACAGAACAGAACATTTTATTGAAGTTAAAGGGAATAGAACAGGGCATGATATTGAAGATCTTTGAGGCCTCTGGGAGAAGGGAGAAGAAGAGAGCTATGGTTCTATGTATTAGATTAAAAAGAATTTGTAAAAGCAGAGATGGAACACTAAGATAGAGTAAAGTAAACTGTATATTTTTCACTGACTTTTCTCTTTGTAACCTTTCTTGAAGGAACTCAGAATTAGTTTTCTCTGAAGATGCTGTGAGCATTGTGCTTGATATAAATATCCAGTCCTTTTGAATCAACAGGAAATACTCAACTTCAATATTATTTAGTTTAAGCTTGTGTTCAGATAGAATCAGAACTTTGTGTTCCAAACTTCTGACTATATCTAAAATTGGAGAAGAATGTTTTTATTTACTGTGATCAGTTGCCTTTGGTTTCGTGGCCCAAATGGAACACCTGTTGCATTTACTGTCTTCTTTCTCTGAAGCACTTATTTTCTTTGTAACTATCACAGTATACCTGAAAAATCAACTTGAGGTTTATTTTCCTTCACAGTAAGGATACAGGACATCAGAGAAGGGGAGTAGGGACATTGCAGCAGAAGTATGAGGCATATGGCCCGTATTGCTTATGCAATTAGGAAGCTGGAAGAGAAGCTTGCTACTCCCTGGCTTTTTTATCCTTTTGATTCAATCCAGGACTCCAACCCATGGAATGGTTCTACCCAAACTTAGAGTGGTCTTCTAGGCTCAATTATTTTAATCTAAAATGCCCTCCAGAGCTAAGCCTAAAGATTTAATTCTTAGGTGACTCTAGACACTGTTAAGTTAAAAAAAATCAGTATTAAAATCATAGTCCTTCAGTTTTATGGCAGCATGAAAACACTCTTGTTCACCTTTAACATGGCATGTAGGTATCACCTCCTGTGGATCATTATCACTCAGTAAGACCAAGGTAGAAGAAATAACTGAAAACTTGCTTGACTATTATCTGTTATGATGTTTGAAATCTTCCTACTATTTAGTTTTAAAAATTCTTCAGTTTACAGGGTGTGATAACCGTAGATAATTGATGCAGAACAAAGATATGTGAAAAATTCAGATATTTGATGGAGCATGTAAGTAGTAGAAGATTATAGGAGACCTCTTCATACCCTGTTCTGCTTTAACAATCATTAATAACAGAGAAAGGAAACACAATAAAACACAGAAAAGACTTAGGGAAAATGTAAAAATGTATTTTAAATGAAGGGAAAAGAAATTTAAGCATAACAAACATAATTTAAATGAAAATAGTTAGTCTATAAATCTACTTTAATATCTTGAATATGGTTTCTCCAAATGATGAACTACAGACACAACTATTCCTAACCACCACATTTTCCTGGTGTCCTTTACCAATCCCTGACAAGTAATTTTCCTTGACATGTTTATCAGATGAATTATGCTGGCAAGAACAAAGGAGTCCTAAGGATTCATAGAAATAGTCAGACAAAATAAATAAACCATCTCACTAGAATATATTATTTAGGGGAAGAAAAAGTGAATATTATATTCTAACATCAATACTTCTATCACATCCTTCTAATTTTATGTTTCTTGACTTCATCTTGTGAAAGAGGAAAAGAAATTGTTAGGTGTCATCATGAAGGAAAGAATCCCCAGCATACTTTCTATATTATCTTCCAATACTTATAACAAGTGGGAGCTTCATTGAGACAAGAACTGAATATTAATGGATATACTATATGTTTAATGTTTTCTATGTCATATAAATATTCTTGAACCTGTCCATTAACCATCTTAGTCAACTTAAATTTCCATTGTAAGTTTCTATGATGATAAATCATGTTTTATTATTATTTTTATATTTTGCTATTGACTACCTACATTGCTCTTAAAAATAAATATGAAGAAGTGAGGACTTATTTTAGTTCCAATACAAATTGATTTTAAATATTTTTGGCATATATTATATATGAAGTTTTGTTTATGTTTTAAAGTCTATATTGTCATAACTATGGTTGACTAGTATACCAGTTTTGAATATGAATGTTAAGATCTAAAATGCTAATGAAATTTTATGCAACTTTTTAAATATCAAAGTCAATCTTCCAGACAGGTATACTTGCAAATTCAATTTCTGGCAAACTTCACTTCAGTAGAAGTCATGTTGCCTCTCTCCTTAACCTGTTATTAGGCTGTACAATAACTTCTGTCCAATTTGTTCACTTGATAGGATATACATAGTCAGTACTTGTGAAATATATACACTACCTTTGTAGAGCAATAACTTTTACCATGTTGGTTTTTCCATGAGTAGTGGAGAAAACTACAAGTCAATTCAAATTACAAACAAACAAATAAACATACAAAGAAACAACTAGTATCAGATTGTCAGATAAATGTGCACACTTACCCTAGATTCCTCACCCTATATTTATATAAAGATTAATAAACTCTTAAAGCTAGGGTTACCTTTTGTGAAAACAACAGAATTCTATTTTTCAGATACACATTGCATTTTGAAAATAATTTTCAACTGATTAAGTATTATCGGAATTCAGACATAAAACATTTGGCTGGTTCAAAACAAAATTTAGGATTACAGGAAAGGCCGTATCCATTGATTGCTTCCAGCAGGCTCCCTGAATGAAGAAAGATCGATGACTAAAAAAAAAAAAAAACATTCTACTGACAAACAGATGAAAACAGTAACAGATGGAAACTGTAGACATTCGCCACAAAAGAAAAGTCCAATAGAGTGTCTCCAAGTAAATTCAGAAAATATGGATTTATTTTTGTGAATTTCTACATAGACCGAGAAAGAGAATTGTGTTTTGTTCATAACCCTGCTTGTAAAAGTTGTCTGGGACAGCTTAGTTATGAGGACAAAATATCACTGTAACCAGGTTAAGGTGATATAAGGATATTTGTCAATCACATCAGAAATGGAGCAAACCTCAACCACCTATAGCCATTATATCTTAAAATCCAGGCACTGCCTAAAGCAAAATTTTGGTTACACAACTGTACACTGTACAACTAATAACTATTCACAAATTTGCAAAGGAACACAAAGAAACAAAGGAACAAACTAAATAGTAGATATTCAAAAACTGCCAGGGATTCAAATTAGAAATAATTAAAAATAAAATTAGATTGTTTATGTTAAAAGTGTGCAGAATTATATTTATTGTATATCAATGGCAAAAAATAGTCTTTAAAAAATATGTTCTATCAATTAAATATTCAATTGTTCTGAGTTAAATGGCTTCGTGTGCTAAATCACACAGCAAACTTGGAAAGAACAATTATTTGAATCCTGAGCATCTATCATTTAAATGTTCCCCATCTTTGGGCAGAATTTGAAAGATTATTCATTTTCATGATTCATTTTTTATAAATCCATAACATATTAATAATATTTTCTATTTAACTTAGTTTTTATTTTGAAACATTAATACTTTTTTTAGCTCTACCTATACATGGTAAGTGCAAGTAATTAACTTTTTGAAATAGTTGATATTTTATTTTTTTATTCAATATAATTTTCTAGTTGAATAACCATTATTATAACTATCATAATATCTTCTATATATTTATAACTTTAATTCTAGGTAGTGCCTGGATTTCAGGATATAATGGCTACTGGTTGTTGGAGTTTGCTCCATTTCTGCTATGATTGACATGAGTCTTTATTTCAGAACCTGAGGCAGAGGGATGGCATCTGTCCTTTGTATGAAAATTTGCAACAAGACAAAAGAGGTAAAAACTGGTATAGACACTGGATACTTATAGTCTGTATTGAGATATGATGCAACTATGTGCATTTATAGTAGGAAAAACTAGCTGCTTGAGCATTATAAAACTATGAGAGCTAGGAATTAATTCAATGGAGATGTTACATCAGATGTCAAGTTTATAAAATTGATATTTTTGCCTAGATAATGGACATATTTGTACTTGTACTTTCAATAAATAATAAGTCATCATAACCCCTCTAAGGAACATATGGACATATATTGCATACTACAATAAAATTAAAAGTGGTAAAGTAGTCCATTCAAAATTCTATTAGTTATTAATCTAAGCATATCCAAATGATTGTGAGTGATTTACATGGTTTTTTGTGTGTATTTGTTATGCTTTTTTTTCTAGCCGATTTTTAACTGGTTTGCCTTTTTACCATTCACTGTTTAGAGGCATGTTGTAAATTAAGGAAATCAATCATCTGTGGTGTATGAATTTGTATATCACATGTGAGAAACTGAGTTTTTCTTGGACCTGAGAAAGTTTTTAAGGCAGCAGGGCAGTTTGCTCCATTTAAAGTCTCTAATTTATTTTTATGGATTTGAAAAAGATACTGCCATCTATTGCTGTTGTTATGCTGTGGACCTGTTCCTGCACAATGCTGGAGTCACACAGCCTCAACCTCTGCCCTATATTATTTACACTTCTCCTGTCACAGTCTGCCGTCTTGTGTCCTTTCTTAGAGCCCTGACCTGGTGTGAGTTCCTCCTCACTGAGCTTAGAAGCATGTGTCTGAGGGTTTCTTTTTAAACCGAAAATAGATTTTCCCATCAACTCCACCTAGGCCACTGTTTTATCTCCTTCCACTTTTCCCAGCTTCCCTTCATTTTCCCTCTCCCCATCATTCATTCCCCTATCCTCTTTCTTCTTCAGCAGGCCTCCAAGTGACAACAACTAAATATGACACAATGAAATACAAGGCAATGCAGGAACACTCACATGTCTGGTCACAGCATTTTAAGATTAGAGATAGAGGTTTTTGTCTTGACCAAAGGAGTCAGAGACACATCATTCCCATAGTTAGGAGTCCCAGAAAAAGACAAATTTAATAGCCACGACAAAGAGGACATACAAAGAGGACCTGAGCAGACCCATGAGTGGCTCTTGCTTGCTGCGTCTGATCTCTAAGACAATTCTCTGTGTTGTACATAATTTAAAAAAAATAAATCATTAAATATTTTGCTCTCTCTCTAGAATTTTTTGGATATTTTATTTATTTACATTTCATATGTTATCCCCTATCCCAGTTTCCCCTCTGCAAGCCTCTTATCTTCCCTTCCCCATTCCCCTGCTTTTAAGAGAGTACTCCCCCACCCACTTTCACCTCACTGCCCTGCCATTCCCCTATGCTGAGGCATTGAGCCTTCATAGGGCCAAGGACCTCTCCTCTCACGGATGCCAGATAAGACCATCCTCTGCTACATATGGAGCTGGAGCCATGGGTCCTTCCATGTGTACTGGATTACACTTGCATCTACTGTGAGACACAGGTAGTGATTTTCTGATCCTTCATTTTTCTGATCTCTTTATTTAGATCTTAATAATCAAGTTTCTTCTAATGAAATTTTCTTTAACAGTGTTAAGGATATCCACGAACTGGTGCTAAGACAGATACTGAATGATTTTCCAAGTCTATAAGGTTAAATGTTTTCATTCTGTTGCCTACAAAACCCACAAAAAATGTAGCGTGTCTACTTTTTAAAATTATCCTTAAAAATCACCTTATTTTATCAGTTTGGATTTCTTTTAAATTACAACTGTTTTCTGAAACCAATCAAATCTTGCACCTCTAGGATGTGGAACAGGAGACATACTGCTCTAAAAGTCAATATAGATAAACCTTGAACTGCTGGGCACTGACAATGTCATTTGTAAGATAAACCATTTCCACTTATAATAACATCTTTACCTCCTGGGGAAAAAAAAAGCATTGATGTGGGCAATAAGTGACCCCCTCCATAATTCTATGGCATCATTTAAGAGAAGATTGTAGATGAGGGAACCATCAGTGTTGCTTTCTGAGATATGCAAAGTAGATATCTGCTCACTATAGAGACTTACAAAAATATCAATAGCAGTACATTTTAAACTGAAAAAGACAACTGCTTATATGTGTTTTGAACAATCATTTGTGCCAGTTCGTTCCTAAGAGTTTTTAAGAAGTAACTCTTTTTTTATTGGATATTTTATTTAATTACATTTCAGATGTTATCTCCTATGCCCATTTCTCCCCAGAAACTCCTATCCCATCTCCTCTCCTCCTGCTTCTATGAGGGGGTGCCCCCATCCACCAACTCCTGCTTCCCTGCCTTTGCATTTCCCCATACTGGAGCATCCAGCCTTCACAGGACCAAGGGTCTCCTCTCCCACCTATGCCCTATAAGGCCATGCTCTGCTTCATATACAGCTGGAGCCATGGGTCCCTCCATGTGTATTTCCAGGCTGGCTGTTTAGATACAGGGAGCTCTGGTTGGTTAGTATTCTCACTTTCCCCATGGGGCCACAAGCCCCTTCAGCTTTTTCAGTCTTCTCTCTAACTCCTTTATTGGGGACCCTGTGATCATTTCAATGGTTGGCTGTGGGGATCTGCCTCTGTATATGTGAGGCTTTGGCAGAGCCTCTCAGGAGACATGTATATCAGGCTTCTGTCAGCAAGTACTTCCTAGCATCCATAACAGTGTCTGTATTTGGTGATTGCACATGGAATGGATCCCCAGGTGGGGCAGTCTCTGAACAGACCCTCCTTCAGCATCTGCTCCACACTTTGTCTCCTTATTTGCTCCCATGAGAATTCTGTTACTCCTTCTAAGAAGGACTGAAGCACCCACACTTTGGTCTTCCTTCTTCATGAGATTTATGTGGTCTGTGAGTTGTATCTTGGGTATTGCGAGCTTTCGGGCTAATATCCACGTATCATTGAGTGTATACCATGTGTGTTCTTTTGTGATTGGATTACCTCACTCAGGATGATATTTTCTAGTTTCATCCATTTGCCTAAGAATTTCATGAATTCATTGTTTTTAATAGCTGAGTAGTACTCCACTGTGTGAATGTATCACATTTTCTGTATCCATTCCTCTGTTGAATGGACAACTTGGTCCTTTCCAGCTTCTGGCTATTATAAATAAGGCTGCTATGAACATAGTGGAGCATATACCCTTGTTATATGTTGGAGCATGTTTTGTGTATATGCCCAGGATTGATATAGCTGGGTCCTCAGGTAATGCTATGTCCAATTTTCTGAACTGCCAGACTGATTTTCAGAGTGGTTGTATCAGCTTGCAATCCCACCAACAATGGAGAAGTGTCCCTCTTTTCCCACATCCTTGCCAGCATCTGCTTTCACCTGAGTATTGATCTTAGCCATTCTGATTGGTGTATGGTGGTATCTCAGAGTTGTTTTGATTTGCAGTTCCCTGATGACTAAGGATGTTGAACATATATTCTAAATGAAATCTATTTTGTCTCTAAGTACTAAGTATCAGCAAGATGTGTAAAGTGATGAACTTGATCCCATTTCAATCTGCGTTATTCTTCATCTATTACCTATGATTTCTAGCTAAGTTTCAGAAACATTATTTATCTTTGTGGAATATTACACACTGTCCACTCAAGGCTAGCTCTGGGCATTGATAGAGTGTAAACATAATTAATTCCTTATAACTTATTTCCCTGATTGTACAATTTTGATATATATTTTACAAAACTATTGTTTCATTAGTCATCTTAACATTTTCTATTATCTGATATTCTAATATAGGGTTGAAAAAGCATACTTGAAAATGCCTTAGAATAGTGTATTACTGCTAAAATTAGGTCGAAGTCACAGAAAATACAGCTTAAAACTTACTCTGTCTCATAAGATTCAGGACTAGAAGTAATTCACATAATTTAATTTTATTCATTTTACATCCTTACTGTTCAAAGAATAGCAGTTTTTAAAAATATATTTCTCCCAAGTTACCCAGTAGAATAGATATTAAAAATTATATCCAATCTGGTTTCAAGAAAGCATAAACTATACAACCTTTGACCTTGTGAATAATGGAGCTGTATATACAGAAAGCACTTAGCTTGAAATCCTCAGTGGATTTTCATTCATGCTCTCTCCAGAACACTTTAAAAGTATCAAATAAAGATAAACTTTGCAATATGTGCAAATAATTGCATTTTTTCTTTGATGGAAGGTGTAATGATCTTAGAAAGCTTCCACTGATCCCGAGCTTTTCCCCAGAGAACAGGTGCCTTTGTTCTGCTTTCCCTCATACCATTTTCTGCTCAAATTAAGTCTAATTTTACTTGTCAGGATTCAGGGTTTCTCATCTACTGTAACCATTTTTCATCTAGATATGCAGAGGTCAATTGTATATTTGACCCCATTGATTCTAAAGTTATAAAACTTAAAACCACACCATGGAATCTGTGCAGTTAGTGAGAAAAAAAATGGAGTTAGAGACTGCTGATATGGGGCAGAGGACAAATAAAGAAAAAGAAAAGAAAAAATAATCCATCCTTGGAAATAAGCATAAGCATGGACATAGTATTACCATCTCTACTTTATTAGGATAGAAGAAATGAATAGTATTCCATAAATTTATATAGCACAACATGATGTATGCTTCTAAGTGTCCTTTCTAATGATTACTTAAAATAATTTACATACATGTGCTCATTTTGTGATTTGGATGGTTAATAGCTAATAAATTAATAATGTTGAAATTATTAGCTGTAGTTACATCAATTTTCAGAATATATTCATTCAATCAAACTGAAACTCTGTGCCTTTTAAATTGTTTAAAAATATTTCTAAGCGGATATTGGTGGGGAAGAGGGAGAATAATTATGTAAAGGAGGAAAGAAACAAAATAAAAATGGAAAACAAGTTTATTCCAAAGGAACAAGATAGTTTTAATGTGATTCTTTAAAATTACTTTTTAAAATTATGAGGTTGGGCAGAAAACTCAATGTATAAAGAAATTACCATATAAGCATGAAGTCCTGTGTTCAGATCCCTAGCACATTCATAAAAGCTGGACAGGCCTGGATACTCCCTGTAATACCAGCACTCAACTTGCAAAGATACATTGTGATAGTTATTCTTGCTTATCGACTTGACTACATCTGGAGTTAACTAAACCCTAAAGCCTCAGGATAAACTTTTGAGGGATTTAGCTTCTTGTTTACATGACTTGAAGTTATAAGCTGCATATTTAATGTTTTTTAATTTAATATTTATTGATTTTCTGTGAGTATCACATCATGGACTCCAATTCCACTTATCTTCCATTCTCTTCACATCTGCCCTCCCTACTTGAAGCCTCCAAACCCAAATGAAAATAAAATATCAAAAATAAAAAAAATAAAAAAATAATTGCAAATATCTTTGGAAGCTGTAGTGTATGACAGTGTGTTCCACAGTATACACTTTTGTCCACAACTTTTGACTTGGAAATGTTCAGTGCAATGAGTCATTTGTCTAGTTTACAGGCTCTGGCTTCTGCTACAATATCAGTTCTGGATTCTTACATTGACTCCGCTTGGCTATCCTGTTGTTGCTTGTCATAGTGATCCTGTACCTTTAGATCTTCACTTCACATGCTCCAGAAGTCACTGATTGTGTGCATGTTGCAGAGTAGTCAACTCAGAGCCTTGGATCTGGGCCTGGGTGGTATCTTAGTGGGTAATTCTGTCAGCTTTCCCACATCACACCACCAAGAAAAGTGCTCCAACACTACTCCAACAAGCTTACCCAATGGCAGCAAGAGGAAAGAAGCTCCAATTCTTCTGTTTTCATGCCCGTTGGGCTGGCTCACCTGTTCCCCATGAGAGCAGGGACAACTCTACTTTTCTGCCCAGTTGAGATACAGGGCCTCTTCTCCCTAGTCCTGTAAATAGGCAAGGGGCTGGACCAGCTCTCACTGACACACTTTTGGATACAGAACATTCACAACTTCCTCAAACCGAGTCTAGCCATACTTTGTTGCCCAGGTAAGCGGCAGGGTCTGCTATCCTGAGTGCTATAGCAGATGAGGAGCAGGGCCAATTCTCCTGCTCTCAATACCTTGTGGACGGCTCTCCCATTTGACACAAGTGGTAAGGAATATAGTAGGGGGAGGGCATCTTTCTCTTACCCATTACACCACACTGCAGATTATTGGCAGGGCCAGTTCTCTCATGCTCAAAACCTCAGGGCCAACTCACCAAGAATTTCTGCAAGCAAGGCCAGCAGTGCTTGCTGGGTGAAGTGCAGGTCCTGCATTCCAAAGTACTGCAGCTGGTGAAGGTTGATGCTAGCTCTGCATAGTCCTTAAACATCAATATGGCCCCAGGTGGTAGCTGAGACCAGGGACATCTACCAGGCCACTGTTGCTGCAAGGCCATAGACACAGACATGGCCTTCAGTGTCATCATAGACAAGTACTACACTCTGGCCTTAGGTGGCAAAGCTTAATCCTTGAGTCAAGCTCACTACCCTTGAGTCTCAAGTTCTGCCTCTCTTCATTGTGCACACACCTTTCTGCTTCACTTTCTCTTCAATCTCCCCATTACTTACTTACTCATCTTAGTGGTGCCAGTGGCCTCTAGATGTCTGGGGTCACCTCAGAAGTGCTATGCCCTGCCATGCTGTGTGATACTGGACAGGCATCATCAGCATGGGCCTGTGGCACTGGGCTGGGGGTCACTGGGCTAGGGATTGTTGCAGGTTTGCTTGCTGTCTGAGCCACATGACACCTGACTAGGGATCATGCCCACTCTTTCAAGGTGGGAAGATTCACTTTAAACTTGGGCTATGCCTTCTGCTTGCCTTTTATGTCATGATCTCACTGGAAATTTCATTTTTTAAGAGCATTAGAGTCTAATTCTTTGGGATTCTGGCATATACTGAAAACCATCCAGCTCACAGACTAAATAACTACTAGATTCTTAGACTTATCATTGCTAAAAAGACATTATTGGGCTAACTGGACCATAGCCTATGAACTACTCTCATATATATTAGTCTAGGTAGAATTGGTGATCTCTAGATTCAGCAATAGAACCTTACTCAATTAGAAAAGTATAATATGGTCAATGAAAAGAGCCTTTATCAATTCCAGGCCTCTACAAATAAGTGTGCATATACTCATGCAAATACAATGTGTGTGTGTGTGTGTGTGTGTGTGTGTGTGTGTGTGTGTAAGAGAGAAAGAATATTACCCACAAGAAAAAAAATCAATGACCGGTATAATCGAAACTGAGTAAAGCCCAATTGTTGTATTTCAAGAGTCCTTTATATGGTTTTCATGTTCTTGAGAAGTTTCTCTTCTCAGCCCTGAGTATCTAGGGTTAAAATAGAGTTTCAACTTGATATTCACCTAAGGAAGGATTGAGTCTCCTCCTGTTGAATTAAATAGTTAGTAATCCAGGTATCCCTGTGAAAGAATTTATTTTTTATTTGATTCAACTATACAATAATTTGAACTTAAGTAAGGGTACTTATGTATAGTTTAATCAGAAGACCATATGATTAGATCTAAGCTTTACAGAAAAGCCAGTTTACAGATACCTTTTTTTCTGTGTGTTAAGTTTCCTCATACCCCGAGCACCTCTTGTACAGATACTGGACGGGAACCCCCAATACTAACCATCATTTATGTCAAATCCCCATAGTTTGCCATAGTGTAGTTTCCCCATTTTATTGACACAATTTGACCTTGTGAACTTGTGAATTAAATGTGACAGACTCCTCTGGTGAACATTAGAAAATTATGAGATGTGCTATAGAGAAGTGTAACAACAGATATTTTAAATTATTTAGCAAATTAAGACCAAAGGGGGCTATATGGTTTTAAACAGACTATGAGTAAAAATGTACATTCTAATTTTTCTGCTAAGGACCATCTAGCAAAATATTCCTAGTTAAATATTTCTACAGCTTTTCTCATAGTAGCTAAAATACAGTACCTATATTTTTAATAGAAATATAGACACTACTACTATCCCACACTTTGAGAATAGAAGGTTATTTTTCTCAATTTAGAAAGAAATTGAGATCATCCTGATATGAAGACACCCCTATATCTAAACTGTATTTTACATTTCATGGTTATATCATGGCTTGAAAAGTATGAACTGATTGTTTCTTTGGAGGAGTTGCCGAAGTGTTATAGAATGGGCTGTTTTATTCTGTTCTCTCCTGTATAACCAAAAGAAATATAAAAGTTTACAAAATGTGATACCTAATTATTTGGAAGTTCTTATCATTATTCAGCTTGACGATGCTGCTCAAACTAACAATGTAACTTTCAGAATAGCCCTGAAAGTATAAATATCAATACAGTGTTAGTGACTCCTCTGAATGATGACCAGCCTGGGATTTTTAGATATATAAAAGCTTCTTTGAAAGAGCAAAATTTTCACACTTTTCTCTAATACACTAAACAGAAGCAAATGTGGGATTTTATTGGCATGATCTGTGTGTGTATGTTTGCATGTATATGTAGGACTTATCTGGATGTACATACTTGCACATGCATACTGAATAATGTAACAGAATATTGGAAAGCTTGAAAAGATGAATACAGGGGAATCATGGTTTGGCAGAAGGTGTACCAGCAAAGAGTATACATCCTATAGTAAGGAGTATTAGATCATAGGACAACATAGAAGAGGAGCATGAAAACTATAATTGTCTAAGTGTCATGGCCATTGCTATCAAACACTGGCCTCAGATATAGAATTACTATTTCAGTCATAAACAAACAGCACTATGGCTATCTGCTCAGTACATCCATAAAGTTAGCCCCTGGATATCCATCATACAGTGGCAAGTGTACAGGAGGCCTTTCATCTCCTAGAGGTACACTGGATAGTTAGTAATTGCTTGAGGAGGGAGGGTAATAACATTTCTCTGATTCTGTGGCCACCAAAGGGTTAAGTCCTGTACCAATGAATACCCTCTATACATGAAAAATCATGTAACCCCCAATCAAATTCAGTGATTTATAGACACATACAGAAAGTCATGAGCGTAGAAGGTAGATTACTTGAAAGGGTATGAACAAGAGTGTGGAGAAAGTGGATTAAAAGGGACAATAGAGGTGAATATGATCACAATACATTGTATGGACATAATATTTTCAAAAAAATAAAAATAGAAAAGTGAGCCAAGAAAGAACAAAACAGTGATAAGCAATAATACTCTCCAAATTGTATATGCAAGAAACATGTTGAATGTAACTACTCAGCAGTAAGAGCATGTGGCCACTGCTAACAGAAAATTACTCAGAAGGTAGAGCTAGGAATTAAAGCAGATTATCAACAGGCCTTGCAACCTTGAAACCAAAGAGATTATGCCCAGCTAGATTCTGAAATTGCTGATGACTAACACTGACATTTGCCTTTCATTCCCACCTGCCCGCCCGTGTTTTGAACAAGAATGTCTGAAATGTTTGTACTATGCTTAGCCCTACTGATAACATTTTCATGGCAAGGGAAACAGTTTTCTGAGCTTTAGGAATTCACAAATATAGACTAGACCCATAGAATGAAGGTAACCGAGGTCTTGACTAGTGCTAATAAAATGAAACACATTTAATCTGAGATTTTAAACTTCATTTTCCTATGTTACCAATTAGTTAAAATTTTGATTTACAGTGTTTTTTGCTCCCCCCCCCATTTTTTACACATGTACAAAAGCACTATAAATCAAAATTTTAACTAATTGGTAACATAGGAAAATGAAGGAAGACAGTTGCAAACCAAGAAACTAAATGTCATTACAAACTAAAAGACACAATAAAGATTTTCCTCAGGATCTTGATGATGGAGGTAAGATAACTTATTCCCCTTTGTCTAAAACATCAGCTTTGAACTTGTCACTTGCTGAGTTATTGAGTGTCTATAGAAGAATTAGAATCAAGCAACATGACTGTTCCTGCAAGAGTTCATAACTAAAGACTTAGGTCTGTATGATCTGACTGGAATCCAGAAGTGCCACATACTTTTAATAACTCTGGATATACTATAGTCATGCACGTAGTACATACCTTTACAGTAAAATTAGTTTGTAGAAAGAAGCAGCAATGTTTGAAAGTTACATCTAATTGAGGGGTAGACATAGAGATGAATCAGAGAGTCATCAGTGAATCAACAGGATATGCCCAGCTCTCATGCGATCATGCAGGGCAGAGAGAGGGAAAGAGGGACAGGGAGAAGGAGGGAGAGGAGAGGAGTGAGGGAGAAGAGAGAAAGAGAGAGTTTTCACAGTATTTTACAGAGACAGGCTGCAGATGAAGACAGAACAAGCCAGAGAACATGTATGAGCCAGAAGAGATTGCCAGAGTTAGTTTGAGGCCAAGCAGAGCAATTCAGTCAGAATCTGAAAGAAAAAAGTTTTAATTAGTCAGCAAGGAAAATAGTTTTGCACCAGAACAGCTTAGTTAAACCAGCAGCCTGAGTTCAGAAAGAATTAGAAAGGGTGAGCTTATTTACTAGTAACCCTACAACACAATTACTTCTGATGAAGAAAAGTTACTTTTACATCTGCATGGTCTGGGCATGTCAATGATTATATTGTGTAGCAGCTAAATGCCTAGACTAGGCCTAGGCCTGGTGGTAGTTAGAACAGAGAATAAGATACTCTGGCATCAGTCAAAGCCGTGTATTTACACTGCTTGGCTGTCATCTCGTCCCTTCATCTGAGGAAATAGAAGTTACATTTACAGTGTGTTTTAGTTGACATCTTTGTACATTTTTAATAGTTTTCAAGAAAATCAAACATCTGTATCTTGGTCTGCTGCTCATCTTGGTGGTTCCTACATGCAGATGAAATAGATCACTTCAAATTTAAATATAGCAAGCTAGAGAACATAATGGTGTTTCAACTTTACAAAATAGAGTATGTGCAAGTCGTCCACATATCTGATCAACCTACAATCATCTGGTGTAAGAAAAAGAGTCTTTAGGTTTTCAGAGCCCAGTTATGAGTTCTTGAAAGAATTTTTCACCTGTACATCCTTTAGGCATGTTACCAATATTAATAAATGCATTGTTGCTTTCCTTTCTTAAAATATTGATAGATAAAAAATTTATCTAGATAAAGCTTTATTGAAGATTTTAAAAGATAAACTATAGTTTAGAAATCATGTGGAAAAAGCTAAACAATTGAAGAAACACGGTGGAGAGCTCTTTGTTTAATAGCCAATGTCCTTCGGTTATTAACTCCTGAGAGAATGAGAGAGCCAAATCAGTTTTGCAGTGAATGAACCAGGACCTTTATATTCTCCCTGGGAAAATGAAATGCTAATTATATTGGCATTTTAAATTCAAGTGGCTTATTCTTTCATTTACATGTGGGAACACAGGAAAGTACAATCATATGAAGGGAAATTCCCTATTGTTTGCAAGAGGACAAAACATTAAATGCCTCTTTTTAGACAAGGTAAAATGTACGGAACTATTTCTACTAGAATATTTATATTTACAACATTTTTTTCAGAATATTTCTGCACATATTCTGTTTCTTTAACAAAAGCATATGCAATTGACATCTGGAAAAAAGACATCTTCTTCAGCAAGCTGTGCTTGTCAAATTGGATTTCTACATGAAAAGTATAAGAAGATCCATACTTACCATCATCTACAAATCGGAATTCCAAATGGATCAAAGACTTCAACATAAAGCCAGATAAACTAAAGCAGTTAGAAGAAAAAGTGGAGATTTGTTTGGAACTCACTGGTACAGGAAAAGACTGTCAGAAAAGAATGCCATTAGCACAGATGCTAGGATCAAAAATTAATACAGAGAACACACACACATACACATATACGTTTTTGATATAACATAAAACGCAAGGACAAAGATTTAGCAGAGATTGGAAGAATGGCCAACCAATCACCAGTCCAATTTAAGTCCCATTTCATGGGCAAGCACCAATCTCAGACGCTATTAATGATATTCTGTTTTGCTCATCAGTAGGAGTCTATCATAGATGTCCTCTGAAAGGTTCTGTCCAGTAGCTGACTCAGGCTGATGCAGAGACTCACAACTAAACAGTGGATCAATCTTGGAGACTCTTATGGAAGAATGGGAAAAACAATTGCAGTGCCTAAGAGGAGAGAAACTCCACAGGAAGACCAACAGTGTCAAATAACAAGGACCCTTGGGGATCTCAGAGACAGAATCACCAACCAAAGAATATACAGGGGCTGGATCCAGGTCTCCCAACACATGTGTAGCCAGTGTGGAGCTTTGTCTTTATGTGAATTCGAAACTAGGGCAGGAGCTATCCTAGAAATGTTGCCTGACTCTGGAATATGTTCTAGCTTGGGTGTCTTGTCTGGCCTCAGTAGGAGAGGAAGCTCCTAGGCAGGCAGAGATGTGATTTGCCAGGGTGGAGGGATAGCCAGGGGTATGTCACCTGCTCAAAAAACAATGGGAATGTGGAAAGGGGTGATGGAGTTGGGGGAATGGAGGAAGGACTCTGGGACAGGTGACCAGGAGGAGGCTGGTGAGTAGAATGCAAAAGAAAAAAAATCCTAAACAAAAACATTCGTAACCTTTTAACAAGCAGTGAAATATAGCTATATATTTCACGTTAGTTAGTCAAAGAATCTTTGAGCTTCCTGAAAATGTGAGGAAAGAAATACAATCAATTAAGAAAGGTTTATTATATTTCCAATACTGTGATGAGAGCTGAACAAATACATTTTAAGTAACATAAATATAATTTGGTACACCAAAATATCTGCTATTTCACTAGAAACAATAGGTTTATTTATATGTATTCAACATATTCTGTTAGTGATGTGAAAAGATCCTATATTGAAAACTTTAGAACAAATTTTAAATGAAAAGGTCATTATTTGATATTAACGAACATGCTTGCTATACTTTAAATGATGAAGCACTGCAAAGCCATTGCTTATTGATTTATATTAACACATTTTAGACATTAACAAATGTTAATTGTTTAACCATTTGTAGCTGGTAGTACTAAGAACAGGAAAAAATGAGATAAAATATTTTCTTTTCTGTTCCAACGTATAACAAAGACATATGCTTCACTACACTCATAGCAGCCTTATTTATAACAGCCAGAAGCTGAAAAGAACTCAGATGTCCTTCAACAGAGGAATGGATACAGAAAATGTGGTCCATTTACATAATGGAATATTACTCAGCTATTAAAAACAATGAATTTGAGAAATCCTTAGGCAAATGGATGGAACTAAAAAATATCATCCTGAGTGAGGTAACCCAATCACAAAAGAACACACATGGTATGCACTCACATGATATTGGATATTAGCCTAAAAGCTCACAATACCAAAGACACAACTCACAGAACACATGAAGCTCAAGAACAAGGAAGACCAAAGTGTGGGTGCTTTGGTCCTTCTTAGAAGGAGTAACAAAATACTCATGGGAGCAAATATGGAGACAAAGCGTGGGACAGAAACTGAAGGAGGGGCTGTTTGAAGACTGTTCTACCTGGTTACCCATCCCATGTGCAGTCACCAAAGGTAGATGCTGATGTGGATGCCAGGAAGTGTATGCTGACAGGAGCCTAATATAGCTGGATCCTTAGAGGTCTGCCAGAGCCTGACATATACAGAGGCTGATGCTCATAGCTAACCATTGAAATGATCATGGGGTTCCTAGTGGAGGAATAAGAGAAAGAACACTGAAAGAGCTGAAAGGTTTTGTGGCCCCATGGGGAGAGCAACAATACCAATCAATCAGAGCTCCCAGGGTTTGAACCACTAGCCTGAGAGTACATAGGGAGGGACCCATGGCTCCAGCTGTATATGTAGGGGTGGATGGTCTTGTCTGGCATAGGTGGGAAAGGAAATCATTGGTCCAGTGAAGGTGGATGCCCCAGTGTGGGGGAATTCGTGGGTGAGTAGGTAGGAGTGGATATATGGGTAGGAGCACATCATCATAGAAGCAGGAGGAGGGCGGATGGGATGGGGGTTCATGGGTGGGAGGGAAATGAGGAAAGTGGATCACAACTGAAATGTAAATAAAATATCCAATGAAAATATTTTCTTTTCATTTACTTTGAATGTTAGTACCTGATTGGTCTAAGGTGCTTTTAGTTTTGGAACAATCAACAAAATGAAGAAAAATGAAAAAATAGTAAGTATAAGCTTTATTAGGCAGTAGGTAAATGAAATTAATGAACCAGAAAAGGCAAACAGTCAAAAGTGCACTGTACAATGGAACAGGATATCCCTGGAGATGGACAAGATGCTTAGTCTAACAATTCATGAACTCTTACTAACACCTTTAAATATTGCATATGAATCATGGAAAATTACAGAAATGGTTGTACTGGACTTTGCCTGTGAATTTTCTAATAAAGTTCAGTCTTCCCCATTTGCTCATTTGTTAAAGTTAATACTCCAGTGGTTTATTCTTTTTAGACATAATCAAGTAATTAGCATTTTGTTTGGATCTTTGTACTGGGATTTTAGCCAAAGCATGTTTGAGGTACTATCAAAAAGGTTGTGGACTGGTGATTTAAACAACTCTCTCTCTCTACCTCTCTCTTTAACTCTTTCTTTCCCTTTCTCTCTGTCTCTCTCTGTCTCTCTCTCTCTCCTCTTCCCATTTTTGCTTTTCCTTTCTTTGTTTTCATATAAAGTTCCGAGGACTAAACATTTCAAAATGATGGTACCAGAAATTTTCATGAGTAGTAATGAAATATATCTTTGCTGATTGAAAAACAAAATCAAAAACAAAGAGAGAAAAAAGAAATCTTCAAGTTGAAAAAAGAAAAGCTGACAGAAATTTTGCAAAATATGTCTTTCATAATTGCATAGAAATTTCTAGAATCCTTTGGGCATGCTAAGTATATGTCAACATTATTATGTGTAACTGTTTCGTTGTTGTTGCTGTTGTTGTGGTTGTTGTTATTGTTAAAAACAAGCTACCAGTAAAAAAAAATTTACATTGAAAAGATATAAAATCTAAGATGTGCTTAATGGATAGTCTTTCATGTGCTCCAGGGCTATATTTTTCTTTCTATATTGTAAGAATGTTTAGAATTTGAAAAATGAGAAACAACAGACAGACTTTTCTGAAGTGCATTCTTATAAATATCTGGACAACATTTAAGAAAACATTGAATCGACAAGTAGCCTAAAAGAAAGAAATCACTTACTCTACTGAATCTCATTAACTTAGTAAACCTATAATTGTTATGCAGGAAAGATTAAGGTGAAGTGTATATGTTACAAGATCAATTGAGTTAAAGAGAGTATGTTATAGGAAAGTCATGTATTACAGCATTGACTTGTCTTGATAATGAGGAATAAGTTCATTAATCTCTACGTTAGAGTAAGCAGACAGTTCAATCATATATTTTACATCAGTTGTTTGGGTATTTTGTAGAAAACACTATAGCTTCTCCTTTACATTTTTATGAATTTAATTTTCAAACTCAGAAGAATGAACGAATAAAAGATGTGTTAGCTGTGTATGGTGATAGATAGGGTTAATGCTTGATTATTCCCATTTCTGTTGGACCCAAGATTTCAGAGATCTTGGGAACCAGTTCTGCTCTAATTCAGATCTGAAGCAACACTGACTTGTAGCCTGTACAACGTGTGTGGTATTTAGCCAATGTACTATGGTAAATGTTTCGTAATAACTTAAAAATATGGTTCAGTTACCACATTATGAGATGCAACTTATAACTCTAGATAAAAGGTAAAAGTTTTCTATAGTTAAATGTGAAGATTTTCTTGATCAAAGAAAAAGTAAAGAAATGGATTACAGATTGATTTGATCAAAAACAGAATTCCGCGTTGGCATTTATGTACAAGATTTGTTTTCCAGGTTGAAACTGTGAACATTTAAGAGATATAAATGATTCTAATGTACATAAATCCATAAATTATGTCCACATATACGAATGTAATTCCTTAGTCTCATTTTCCACTGTTTTCTCTCTAGGCACTCATTAAAGGAGGGCTTTTGGTCCACTCAAAACCCTGAATATTATTAAGCTGTTTTTTCTTTTCTCCAGGGCTTACCAAAAGCAGCCCAGATAAATATTTGATCCAGTTAAATTTTTTTTTTTTTTTTTTTTTTTTTTGGTTTTTCGAGACAGGGTTTCTCTGTGTAGCCCTGGCTGAACTGGAACTTACTTTGTAGACCAGGCTGGCCTCGAACTCAGAAATCCACCTGCCTCTGCCTCCCAAGTGCTGGGATTAAAGGCGTGCGCCATCACCGCCCGGCCCAGTTAAAAAAAAATAAAAAAAAAAAAACCTCAAAGACTCACTACATTTTGGTTCATTTCCATGTGAATTTTATTATAGGAATAAAAATATTGATTCTGTCTGAAATTGGTGCCCAGAGGCGGGTTCTTTCTGTAACAGTAGATGTTAGGTTATATTTGATTATATTATTATAATTTAAGTGTTAGATTAGGATATGGCAACAATTTAGGGGGTCTTTGGGGTTCAGGTGAGCCAAAGCCTAAAATTTCTGTGAAATTATTAACGGGTAATTCTGATAGAAATTCAAACGATCAGCTTGCAGACAGAATGAGGACAGTAAAATCCAAGAAAATAAAATTTTTATTTGTTTGTTTTTAAAGTGAGGACAGCAATGGGAATGTAAATAGATTTTCTACTCATTACATGCCAGCAAGAATTTTATGAATGTTCTCCAAACCTTGATTCTTGGTTAGAGGCTATATTAACAATAATAGATTTGTTTAACATAATGTTTCAAGCAAGTGAAATATTCAGCTTGTGATATGAGTATCTATAGACCCGTTTAGTTTAATTTACAATGAAGATTTAAATCAAGAAAGAAGAATGGAATTACTTTTAAAAATTGTGACATTTCAAGAAAAGGAACAGTTATGAGTTTGTGGCCAAAGAAAGTACTATTTCTCACTTCAAAGTGTTGTTTTAGGTAATATTTTCAACAAATAAAATCAATTACATATATATGTATTATATATATATATATATATATATATATATATATATATATGAAGAAATTTCACATATTAGCTCCCACTTTCAAAAACTTTGAAAAATCTCAGTTGCATTTTAGAAAATTGTGGAACCCGATAGTTTTTTGGTCTTATTAGCCAGACATATCAAAATAGACTACGAAGTGGTTGAAGTCTAAGGCCCTCAAAAATTCAAGGAAACTCATGTTGCGGGTTCACATTCAAGGACTGAAGACTTGTAGCCTAATACCTGTGGGTAATTTGAGCATATTGCTCAAAATTACAAGACATCAATGAGACAGTAACCATTTTCTTCCAATATTTATGGTTCAATTTCAACCTTCAGCCTACTATATTGTGAAATACTCATTTGGAATGATTCCTGTCAGTAAGTTAAATAACCCACAACACAATCTTTTGAAACAGCTCAACAGACATACCAAGAAATATTTATTATTAGTTTTAAATAATTCTTCAGTCCAACCAAGTTATAACTGCAAATTAACCATCACATATATATTTGTTATAACACATACAAAAACTAAGTACTGCTACTATAGACCCTTTGTAGGCATAATCTTATTGTGCACTGTATAAAGTTTATCTTTGTGTTATTCAAATGTTGATTTATCTGCCCTCATACCTAGTTTCAAACTGTACATGTTATTGTAATGCTTATGTTAAGAATCTCTTGTCTCAAATTTGTGTAAACAATACATACAGTTTATATTCTGCCTTGTCAAGAAAGGCTGATTACTCAAAGATTGGGCAGAAAGAGAATGGAATGAGACTTCCACCACCCAAGAAGAAAGAGATAGAAGAGTAAGGCAGATTGAGCCATGAGGAAGGAGGAAAGGAAATATCATAAGACTTCAGCTAGAGCATGGAAGGCCCTAAACGCAAGTATGATGGAGATTTTGGCTGGGTGTGTCCCCAAATTAGCTTAGAGAATTAAAATTGACCACCCAGGTATTAAGATAAAGCTTCAAATAAATCTTGGTCTGTTTGTGTAGGTTGTTGGGGAATTAGCTAGGATGAAGAACAACAGGGACTATATTAATTTACTGAATACATTTATATAAAAATTACATTTATAGACATTTATAATTAGAACATGGGCAAAAAAGTGCTCACAAAAGTTCATTGTCAAATTTTTGTAGGTATTTGCTTAGAACTATCTTGGCAATGTAGACATGCCTGTGTTTTTGTTCTTTATAATTTTGCTGCAAAATTACAAAGAATCAAATTGTCTCCCTGTCATCCCTTCTTTTTTCTTCTTCATTTAACAAATGTTCTAAGCAAATATTTTAGATTTTAGATAACTAATATAAGTTTATATTTCTCTCTTGCTTGGCTCTTCCTTTTTATTGTTTCTTAATTATGATAAATAATTTGTAGTTTTCAGAAGTTTAACAAATGCTGTATGTTTCTCAAATCATGCTTGTAAGATATTCCTCTCTGATTATCCTTAATTTTTCTGGATTAATACATCTGTAGTTGCTCTAAACTACATAGGAAATAAAAGGTTATTATGACTGCAAGGTTGTCATTAGTTCAGCATAGGTGGTTAATAATGAGAAGCCTGAGAACATTGTATTTAATTCACTGAATTCCACAGAGTCCAAGCGTTGACCTTGTAGGTTCAGAAACACAAACTTGCTATATCTCAAAGTTAATTGAAATCAGACATTTGCTCCGAAGCCAACTGAATCTATAGCATTTAGGTGAACACCATCCTCTCCCCAAAACACTGGAGTTTTTTAAATTTACTGTTTGAAATACAGTTAAGTAGACTGAATAATTGTTTGAGTCTGTGCATGTATTTCCACAATAAGCCATGCTTTTAAGTAAAATGACTGGACTTTGCCTGATGAGCAAGTAAAGCAAATGGTATTATTTGATTAACTAATCTTAACAGTTTTTCACAGACATGCACGTTCTTCGAAACAAGAGGCACTTGGGTCAAGTACATTAAGTACCCAAAAGCTGGCCATCCAAGGCTGCATTTAATTCGTGGGTTTGCCTGTCTTGTTGCTCACTGTAGCATTCTTTGTTTTTCTTGATAACCATTATAGTTTGGAGGAATCCAACATTTTGTTAGAGAGGTTAAAACAGATTCTTTCAGCATTCCTGGACAAATCATCTGCATTATAATGACTTCAATGGTCTGTTAAAAATTTAGGCCTCAGGATGCCATCACAGACTTTGACAGAATCTTTGATTTTAGACTAAAGAAATTATGTTTATGTGAACTATTTAAATAATAGTCCTTCCAACTAAAACTGGAATGTATAGGCTTTTAAAAATTGTTACACAGCATTGGATATTTTCATACAGATAGATAGATATAGATATAGATATAGATAGATATAGATATAGATATAGATATAGATATAGATATAGATATAGATAGATATATAAAATTTCAGGTACTCTAATGCAAAAGATGATGGAAAAACATGTGAATGCTATTATAAATCATCTCATTTCAACTTACTAAAAAGAATGTGTGCCCTTCCCCCAGCCTTGAGCGGGCCATGGAGACCTTGTGTACCACAATAGACCAAACAATAGGACTCCTGGAGGCACTGCCTGCCTTGGCATTGCTGGCCTTGGCGCCTCCTTGGCTGCCCTGTAGCCTGGTACACAAGCTGAGAAGAATAGACTGCCTGCTGAGCTTGCCTTGATATCTCTGGCAGCCCACCATTAAGTATGGATTTCTCTCACCTCCAGCAGGATGGTTTCCACTCACCCCCAGCTGGCTGAAGCAAGAAGGAACTCTGGGGATGGGGGTGGGTTATCCCCTTTAAATTAGAAGCTGAACTTAAAGCATTGAGCCTAGATCAGAAACCTTTGTCCTGGCTTCATCTCTTCCCGCCCTCCAGTCCCTTCTTCCATTCCCAGCCTCTCTTTCAGGTGAACCCGGTTGACTGTGGCTGACGGCCCTCAACAAGAATGTTACCTATTTATATAGTTATCATCTAGATATCGAATTATTATACTAATACTAATTACATATGATATTCAACTCTGTTTTACTTTCATTTAAACTGAGAACAAATGAACTACAGTTAGTTCAATCTGAATTGACAAGAATAGCTAACATTAATACAAAAATTTAAAAAGAAAAACTCAGAAATATATAATTTTATTCTCAAATTTTAAAGTTTCACTATATCATAATTTAGGGCAAAAATATAAATAAGCCAAAGTAAGAAATAAACAATATATATATATATATATATATATATATATATATATGACTATGTATATGACTGATACATATATGACTATACATATATGACTAATATTATGTCATGTACTACATGTAGAAATATCTGTTGATCTTGAAGAACATTGAGAATTTTAAAATTCTGTACATATGCTGAAAATAAAGGTAAAGGCAAACTGAACTGAAACTTGATACGTCACATAATGTCATTCTACTTTCCATTAAATGCATAAGGCTATAAGTAGAATAGTTATATATAAAAATTATTTGGAATATTTTGCGAATTATAATTTGTATACACAGTTTTTGTATCACAATAGGTATTTGGTAAATCAGAATATAAGTTTTGCTTATAGTCATTCATGACATAGTTTATAGAATTCTCTTGTAGTGCATGAGCCAGTCAGGTAAGTTCTATGTAAGGAGATGTTGCAACAAAAAAAACCCTTGTTTTTTGTTTTTTTGTTTTTGTTTTTTTTTTGATAAAGTGAATTGAATGAAGCCAATATCACCTAACTCTTTTTTATAAGAAAAAGCTATTTTTCCATGAATACAATATGAAAAATATGTTGTATTACATGATAACTGATAGTCCTCACTAAAATAACTATACTGATTTTCATTTTACTAATTTTTCATGTTATGATGATGAATAATATTTTATTAGTACATGTTGTTTGTTCTTTTATTTACACTCTGAGGCCACTTCCCATCTCACTTCAACTTCAAGGAGAAGATGTTGTCAGTACATTTTCCACAGAATATTCAAACCTGGGAAATAATATAAGGATAAGATTTAGAATTTTGTAGGTGTAGGCTGGTCTATTTACGTGATAGAAGTGCACTTTTTTTTGTAAATTCTATGGCCTCACTGTCTTTGGGGAACAAGGCAGCTTTGCAGTACCAAGCGTGCTTTCCCTACTGTTGAGCAGGCCTTAAGTTCAAGTAGACAGCTGTTGGTTGCCACTGACAGGTGACTGCCCCTCGCTGCAATTCTGTGCATATCTTGCCATGCTGGTAATTGCTATGATTCATGAGTGTTACCGCCAGATCGGGCTGTTTAATCTCTTTTTTCCTTGGCAGCTTGCAAAGTATTTTTCCGGAAACAATGGAAGACAAACCTCAGGAAAGAAGCTTTCAGGTCAGATCCAGCTCAAGTCATGTGAGTCTTCCGTTTTAAATGTGCCCTAAGGTGTCCTCAGAATACGGATTCCATCTCACCTGCTGCAAGGCAAGTGAGGGCTATATCTATAATCTATATTGTTTTCTGAGTCATTTGGACTCAGGTAGTTCAACTGACTAAGCACTCAAAATGAGGATTCCTATGTGTACTACTGGGATTCTTGTCAGTCTGTGGGTCTTCTGAGAAGCATTGTCAGCCCAAATAGTTTAACTTCCTCTAGAATACATACATATATACACACGTACTTTTTTGTCCTGTGCATAATTTAGATAACATAAATTAATGTGATTCCTTGGATATTTATGATACAAGGCTGGTGTTGTTTATTGTTCACTTCTCGTTCTTCTTTACTGTTCTTTGCTTCTTTTCCTCTGCTCAAACCCTGTATGTTTATTTTATTACACATTTCATATTACCTACAGTGTGGCTCCTTCATATATTCCTTGTTTCAGTGGTTATTGGTGATGTATGTTGCATCTAGCTTTGGAACTAGGAACTTCAGATGAGAAAGACCATTCAGTGTTTGTCTTTCTGAGTCTGAATTACCTCATTCAGCATAATATTTTCTTGTTACGTCTATTTAGCTGTAAGTTTCATGACTGCACATTTTCTTTACAGACGAGTAACATCTCATTGTATATATGCACCACGTGTTCACTATCCATTTATCTGTTGTAGGACATTTAAGAAAAAATTTTTCCACTAGCCATTGTGAGTAAGACAAGTATGAACATTGTAGAGCAAGTGTCTGAGGCCATTAATGGAGTCTTTTGGAAATTTGCCAATGAGTGGTATTTAGTGGATTTATTTTTAGAATTGGAGGATTTCTAGAGTAACTACATTAGTTTGTACTCCTACTAATAGGAAGTGAGTGCTTTCATTTCCCGACAACCTCATGATCACGGTTTCAGTTGTTTTATTGATCTTAGGTACTTTTAAGGAAGAGAGATGAAATCTGAACACTTAGTATAGATTCCTTTAATTGATGGAGATAATGAATACAATTTGTGGTATTTCTTATAATCTTATATTTATTCCCACAGATAAATGTACTTACCACACCTCATCAAAAAATCCTTTAATTACAGTGCATAGAGGTGATTGGAGAAAACCACAATTGGACATGATACAAAGATCAATCAACTTCTGGGTGCTGAGTCCCAACTGATAGCAGCTCTTGTATCTATGACTCAGGGAATATTGCACAAGAATTGAAAGAGCCAGAATACCATGAAGTATTCTGTGAAAATGAGTTTCATAGAAATGGCTTCAGTAGCAAGGCAGGTATAATGACAGTATCAATACACATGTTAACATGAAAAGAGAAACTTTTCATTAAATACCACCCTATACCACTACCCTATACCACATCTACAGAAACTTAATGACTTCTGACATACTCCAGGGATGAGTCTCTTTATTGACTGTACAATTCACAGTGGACAGCATTGAAAATTATATATATAATTATATATAATTAAAAACAACTTAATATTTATATACATACATGTGTATGTACATACACGTAAGAATAATTGACGAAGGAGAAGCTAAGCTATCATCTTGAGAGAGCTTTGACTGCTAGGAGCTAGGAATGTAGAAAGGAAGAAAGAAAGTAATGTAATTCTATTTCATTTGAAAATCTTTTAAAAAAGAAACAAAAAGGGAAAAATAATGTTAAGTATAGGGTTAGATATTTAATCAAATTCCTTTGAGTTTCTCTTTTTGGTGCAAAGTTATGTCATTTTTATGACATGAAAATAATAAGGCTGCAGAAACAGTGGATGAGCCATCCATACCTATGAAGCCCCGCTGCCTAGTGATGCTCTCATGACTCCCTTAATCTGACGTGCATATTTCAGGTGAACAAAGTAACCATATTTTCTTCACGTTAAGTGTTTCAAAATACGTTCTGAGAATGACAGACACTAGAATTGGTTCCATTCTTTTTCGTGTTTAATCTGCTACTTTTTTTTTCCTCACAGGAGATGGGTCAATAGGAAGGGAACAAATTGATTTACTTTGGTTTTCTTCAGTAGTCACACTTAAATAAACTGTTTTTTTTTTACTACTATAAAATAAATAAAAAGTAAAATCAATGAAAATATATTTATATACTCTAGTATTTTCTTGTCTTTCTTTAGGTATCCATTCAAGACTTTGTGTTTCTATAAAGTACTTGTACTCAACAATGTTATTATTTTAAAAATCCTTATTAAGGTATTCTAATACATACTCTATATAAACTAATAGGTTTTGCTTTATTTTATGCTAGAGATAACATGGTCTTCATTCCTATCATGCAAAGTTATGCAAATATATCTGATTTAAAAATCTAATGATACTTGGGCACTTTGCTTTTGAATTTGTAGACTGATACAATTGATCATATTCAATAAATACACATAATAGAAAGGAATTAAACACTGGCCTTCCATCTTATATCATCTTCTTCATTGACTCTTTAATACTAGTTCTTACACCTCTCCTCTAAATGTTTTGGGATTGGGAATAAAGCATTATACCAAAATGGGTCATGGTCTATGACCATTTTGTATATTTCATTTAAGCACTTTCTAAATTGAGCCACAGTAAATTATTCATTAACAAAAATAAAGCATTTTGTTTCTATATTATTATTGTTATTTTATTACTAGGCACTCTTATTACCATTCCTGTCCCAGTCTCCCAAATACTTTCATTCCAGGCATGTACTTCTTGCCTTTCACAAAATCTCATTCTAAACTAATCTTAAAAGCCAATTCTAATTACTTCTGAACAGTGGCTACAAATAGGACACAAATAATTCTTTACTTTTACTAATAAATGCTAGATTAAATAATATTAAAGCAATTATAGATGTGAGTACAATATTTATCAGTGGAGTTATCAGCACTGAATTAGAAAATATTTAAACACTTCTCTATTATCCTTGTTCATAGTGGCACACAATCCTCTGAGATGCTGCATAGATGGGAATACATAGTTTCAAAGTCTTTCCATGATGCAGGAAGCTTTTAAACTTTAATAATGCAGCCTCATTGAATGTAGCATTGGGGTAACTCCTTCTTAAGGGATGATGTTAAAGTTACTTTTACTCTTCAATTGCTGTAAGTTGGATGATGCTTTATAAAAATGGTTAATCTAATTTTAATTAAGTTTATTTAATTAAATTTCAGCCCAGTTTAATAACTGTGTAAGCGATGAAGAGCAGCATGACAGAAGATCAAGTCATCCTAGTGACACATCGTTCTTAATTCTAGATGATATAGTATGTTTTAAAGTGACTAACTGTTAGAATGTGACAGCAGATGCAACATTGCCATGTTTAGATCAGGTACCCACAACATTCTGTTAATTTTGAAGGTTAAAGTGTATATTCCTGAGAAATAATTGACTTTCTCAAAATATTTATTTAAGATGTATAATTTCTTTTAGAAAGACCCTGATAAATACAGAGAAAGGTGAAACAGAAAAGATCTGGGACAAAAATAGAGAAACGGTGTTACAGGAGATGTGTCAATACTTTGAGAGGCAAAACACCTAATAAGTTAGAAAAACTAATTAGCAAATGTACTTCAACTTACTTTCTAAGTTGGACATATGTGTCATACTTACATGTTTATACATATATATATATGTATATATATATATATGTGTGTGTGTATGTATATATGTATATATATATGATACAAATAATTATTTACTTACTAATAAATACATATGTAAATACATATGTGTTTATACGTATTCCAATCAGCGAAGTGTAACTATATTTTATTGGTTATTTTATTTACTTATACTTCAAATGTTATCCCCCTTCCCAATTTCCCCTCAACAACCCTCCTGTCTCCTTCCCCTTCCCCCTGCCTCTATGAGGATGCTCACCCACACACCCACCCACTCCCAGCTCACTGCCTTAGCATTTCCTTACCCTTGGTCATTGAGCTTCCACAGGACCAAGGGACTCCACATTGATGCCAGATAAGGCAATCTTCTGCTACCTATTCAGCTGGAGCCATGGGTTCCTCCATGGGTACTCTTTGTTTGGTGGTGTCATCCCTTGGAGCTTTGGGGGATCTGATTGGTTAATATTGTTGTTCTTCCTGTGGAGTTGCACACCCCTTGACCTCCTTCAGTCCTTGGCCTAACTTCTCCATTGGGGTCTCCATCTGCAGACACCAAACCCAGACACTATTGCTGATGCCAAGAAGCACTTACTGACAAGAGCCTGGTATAGCTATCCATTGAGAGGCTTTGCCAGAGCCTGAACAATACAGGTGGGGATGCACATAGCCAAATATCGGGTTGAGCACAGAAACCCCAAATATAACTTTTACAGGTTTCATCATACTTCTTTCTGTATAATAAAGCTAAGCAGCTAATACTGATTAGCCAGAAAACTATTTTCCTTTGCTAAATTGATTGCATTTTAGTCTCCAAGGAGTATGTTTTAATAGTTTAAAGTTGAAAATGGACATGGTTAATGTAAGTAATCAACAGGGAAAAATGTAACATTTTAAAAATAAAAGTCATTGTTTTCAGTTAAAACTAAAACTAAAAACAGGAACAATGTGTTTATTGTGGAGCCAAATTTGAATGACAATGGTACAAGGAATACAGATGTAGATTATGTCAAATATCACATTCTAACGTGAAGTTTTGTGACAATACATAGCTATGGTTTTTAAAATTCCAGTTGAATTTTCTCTGTTTAATTTTTCCTTTTATTGAAAATAGAATTTTAAAAAATAATATATCCTGATTAGAGCGTCTCTCCCTCCACCGTTTCCCAGTTCTTTCCAACCTCCCCTCCCATCTAGATCCCTATTCCTTTTCTTCTCTCATTAGGAACCAAACAGACTTTTCTAAGTAATGATAATAAAATAAAATACAAAACAACTTATTTAGAATTCTGTTCTATGGGATTTCTTGGTAAGAATCATTTCTATTGATCCTTTGAATAAATCCTTTAGCTATGCTATATAGTTATTCTTTCTACAATGAAACATTGCCTCCTGGTAAGGAAAAAAATAAGTAACAAGACTTCAGATGTCTACAAGGCAAAGGAAGTTGATGAATCTAAACAATAATCACAAAAATCATTCTCAAGATCACAGAATGATTTACTGCTTAGGGGAGGACAGTCCTTACTGGAGCTGCCTTTAAATTAACAAGAGCTCTCTGCATGCAGTGTGTGTCAATAATCAACACATCATAGAAAAGTTTTCTTCAGTATGGAAATTGAACCAGCCATAATAATCTATCCTATTACCTAATAAAGAAAATTAACTAATTTTCCATTAGGAAACTAAAAACAGTTTTTAAGACTATAAATTTAAGGTTTTAGGATATGTGTGCATATTAGGGGGTTAAGTTTGATAGTTATTGGTTCATTTGTTTGTATATGCTAAGACAATAACTATCAAGGAGTTATAAGGAGTTTCATTTTTTATCATTTGGAAGTTAAGAGTTAAGGAACAGAATCTAGTGATAATCTTATCAGTGACAAAGACTCAAGAGGTGAGGACTCACACAGCTACAGATAAAGAACATGCTTCATGTGCATCTCTATGACATTTCTCCCTCTTACAAATCAGCTACATTCAAACATGAAGGCTATATTGATAGTATGTGTTCTTAACACTGTTTGGGTTACTTTTTTGGGTCACTGATGACTCATGATTCCATAAACTGAATAAAAAACATAAAGCAAGTATTTATTTTGGCTGATGTTTCTAGGACTTAAATTTAAGACATATAGCATCTAGAGATAGTGATCTTGCCGGCATAGAACATCCAGTGATAGAAGATATTTTCAGTTCATATGAGTCTGGATTCCTTTCCTCTTATAAATCTACCAGTTTTCATTATGAGATCTTTACTTAGATGACTTTATCTTATTGCAATAACTTTGTCTACATACAGCCTCAAAACTTCATTAAGTTGTCAAAATCCCAGTTCTTCAAACAGGGAACCAATCTCAACAAATAGAGACTCAGAAGGCAATTAGTCTTAAACATATTTTTTAGATATTCTGTATAAGTTTACAATTAAATATTGACTTATTTACATACTTTAAGCCATATTTTCTCTTTAGCATATATGTGTGATGCATGTGCTTTTGTAAGATCATAGCTGAAAATTTGTAGGCACTTATTTGTACGCATAAAAACAAGTGTCCTAAATTCTAGGCCTAAAACTCATGCAAGAATTCATCCTGAATTTCTTTCCACTTTATTCGCCATGAAAAAAAAATTACAATATACTCTCAATTTGTCAACTGGAAAACTTCAAGAGCAAGTTGTTATCTAGTATTCATAAATAAATTTAGGTTTTAGTATTACAAACTTAGCTTAATATAATTGAACATATGAACAAGATATAAATCATAGAATAGTTTCTCCTACAATTGAGATAAACAGTATTGTTTTTTAGAATTCTTCTTTAGTATTTACATTTTATTATATATATATATATATATATATATATATATGCACATTTATGTGTGGATAGATGTGTGTGTGTGCCCTGAATGAGAAGGTATGCATAAAGGATTGGAGAGTCTGCTGAATTCCCTGGAACTGAAGCAATTCACCATGATCACTAGAAGCTGAACTTAAGTCTTTTACCTAAGAAGCAAATGCTCTTTCCTGCTGATCTACCTCTCTATCCTAGAATGATAATGATGAAGCTTTCCTAATGTAATGACATATAAGTCATTTCAAAAGGGTTTTCTTCTTAATAGGAAATATTCAGAAGTACTAAAGAATGGTGCTTTTCTTTGGTAGGCATTTCCCAAAATTTGAAGTATTCTTTCTTCCCTCTTATACCCATCTTCTACTATGTTTCTTGTAATCAATCTATATTCGAGACATTGGGTCCTATGGACAAAGAATAAATGAATAGTGAAGCAAATTATAAGGCCAATTTCCAGGCTACAGCATGTTAGACATAAAAGCATAATAATTTGTATAGATAAAATATACTATATTATGGCCTATAAAGTATGGATATAATTCAATCTTTATCTTTATTTAAAGACATAAAGTAAAACAATGATTACATGTGCTAAAATTTTATGGATATCATACTTCAAAATCATCATGAAGACACAGAGAAATTACTCTTTACACTCTATCACTTTTATTGTACTTATTATAAAAAGTAGTGATAATATTCCACTTAGAATATTAGTATTATTTCTTAGACAATTCAGTTCATATTTAAAAGCTTTATGGAAAAGTTAACCCTCATTAATTACTTCAAACATATAAACTTGGTATATTTTCATTTTGAAGTTATAACTTGATACAGACTTCATATTCTGCCTTGAAGAAATAACCATTTGCGTATCCTGAACTTGTAAAATAGTCATGCATTTTAAAAGGAAAAATCATAGAAATATAATCAGTTATTAGAGATTATTTTGTATTAACTTTAAGTGTAGGCATTTATTTCTGTTACATATTCTCTAATGAGTATAAAATATATAAACAAAATATATTTTATTAATTATTTGGATTATGAACTCTATCCTCAAAATTCCTTGCACAATTTTTTTGAATATCTTATTTGTCATGTTGTGATATAATCTTTTCCCTCAAATACAGTGTTCCAGTTCAAATGGACCTGGATGGAAAAGTATCTGAATCTGCCAATCTGGCACACAAATGGTAGTCAGTCAATCATTCAACCATCTGGGTCCAGCACAGTCCTGATGGAGTTTTTATACTTTGAACCAAAGGGGACTAGCTCAAAGATTATAATTAACAGTGTGGTGAGAAGCCAGTGTTCCCACTCTCTCTGCTTCTATGCTGGAATATTGGCCATCTACCCAGAGCACTATTTTCTTAAACTGACTTAAATTTGCAGCATCTCCCTCGTAACAATAACGGTTCAGCTTAAGAGAATTTTAATTGTGGCTCTTTTTGTGTAGCCATCCATTATAACATCCAAATCTTTCTGTCTTTGATTTTATTTCATTAAGGATGGATGTTTGTAGACTGTAGCAGACACAGTAAAACATTTAATAATAAAGATGTCCTGGAGATGTGACTTTCTACATTCCAGAGCAGCTACAGGCAGGAAGGCAGCCAGTCACCACTTTCATCTGTGTATATCCAATCCTCTTATGGTGTCTCTCTTATGGTTTCAATCCTTAGATTTCTTTCTAATGTTACTCAAGTATGTAGATTGTCAAGTTTTTATACTGACAAAGGTTTTTTTGAATCATCCTCACAAATCTCTGTCCAAATTTACTTTTCATTGAGATATTTTAGGAACTAAAATGATTTCTCAAATACTGACTGATATAGCTTTTATGATTGATATAATATTTCTGAAATGGTGATACTGAAACACTTTATGGATTATTGATTCAAGTTTTAGTTAAAAATGTGTATTTCACAAAGAATTTTATGCTTAGATTTAAGTGACAAATCAATAACTCATTGATATTTGAAGTTAAATGATTAAGTGTTATCCCAATACTAACTCAAACATTATTGATTTTTAAAGAATTCAATGGGGCCTAAAGATATAGATTATGCTTTGAAGTGTTTCTTGCAATTATATGAAGACATGGAATTAGATTTCCTCCACCCACATGAATGTGGGCCACAGTGGCACATCTTAGAGGAACAGAAACTGGATTAATTTAGAGACTTCCTGGTTAGGAAATGAAGCCAATCAGTGAGGACCAAGTTAGGTGAAAGACATGGTATCAAAAGTTGATGAAATGAATGTAGAAAAAAAAAGTGATGATGACCACTATGTTGGTCATGGTTCCATATCAGTAATGAGGCAAATAAATTAGTCATCATAGTCTATAGAAATACAATCAGCAGAATCTAGACACACTGTATTTTTCAACATTAAAATTCAATTACTAACACAACTCTAAACCTCAAAGTTCAGTGGCATTTGCATAAAAATGACTGGATAACTGGGTGAGTAGGTAGGTGGGTGGTTGGGTGAATGGGTGGGTAGGTCGATGGCTAGATGGATGGAAGGATGATTGGAAGGGTGGATGAATGGATGGCTGCTGGCTGACTGGATAGATGGAGGGGTGGGTGGATGAACAGACGTGTGTCTGAGTAGCTGAATGGATGATTGGGTGGGTGGATGGATGTGTAAGTGACTAGAAGATTGAAAGTTTGGCTCTGTGAATTTGTGAATGAATGGATGGATGGATGGAAGGATAGATGTGTATATGGATAGTTGGAAGGTAAGGACTCCTGTTTCTGCCCAGCCAGGGCAATATTGTGTTGTGTCTTAAAAATGAACAAAAACAAAACTTATCATTGGAAATAGAATTTCTTCTGAATTTGTTTTAAATTTGTACAAACATGAAGTTGAAAATTCTAATTAATGCCATTGTAAGTTAATACATATGTGAAGAATGCAGAGAAAGAGATAAGAATGGAGGAAGAGGAAAAGATGGCCAAAGGTAAAAGGAGAAAAAATAGGATTGGGGGCAAGATATTAAGAGAGAGTGAGATATAGAGAAATGTAAAATTGACATAAAAAATTTAAATCTGAGCAGTGCACATCATATTTTAGTTATGTCATTATTTATTGTATATTTATTTTTGTATTTCTTTCTACCATGGAAATCAGAAGTCCTTTGAACCACATAAACAAATTGTTTTCTTACTTAACACGTAGTGGAGTCAATTTGTAAAATGTAAAAAATCACATGCCAAATCAGCAAAAACAATAAACAACAAATGTACAGATTATGATTTTGCTTTTGTTTGTTTGTTTGTTTGTTTGTTTGTATTAGTATCTTTAGGAGAGGTGTGGACGTGATTCAATTATTTTATCAATTGTAGAAATGAAGGTTGTGTTCCTTTTTTTATTATTAGATGTTTTATTTACATTTCATATGTTGTCCCCTTATCCCATCTCCCACCCACCCAGGAACCCCCTATCCCCTCAACCCTCCTCCTTCTTCTCTGTGGATGTAACCCCTACCTACCCCCCACTCCCACCTCCCCACCCTCAAAATTCCCACCCCCTGGGGTGTCCAGCCTTCATGAAGTCAAGGTTCTCTTCTTCCACCTATGCCCAGCAGGGCCCTCCACTCTTACATATTCAGCTGAAGTCCTGGATCCCTCCCTAAGTACTCCTAGGCTGGTGGTTTAGACCCTGGGAGCTGTTGTTGGTTGGTATTGTTGCTCTCCTCATGGGGCCACAAACCCTTTCAGTTCCAATGGCCTTCAATCTGACTCCTCTATTGGGAACCCCACTATCAGTTCAATGGCTAGTTGTGAGCATCTGCCTCTGAATATGTCAGACTCTTGAAGACCTCTGAGGAGACATCCATATCAGGCTCTTATCAGCATGCAATTCCTGACTTCCACATCAGCATCTACCTTTGGTGATTGCACATGGGATGGATACTCAGGTGGAATGGTCTTCAGAGGGTCCCTCCTTCAGTTTCTGTTCCTCACTTTGTCTCCATATTTGCTCCCTTTGAATATTTTGTTGCTCCTTCTAAGAAGCACCGAATCACCTCCACTTGGTCTTCCTTATTTATGAACTTCATGTGGCCTGTGAGTTGCATCTTGGGCATTTCAAGGTTCTGGGCTAATATCCAATAATCAGTGAGTGAATACCATGTGTGTTCTTTTGTGATTGGCTTACTTGACTCAGGATGATAATTTCTAGTTCCATCCATTTACCTAGGAAACTCTCAAATTCATTGTTTTAAATAGCTGAGTAATAATCCATTGTGTAAATAAACCACATTTTTTTGAATCCATTCCTCAGTTGAAGGACATCTGAGTTCTTTCCAGCTCCTGGCTATTATAAATAAGGCTGCTATGAACATAGTTGAGCACATGTCCTTGTTATATGCTCGAGCATCTTCTGGGCATATGCCTAGGAGTTGTATAGCTGGATCCTCAGGTAATGCTATGTCCAATTTTCTGAGGATCCGCCACACTGATTTCCAAAGTGGTTGCACCATCTTGCAGTCCCACCAACAATGGAGGAGTGTTCCTCTTTCTCCACACCCTCGCCAGCATCTACTGTCACCTGAGTTTTTAATCTTAGCCATTCTGACTGGTGTGAGATGGAATCTCAGGGTTGTTTTGATTTGCATTTCCCTGACGACTAAGGATACTGAACATTTCTTTAGGTGCTTCTCGGCCATTCGAGCTTCCTCAGTTGAAAATTCTTTGTTAAGCTATATACCCCATTTTTTAATAGGGTTATTTGGTTGTCTGGAGTCTAATTTCTTGAGTTCTTTGTATATATTGGATATTAGCCCTCTATCAGATGAAGGATTGGTAAAGATCTTTTCCCAATTTGTTGCTTGTCATTTTGTCCTATTGACAGTGTCCTTTACCTTACAGAAACTTTGCAATTTTATGAAGTCCCATTTGTCAATTCTTGATCTTAGAGCATATGCCATTGGTGTTCTGTTCAGGAACATTTCCCCTGTGCCCAAGTATCCGAGGCTCTTCCCCACCTTCTCTTCTATTAGTTTCAGTGTATCTGGTTTTATGTGGAGATCCTTTATCCATTTAAACTTGAGCTTTGTACAAGGAGATAAGAATGGATCAATTTTCATTTTTCTACATGTTGTCCTTCAGTTGAACCAGCACCATTTGTTGAAAATGCTGTCCTTTTTCCACTGGACAGTTTTAGCTCCTTTGTCAAAGATCAAGTGACCATATGAGTGTGGGTTCATTTCTGGGTCTTCAATTCTATTCCATTTATCTTCCTGCCTGTCTCTGTACCAATACCAGTTAGTTTTTATCACTATTGCTTTGTAGTACAGCTTGAGGTCAGGGATGGTGATTCCTCCTGAAGTTCTTTTATTGTTGAGAATAGTTTTCACTATCCTGGGTTTTTTGTTATTCCATATGAATTTGAGAATTTCCTTTTCTAACTCTGTGAAGAATTGAGTTGGGATTTTAATGGGGATTGCATTGAATCTGTAGATTGCTTTTGGCAAGATGGCCATTTTTATTATATTAATCCTGCCAATCCATGAGCATGGGAGATCTTTCCATCTTCTGAGATCTTCTTCGATTTCTTTCTTCAGAGACTTGAAGTTCTTGTCATACAGGTCTTTCACTTGCTTGGTTAGATTCACACCAAGGTATTTTATATTATTTGCAACTATTGTGAAAGGTGTCATTTCCCTAATTTCTTTTTCAGTCTGTTTATCTTTCATGTAGAGGAAGGCTGCTGATTTGTTTGAGTTGATTTTATAACCAGCCACTTTGCTGTAGTTGTTTATCAGGTTTAGGTGTTCTCTGGTGGAAGTTTGGGGGTCACTTAAGTATACTATCATATCATCTGCAAATAGCAATATTTTGACTTCTTCCTTTCCTATTTGTATCCCTTTGACTTCTTTTTGTTGTCTAATTGCTCTGGCTAGGACTTCCAGTACTATATTGAATAGGTAGGGGGAGAGTGGGCAGCCTTGCCTAGTCCCTGATCTTAGAGGGATTGGTTCAAGTTTCTCTCCATTTAGCTTGATGTTGGCTACTGGTTTGCTGTAAATTGCTTTTACTATGCTTAGGTAGGGGCCTTGAATTCCTGATATTTCCAAGACTTTTATCATGAAGGGATGTTGAATTTTGTCAAATGCTTTCTCAGCATCTAGTGAGATGATCATGTGGTTTTTTTCTTTGAGTTTGTTTATATAGTGGATTACATTGATGGATTTCCGAATATTAACCATCCCTGCATTCCTGGGATAAAACCTACTTGATCATGATGAATGATTGTTTTGATGTGGTCTTGGATTCGGTTTGCTAGAATTTTATTGAGTATTTTTGCATCGATGTTCATAAGGGAGATTGGTCTGAAGTTTCTTTCTTTTTCGGGTCTTTGTGGGGTTTGGGTATGAGTGTAATTGTAGCTTCATAGAACGAATTGTGTAGTGTTCCTTCTGTTTCTAGTTTGTGGAATAGTTTAAAGAGAATTGGTATTAGGTCTTCCTTGAAGGTCTGATAGAATTTAGCACTAAGACCATCTGGTCCTGGACTTTTTTTAGTAGGGAGACTTTTAATGAGTGCTGCTATTTCCTTAGGGGTTATGGGACTATTTAGATGGTTTATCTTCTCCTGGTTTAACTTTGGTACCTGGTATCTGTCTAGGAAATTGTCCATTTCATCCAGGTTTTCCAGTTTTGTTGTTATAGGCCTTTGTAGTATGATCTGATAATTTTTTGAATTTCTTCAGTTTCTGTTGTTATGTCTCCCTTTTCATTTCTGATTTTATTAATCTGGATACTGTCTCCGTGCCCTCTGGTTAATCTGGCTAACGGTTTATCTATCTTGTTGATTTTCTCAAAGAACCAGCTCTTGGTTTTGTTGATATTTTGTATTGTTCTTTCTGTTTCTATTTGGTTGATTTCAGCCCTGAGTTTGATTATTTCCTGCCTTCTACTCCTCCTGGGTGTATTTGCTTCCTTTTGTTCTAGAGCTTTTAGTTGTGTTGTCAAGTTGTTAGAGTGTGCTCTTTCCAGTTTCTTTTTGTAGGCGCTTTGAGATATGAATTTTCATCTTAGCACTGCCTTCATGGAGTCCCACAAGTTCTTACTGGGCTCTTCTTTTTCATAGCTTTTCCAGATTAACAAGCCTCATTACCCTTTTTGTTTTCGACCACATTTTAGTTTTACTATGCTAGTTTTGATTTTTTTAAGTTCAAGTTAGTTTAGTGACTATTTTCCACATGAATTCATCTCTTTCCACCTGAAATATTTCATCTGTCTTCTGGAGGAAGGTTCTCACAGAATTTACAGCAAAAATAATCCATTCCTCTCTGTATGTGGATTAGGTTTTAATGACGCTGAGTGTTTTTTTTTTTTTTTTACTCTCTGTGAGGTTATTTTTTATTAATAATAGAATGTTTCGTAATGACTATGTGATTGTCATTACACTTCTCAATATTCATCCCAGACCCTTTCTACTTCCCATCCACACAAACCATTATCTTTTATTGTTGTCTTTTATCAGAAAACAGGCAGTTAAAAAGAAAACAATAATAATGACAAACCATAAAAACAAACAAATGCTCAAAACTGAAAAAAAAGGTTTGGGAGGGAAGAGGAAAGAAAGAAAAGAAAGAGAAAAGCTCATGGAACACATACAGATGCAGAAACCAAAAAACAATTTTGTCAAACAGAAATCTCTAAGACACAAAAATCAGAAACTATGATTTATAATCAAAAGACTTATAGGGTAAAATAGCTCAGACAAAGTACTGAGACACAAACACTTTTCCATTGAATTTGTTTTGTGTTGGACACCTAGGTATGGAGCCTGACCACAAAAGTGGTTAGTGTACTTAGTGAGACTCTATTAGAGAAAGACAATTTTCCTGTGCTAGCAATAATCATTTCGAGATACCTTTAGGAGTAAGGATAGAAGCTGTTACTCTCTCTGGCCCTGACCTGCAGGCCCTGTGTATGTTGCTATAGTTTCTTTAAGTTATATGAGCATCAATGCTATGGTTTAAAGGCCTCGTTTCTTTGGTATTCATCATACTTTCTGGTTCTTAGTCCTTCTATCTCCTGTTCCACAGGGTTCCCTGAGAAGTGAGGTGAGAAAATTGTGTGAGGCATTCTATTTAGAGTAAAAGATGATGATTACTTTCTTATTTTGGGCATATCTGTTGGTGACCGTGTCTGAAGGCTAGCGTGACTCCACCCTCCTGTCTCCAGCTATATTATATTCGTAATCTTCAAGCCTGAACCCAGTTTCACTTTTTAAAAAATTCTCATATTTTTTTCTATCTTTTTAAGGATAAGTGGTATATCCCTCGGTCTATGCACCAGAGTTTGAGAATAATAAAAGATAATTCTAGCTCAGAGACACGCAGAAGGCAAAATAAACTGGTTTCTTTAATTAGCTTAAAATTTGTTCAGATACACAAGCGACTGGAACTGATGTATTGGTAGTTTACAGACTGAAGGACATTTATAAGAATAAAGACTCAGAGATTATCCAACAAAGGGTAGCACGTACACTATATACTCACACTCACAAAATGTATATACTAACACAATTATATAACATACAAAGAAACCCAAATAACATAAAAAACAAAAACATGTATAAACACCCAAACCACACACAGACACTCACAAAACATACATACACAAGAAACAAAAACACAACATACTAATAAACAGATATACCACACAAAACAAATACACAAAAAGATACAACACATACACAGATAAACATACACACACATACAAACACACACACACACACACACACACGTGATTGGTCAGAGATAAAATAAGAGGTTCTTTAGCAATTAATAAGTGAACTCATGTTTCAGTAATTTTGACATGTCAAATAATTCTCAGGAATAACTTGTATCTAAAATTTCTGCTGACACAAATTTGCATAAATAAAAATTTGAAAGCCTTCTTTCTACCTTAAATTATGATTTTTGACCACCGGCACCTTTCTAAGTCTTCCCATTGAAGAACTTTCAAATTGGAATTATTTTAGTACATTGGTGTATGTGAGCATCCCAAACATACATTTTCAAATCTTAAGATGTTAAGATATACAAGTTAATTTTTTTCTCATTTTTAAAAGATTTGGAAGTAACATCAATAATGTTATAATAAATGCTAATGAATTAATTTGCTGTGAAATCAGTAGGTATCTTTGTAACAGATACATGTTATATTACTTAGCATGTACAGATTTTTATTATGTCTTCTAATGTTGGCCGATGTGAAGGATGTTTCAATATTTGCTGAGTATACACTTCTGATTTACATTTCCCAAAGTAAAATAAAGCATTGTTATTTCCATGCAGAGATTCAACCTATGTTATTAAGTACTTTTATGTGAAACAGGCACAATGGCTATTCTATTTTATGTCCTTTCAGTGACTGCAAGGAAATGAACTTGAGAGTATGCCAAGATCTTACTGGTATAATGTTTAAAAAGCCAATACTTTTGAGTAACGGGCATGTGGCCATGAAACTAAACCCAATTAAAGCGTTGTCAGTTACAACAAACTCTGGCTTGTTCTGCAGAGTCAGATAATACCAATTTTGGATCCCTGAACAATGTCAAGCAGGTGTTAAACCCTGACAGGATTGACAAAGATTGACTGAGTGCTAAATCATCATCTCTGAAATGCTTGTTTACTTCCTGCTTCCTTGAAAATGTCTATTACTTTGGAAAAATATGCTTTCTGTCATATGGCTTAAAAATGTACATGTCTATCATAATTTCATAAATTAAAGCTAGAAGGTTGGGGATGTACATCAGCTTTAAGTAAGATGTAATTAAAACTAACAGATTCAAATGTTTATTCAGAAAGAATTTTTTGTTTGTTGTGATTATTAAGTTTAAAATCTCTACAATACAAATGAAAAATCTCTATGAAATAAATATATAGTAAAATATGAAATAGGAAATATATAATGCTGAATCTCTTTGTTTTCATTGCAATCCTTAATTTGATAATTTTTATTTATTTAATCTCTCTCTTTCTCTCTCTCTCTCTCTCTCTCTCTCTCTATCTCTATCTCTCTCTCTTCTAATTTATTATTTTGCAATGGATCCTGTAATTGAAGGTGTGTACAACCATAGTGTGTCTTAGAGTCTCAGTATCAATTAATAAAGTCAACATCTAACATGGATTGTATAGGTCCTCTCTTTCTGTTACTCATGTTTCTAGACCACTCTAGATTTAGCTTCAAAATGTACATTGTTCCTCATTTATAATGAAAGAGTATGTCAAGAGAACAAAATGTCACCTCTGAGACTAGGATATACTTACAAGACTCTTTTTTCTCTCTCCTCTATTTTTCCTACTCTTTGGAAAGGAAGTCAGTCAAATGAGTAGCTCTTAGAAGACACCTATATTAAAACACAATGTCTACATTTAACACATAGGCACTTCAAGTGGCCACCATCTCAACAGCATGATTCCTGATGTCGCAGTAGTATGATGAAAACGTTTCCTCTTAGTCTTACTCTTACAGTCCTTCAATTTATGAATTCCAAGCTTTCCTTTTGAAATTTTCAAAGTCACCAATTGGAGACTTTTGTACTTTCTGCTACAAATGTTTAATTTAAAATTGTATGTAAGTGTTATCTAACTTCCTATTTAATATATCAAAATTGACAGTTTAAATAATGATTTAAAGTTGAATAATAATTTTTATTAATTTTTATAAACTTATTCATTTGTTAGTATGAAATATACAAATATTTCAGGATTTTCCAGATACCTTGTTTTCAAATTTATTATTATTGACATTTGAAATTATATGGACATATTATAGAAAACATACACAATGCATATACTTGACACACGGTCTAGCTTAGTGAATAGGAGAAATAATGGGGCCAATTCTTGTTTGTCAGGTTCACCTGGGGCACAGTCAACAAAAGAACATGCATGGACTCGACACAGGCCCCCTACACATATGTAACATATGCCCAGCTTGTTTTTCATGTGTTCGCCAACAACTGCAGCAGGGGATGTCTGGACTCTGTTATCTCCCTTTGAATCCATTTCCTCTACATCTGCTCTCTTGTCTAACCTGCGTTGGAGAGGATATGTTTAGTCCTGATTGAGAACTGATGTGCCAGGGTTGGTATACAGGGGAGAGAAGAATGGGAGAAGGGGTTGCAGAGGTGAGACTCAGAGGAGAGGAGGGGGCTGGTCTGCAACTGGGAGGCAAAGTGAATAAATAAATTAATTAATGAACAAGATGGTTGTCTACAGATACAAATGATCAGTTAGGTTAAAATGTTTCCTGATCATCAATTTATTTTTGTCAAGTTTTTTATGAAATGATGAAAAAAATAATTTCTATTTATATTATATACTTGGAAATTTATAATTTAATCCTACGGATTTTCAGTTTTTGGTGTACAGAATTTATAACTTTATTAATTAAAAACTAAGTTGAGTCTGATACCAGGCCTCATGTTCAACAATATATAGTTTTCCGACTATGCAAAATATAAGGATGCAATATGAACTTTATAAGTTGCTTCACAGATCTATGAGCCAACTTGTCAGAATGATACTTAGGAAGGAGATAAAGAGACTTAGGGTGTAGTGATTTCAGGGTAAGATCTCACCCAGCTAAGATTTTTGTTTATACTTATAAATATAGACAGATTCCTGAGGTTAAGGTAAGCCAGGGACAGAGGGAGTTTAGGTCCAGGCTGAGGCATGATAGGAATGGTGATTACAGTGTGGAGTACCAACCAGCTACCTTACATTTTGTGACTGTGATTGCTCTCTATTTAAGAATCAGGGTTTGTGTTCATGAGATGCTGGTTCATGAGATAATCAGGAGCGAGCCTGGGATAATGACTGAACTGATAGTTAAATAAAAGACTGGGCTTTTGATTTGGGAGAGATGAGCTATTCAAGAGGGATTTTAGAATAGCAAGAAAAGCTTTCTCGAACAGAATGCACACACACACCGAGAGCGAGAGCGAGAGCGAGAGCGAGAGCGAGAGCGAGAGCGAGA
>NW_021604567.1:6740270-6817614 GCF_004785775.1 Grammomys surdaster | reverse complement strand
CGAGAGCGAGAGCGAGAGCGAGAGCGAGAGCGAGAGCGAGAGCGAGAAATATCTCGAAAGCTGTCTCGAGCAGAAATACACCATCAGCTAGGACCCACAATTTGATTTCAAGTCATTTGTTTCACTGCTCGCACACACTTTTTTCTCAGTATTCCTCTCTAAGCTAAAGCTGGTCCTTAGCAAGAAAACTTATCAAGAGATATGCATGACATATATTGCATGTATTTTCGTGCAAAAAGAAAAGTCTGTTAATTTAAAAATGAACTGATTCACTTAAGAGAGAACTGACACACATGCTTTCAAATAATTTTATTTCTTGGCCAAAGAGAGAGCTAAATTTTAAATAAAATATTCAAATTAATTGCTACCATATAAGAGGTATTTCCATTACTGCATTTATGCACACACTGGATACTTAAACACACTTCAGGATAATCAGAATCATGTATTTACCCACTGCCATGAGTACTAAGATGCAATGTGAAAAGATTAGCTCATTAGATGATGAAACACGTCAAGTAATTCTTCATATTTAGTTAAACATGAATAGTTCATTTAAAATAGTTAAATCATTTTTCAACATAGAGGAAAATCATATATCCTAAACTTATATTTTCTAATTTAGTATAGTTATGTTTTTATATACATAGGATAACAGATATTATACATCTTTGTTATTATAAAACTAACATAAAATGATTTAAACTTAGTTTATTAAAAGTATCTAGATCTAGATAATTATAAAGAAGTCACGAACATCCATTAGGGTTGTTATTTTAAACATTTAGTTATATTCATGTATTCATGAAGTAATTACATTTTTTTTCATTCCCAGGAATTCTCTATGTTTATTCTATTCTCCATTTTGAGTCACACTGTTTTAAGCCTCTACTTTCTGAGTTTCTAGTGGATGACAGAAAGCATACACATCAAAGACTTTTTTTTGGCTATCCTCATCAAATTTCCTATATGTCAATGTTGATGTGACTTCTGCATTAGAGACAATGAACTACTAATTATGTCAAGTCAAGCCCTAGTGATTTTGGATTTGATTATATCAGCACACCATGTCTTTCTAAGATGTGCTTTATTGAAAAAAATTATTTAGCTACAATTATGTACTTTTCCGCCCTACGGATACAGGCAAAACATTGTATCTTCAAATGTGTGCTAAGAAAAAACAATAATAAAAGAAATAAATCACTGGGCTAGGAGCATGACTTATTTGGTAACTGATATTTACCAAAAAGACAATGAGCTCTGCATTCAGGATCAATATAAAGAGATTGTCATGGTGGCACATAGATGCAAACCCAGAATTGGAGGAATGGGTGGAGGCAAGCAGATCCATTCAGTTCCATTGGCTACCTAGTCAGGCTGAGTTAATGAGCTTCAGGTTAGACTACATGCCTAAAACTAAAGGTGAATAGCATGATCATTTATCCAAACAATAGTAGTAAGATATTCCTGTAGAATTTAAAGTTTCCCTAGCAGTGGCCTCCTGATCAGATATAGTAGCAAGCATTTTTGCCTGTGAATGTAACCACAAAGCAATTGGGTATCCTTGTAAATATAACATCACAGTTGTGCCATAGGGTACAACTTGCTTGGCATTTTGTTATTGAAAAGTAAAGGATTTATAGCCGAAGAATATTATATTAAAGAATATTCATTACAAGTTTCAGCTCTATGAATGTTAACCAACATACAGGAGGCTTCCAGATCAGATCCACCTTTATACTTCTGTTTCCTGTGACTTGCGTTTGCATCTTCACCCATAGGGTCAAACATCACTTCTCAGTTTGGGGAAATAAAGAACAATTGAACATAGCCCATATTACCTTGGTGACCTATGCATTTTCTCTGGCCAACAGCTCATAGGGATTTCAGAATTTATTCTAAGATTTTCATTTAATTATCTATTGATTCTGGGAGAGTACTATGTCAAAATGGAGAGCACCTCTTATTTAAACTCCTTAAAATCATAGTTTTAATAAGTTTGGAATATAGAAATTTTATTTTTTTCATGTTATTAATTTTAGTTGTGCCTCCCACTACCCTTCTTCAGTCCTATCCTCCTACTACTGTTTTTGTATAGACATTTCTACCACCACTGTCCTTTCTTTTCAGTTTCATGTCCTAGGTATTCTACTATCCCTTCTATCTGAATACAACATTTTAAAATAATCTCTTTCTATAATGACTTTTATCTTTCTGTCATTTAAAACTAAATATACTTAAGATTTATAGATGGGGGAATTGGTTTTTTCCCTCAGGGTCCCAAGTAACCTTAAACAACATTACATATTTTCCTCAAAATTCTGCATTTTTATTGTTCATTACAGCTAAATACAATTTCATTGTATATATATATATATATATATATATATATATATATACTGTATTTTCATAATCCACTCATCTGTTGATGGGTACTTAGGCTGGTTACATTTCCTAGCAATTAGGAATATAGAGACAAGGAAGATGGATGTGCAGATAGTTTTTTTCTAAGGCACAGCGTCTTTTTAGAGTAGGAAGAATAGTGAGATACATGGTCACGTGTATTTCTCGTTATAGCTGCACACTGATTTCTATAATGGCTATAACTATAAACACACGCAACAATGGTGAATATGGGAAATTATTTTACGTATTATCACTAGAATTTCTTTGATTAGTTTTCTTGATAATATCCATTCTGATGACAGACAGATATATAGCATTTTCTATATTACTTTTGAATAAAATTATTTTTTTTCCATGTTTGCTTTGGACATATTTGCCCAACTTAAAGAGACATTAAGCTGTGTCAGTTTTCTTTCTGGTTCCTGTGCTCAGTTCCATTGATTGAATGTCTTCTTTTGCAGTCATTTAGACTGTCTTGATTATTGTAGTTTATGGGTTGAGTTGAGGAATCTCTAGGAATTCCTAGAAATTTGGGATGGAGGAAACTCCCAAGATTCAATGTGGGTGACCTTAGCTAAGATGAAAAACAATGAGGATATGGAGCCTGAAGAGTCCACCTCCCTTAGCCAGGCAGGACTTCCTGTAGAGAGATAAGAATAACAAACCACCCACAGATCTTTTAACCCAACATTTGTCCTGTCTATAAGACGTGCAGTTACAAAGATGGAACAGAGATTGAAGGAATGGCCAAACAATCATTGGCCCAACTCAAAGTTCCATCTCATGAGCAAGTAACAATCCATGACACTATTAATGACAGTTATACTTACATATGGGAGCCTAGAATAACTGTTCTCTGAGAGGCTCTACTCAGCAACTGACTGATACAGATGCAAATACACATAGCCAACCATTGGACAAACATCCAGGATTCTTAATGAAGAGTTGAGGAAATGATAGGTACCCCACAGGAAGACCAACAGAGTCAGCTAAGCTCGATGCTTGGGAGCACTCAGAGACTGAGCCACCACCTAACAAAGACCATACATGGGCTGGTCCTAAGTCCCCAAACATATGCAGCAGATGTACAGCTTAGTTTCCATGTGGGTCTCCCAAAAAACTAGAGTGAGTGCTGTCCCTAAAAGTGTTGCCTGACTGAGAAATCTGTTCCCAAATAGGCTTCCTTGTGTGGCTTTAATGGGAGGCGATGCACCTAACCCTGCAGAGACATGATGCTGGGAGAGGAGGGGCTGCACCTCTCAGAGACAGGGAATGAGAGGAGGAAATCTGTGTGGGGGTGGAACCAGAAGGAGGGGGAACAGTGACTAGACTTTAAATAAATAAAATTAATTAATTAATTAATAGTATTATTTATGGATAAGTATAGTTATACATCACATAAATTACTTTCAACTAACTATTGTTTTGTTTATCTATGGTCACTTGTGTTCTCATAAAAATATTTGGACTTTTTTCTTGTTCAGACTTTCAGACTTTTTTTTATGGAAGTTGACTTTAATCTGTACATTAGTTTTGGTAAGATACATAATCTAGAAAGTACTATAAATTCTGCCAATCCAGGACCATAAAAATTGTTTCTGTTAGGCAGTAAAAGAATTTGAGATGAAAATACAGTCCTTAAAACAGATTCTAATGGAATAAAAAAAGATTGTTAGGAAATATTCTAAAAACATATGTTTCAAAGATTAGAAAATAAAGAAATGCAAAAAATACTAAATGTGTATGACTAAAGAAAATCAAACTGAGAGAACACAAATTATTTTTTTAAATGAGTAAGAAAATGTAAGATGTAATTACAGTCTCAAACAAAAATAAATCCAAAACCAAATAGTTCTCTGTCAAACTATAGAAATTCAATGCAACACCAGTGGAAATTTCCACAACGTTCTTCAGAGAAACAAAAGAAAATTGTAAATTTGATGTGAACTCAGAAGAGACTTTGGAGGGCCAAAATAGATCTGAACTCTTAACAATAAATATTGGATATTTATCAATAGCCTGTCTAATTATTCTTAAGATTTTTCAAATTATAGTATAATTACATAATTTCCCCTTTCCATTTCCTGCCTCTGCCCCTCTTTTCTTGCTTTTCATTAATTTTTGTTATATTACAGAAAACAATAACCAACTCAAATATGGTGATGCTGAACCCATTTACAATGGATATATCTACATCATTACTGATATAATAAAAGCTCAGGAATCATTGAAGAAGAGGTGGTAGAAGATTGTAAGAACCAAAAGGAACAAGCAATTTTCTTTCAGCTTCTGTCCCCTACAAATGACTAAAGCATTTTTCCATTAAGTCTTACTAATTCTAAAGTAATAATCTTTTCTTTTTCTCTATGGATGATCATTTCTGTATCAAAAGTTCGTGGGGGATATTTATATTTGTGGTTAGAATTATTTTATTTATTTTAAAATAGTTAAGAGTTGTAAATACTTCATGATTCATAAGAACCTCGATATTCTTACTGTTGTATGCTATTGACTAAATTATATTTGGGACATTGATGCTTGAATCACCAGTAATGTATTTTTGAAAACTAAATATTATTTATCTCTACCCACAAGGAGAAAAATTGGATTTTTCACAATAAAATGGTTGACTTTACCTGAAATGAATTTGAAGTTGCTCTGAATGCCACACCACTGAGGCTTTTCCGTTTAAAGGAAAGCTGAAGGAGCAGAAGTTCTATTACCAACATTGTCTCACTTGTTTGATTACAGTGATTTGGCTGAGAAAAGTAGGCCAGACGACTTTTCTTGATACTGTCTAAACAAAATTACAGAGGAATTCACTTTAGTGTCAGTTTATAAAAATGACCTTCTAGGAGATGAAATCAAACGTGCGAAAACGGGCTTCCAGCTATTACCATGGTCAGACGCCTCGTGTTGTAGCAGGTGGGCACACACTGACTCTCTTAGCCTCACAGGTGCAGTCATGCACATACTTAAATTCTTTCCAGAAGAATGTCAAAGAAATTGGCTGAACTATTTTGTTTTTTTTCTCATAGTTTGGCTTGATGATGAGAAGATAATTTTCTATGACCGATTTTACAGTAGAAGTTACAATGATTATAAGCAAATCAAATTTTTATTGATTTCACAAGCACTCTTTAAATAGTAAATAAAAATTGTCTACTGACTTTGCTTTTTTCTTGTCTGTTAAAACTTTTCCTAATGTACTGAACTATAAATATTAAATAACTCTGTGAACTTCTATGGCAGATATTCTTTGCATGAAATATTACTTGCTATCAATTGACAATTTTTATAAAACATAAATTGTTTTCTACTAAAATACATTCTTAGGGTTGCTATACACAAAAATGTAAGAGTTTAAGAGTGTAACACAATATTTGATAATAGTGATATTTTGAAAGCAATAATACAGTAAAGGGTTTTAGTAAGCACAGAGAAAACTATAGTCTTCTGATATACCGTAACATAATAATTTTCAATGATCATTGTCTGGTCTTATGAACAAAGTGATCTTTTATTTTTGGATTAGCCTTTAACATAGTCAATTACATTTTCCTGCATTTTTGTGAAAAATTTAGTCAGTTAATTGTTAAGATTTCTAACAGTGCTCTCTGTTTCCTTCACTATTTGCTTTTGACAATACAAGAGTTAATATCTTTAGGGGAATTAATCAATCTAAAATTTTTATGTGTAAGTTTTGTTGAAAAAAGTTAGTCATTACTTTGTTATGTTATGGTATTTTCATAAGCTGCATCACTCTCCAAAATAAAAATATGAGTTGAAGAACTTGATATCTAGTCAGATATGGCAATATAAACTTCAAGTGTATTTTATGGATCGTTACTTTATCAAAGGCATTCTACTCAAATATTTGATAATTTAAAGAATGCGTTTCTTTTATATATCATGTGGCTGTATTACATTTTGGATGAAATTAAATTTCTGTTTAGTCTTTTAAATAATAGCTTGTAATGCAGGCACCACTTCAGAGACCAGCTCTACTAAAGCTCATGAAAAACATCCACACAGCATGTGGCAAGTGGAAAAGAGAACTGTAGTTATGTTTGAAATGGTTTTATGACTTTATTCTTACTTGTGAATGCCACATAAAACAAAATAAGATTAAACAACAATAGAAAAGTTACTCCTTTCCAAACAGTTATTTATTTGAAAATATGAGGTTTTTTCTTTATTATTTGTCTTTCTTTTAATATCTGCAGACAGTCATGTGGCAGCAGGTACCTTACAGTCCTGTGAAACATCACCACTCACTATTGAGCTGTGTCTTAGGTCAGACCTCTCTGAAGATCCCTCTTCTCATGAGTGTCTAACAACTGATCAATAACATTTTTATGATGGAAACAAATTCTACTGTACTTATTATATTGAAGAATGGACACTAGAAAATAATCCCTGTTGAATGTTATCATACTACAGATTTAATAGAAGAAGGATGCATGCAAGTCATTTCATAGTCTGAGTAGTTTTATGTGAAATTGAACAAAGCTAGAGTCTTTTTAAAACTGGAAATATCAGTTGAGAAAATGTCCTCACCATGACTTGTAGGTTAACCTTTAGCACATCTTCTTTCTTTATGATGGTTGTGGGCAGGCGGTTGGGAGAGGGTCAGCTCTCTGTGATCAGAGCCACCCTGGGCTAATAGTTCTGGATATTATAAAAAAGCAGGCAGAGCAAGTCACGATGCTCACGTCGTTAAGTGTCACCCTTCCATGATCTCTGCGTCAGTCTAGGTCCCTGCCTTGAAATACTGCTTCAACTTGTTTTGGTGATGGATTGTGATGTGGAACTGTATACATTCAATAACCCCTTTCTCAAAAAGTTTATTTGGTCATGGTATTTTCTCATATCTACAGAAGCTCTATGACAGAATTTTCTTTTTTTTTTACCAGGAATGGGATATGTGACAGATTTAACTCAGTGGTAAGGGGAGTTTTGTAGTGGAGCTTGAACTTTGGACCTGAGGAACCATTAAATATTTAGAGAATAGTGATACTGTGGGGACTTAGGAGATAATACTGAGAGAATTGTGTAAGATTGGAGCCTGCATTATAAAGTTATAGGGAAAAGACAAGGGATCCCTAAAAGGCAATATCAGGGTCATTTGTGTGAACTTTTTGTTGAGACTCTGTGGTGTCTGGTCCGAAAGATCAAAATAACTGTGATTAACAAGGGACCAAGACCAGTAAAGTGAAATTCCTGCTCTACTCGGGTAATTGATACTGGTTATATGATGCTGACAAACAAAGCAAGGGTTAAGAAGAGAAAAGTGTCACTGAGACAAAATCTTTGGGAAATACCTTCTCAAGCTCAGCACACAGAAGCTACAGTTCAGATGGAGACTGCATCTCTGACCAGTGGCCAAATATGATACTGTGTAAGAGTCACTCGGGATGTATGTGTTTGAAAGCATGAAGGGGGAGTTAATGGAAGAAAACTGTATGTCAGGGGAAAGACAGTAGAATTGTACACATGAGACATAATAAAATACGGAGGATGACATTTTTGACATAAAGATTAGAAGCCATTTTAAGAAATGGATAATCAATATTTCTAAACAGTAAGTCAAATTTAAAATAAGGTTCATATCATATTTGCTCTTTCACTATAACAGTTCTTTGGAGACTTTTAGCAGAATAATTGTTCTGAGTTTTGGGGCAGATGGAATATTGCTGAGCTGAGAAGTCAATGTTACATTGGAGACCAGACACAGCAAATACAAAATGTTCAAAAAATCAGTCTCTAAAGGAAAATTAAAGGAAAATTTGATGATATGTGTAAGTCTTTCTCAGCATAAAGGAAATGTGTTATTGTATCTGTTCTAAATTGGGTCAAGTTTAAATCACTTACAGACAGGAAAAGGGGAGATATTTACTAATTATGTCACTATTTCATATAAAAAGCAGAGTATCATAGACTGTGAGACAGAAATGAATAGCTTACTTTAATAAGAAGAAATAGTCTTCCTTTTATTTTATAGTTTAAGGAGAATTTAACGAATTCACATAATATAACACGTTTTCACCATTTAAGTGAAACATATGACTGTAACTGGTCTATCTGTTTCCACTACTTTATCTATCCATCATACAGGAATATAAAGCATAAAAAATAGAGACATATTCAGGTGGTTATATGGTTTTTGGTTTGTGCTATGGTAGCATCCAATGGGGAAAGCCTATGGTAGAGAAATATACTTATCTTCTGGTGATTACAGAGCAAAGTAAGAAAGAAAGGCTAGATCCTACTGACACCTATCATGACATGGTCTCTGTGATCTAATTTTAACAAACTATGGCCAAACTATTAAAGTTCATCGCCCCTAATAATATCAGGAAGTGAAAAACACTTAAGACAGTCTTTGGATTAATTTAATATTAGATATATTTCCAGACACATGGAGACTTAATAGAAGCAACATTTCATTGCCTGTTTATTTATGTCAAGTTACCAAAGTGTTTGTCTCCTGGAGTATGAAGTGCTGATGATTTACTTGTTTGTGCTTTGTGCTAACTGTACTACCGGGATTTAACTAGTGCTGTATTGCTTTGTAACATGAACAGGAATAACTGTATAACAATTTTAGACACGGTACATGAAAGGAATCATAATGTTAAAGAAAATAAAACCAGGCTATTTTTTTGATTAGAAGTTTCTGGATGATTCATTTTAAGAATAATCTCAGTAAACCGTAGTATCATTCACAAGATATAATATCGGAGACATCTTGAATAATGGATAGTATCTCTCTGATAGTCTTCTGATTCTTAAATGTTTACAACTGCAGAATGAAGACCTAAGAATAAAATATCAAATTTATCTTAATTGTTACAGTATTATATATACTTTAAAATTAAATAGAATGTCAATGTTAATTCAATTACTCTCACTCATGAAATATCTCGTGAAGTGATTATTAGATTTCAATTTATAAGATCATGCATACCTCAGGATTTAGAATGCTGTTTTGTAATATTATATTTATTGGGATATTTTATTTACTTCCTTATATGTACCTTTGTATATGTGTGGTGTGGTGTGGTGTGTGTGTGTGTGTGTGTGTGTGTGTGTGTTTCTGTGTGTGTTTGTGTGTGTGCTTGTACACTCACACTCATCTGTATCCTCCACTGCTGGCATATAGATATTTGGGACAACATACAGAAGTCAATTCCTTTCACCACAGAGGCCCAAGGGAGTAAACTCATTATATGAATTGATGAGAAGCATGGCTACTCATGGACACATCTCACCAAATGTAGAACCTTGTTGACAGCATGTCATTATGAACCTGGCCCAGCATTGTAACATAATTACAGGATTACAGGTCACATCTTAAAATTATTGTCAGTAAGTACATGGTAAATAAGCAGTTGAAATTCACTAAGAAACTTTATTATATACTAATTTTCATGGAAGTTTCTTAGAAGTTGAGAACACTTGACAGTGATAGACATCTGCTTTTGTTTTCCCTTTATAGAATGAGTTATATCTCAACATATTTTCTAAGACCATGGTCTATTTTTTTTTGTTTTTTGGGTTTTTTTTCGAGACAGGGTTTCTCTGTGTAGCCCTGGCTGTCCTGGAACTCACTCTGTAGACCAGGCTGGCCTCGAACACAGAAATCCGCCTGCCTCTGCCTCCCAAGTGCTGGGATTAAAGGCGTGCGCCACCAACGCCTGGCTGACCATGGTCTAAAAACACAGATAGAACAGATATACTGAATCTCAAACTTATCAGAAGAAAAGAGAAAAACAAGTAAATTCATTTATGTGAAAATAGCTCAGAAGAATTGGCATAACATAGCAGGACTGGTTTTTTATATGTTGCTACCTAGCTTCTTGCACAAATTATTTAGGGAAACAGCATACAATAAAGAAAGACAGAGCCAGTCTTAAGTCTTGAAATTGGCATTAGCTAAATGACCATTTGACAAATTGTGATGTCCGATTCTCTAATATAGGAGCTGAGCCTTAGGCATGCAGTTACAGGCTATCATTTTATGTGTTAGATTACACTGTAACATATGCTTACTGTACATGAAGGCCAACCTGTCATATAACTAACAGAGGCTATTTTTAAGCCACATGTAAAGTTTTTCTTTATACCTAATTAAATAAAATGTCTTATTCTAAAACAAATACTGAAACAAAGTCAAAACCATTGTAGCATTATAAAAACAAAAAGTACAAAATGTCTTATTCTAAAACAGTAAAAGTTAGAGATGTGAAAATGCCTTTCAACGTATAATTCCCCCTGTAGCAAGAAATCAAAATGAAAGCCCCAAATAAGGTATATTATTTGACAGTGATTTTAGAGACTTATTTCTTTTTATTCTAGGAATGTGAGTGTTTGCCTGCGTATATATGTATGTACCAGGTGTGTGCTTGGTTCATGTAAAGGACAGAAGACTTTGGGCAACTCCAAGAACTGTAGCTAGATACTTGACACTGGTTCTAGAAATATAAACCAGGCACTTTGCAAGTCATTTTAATTACCAACTCATCTTTTTATCCCCAAGAAAGACAGTACTTGTAATGTATAAATGGCCAGCATTTTTATTTAATAATATAAATATCAAAGAAAAAGTTAAGAGTTTACTGTGTCCTTTCATTAATTTCCTGTGATTCACCTTATAGGAAGCTAATTATAATAAATACACTGTCACAGCTAATTTTGATAGTATCATGGAATAATTGTTATGAATGATAACTTCTCAGAAACAGTTAACCCAATGATTCTCAACCTGTGGGTTGTGATCCATTTAGAGAGTCAAAAGCCCCTTTCACAGGGTTTACATATCAAATATCCTGCATATCGGATATTTTAATTATGACTTATAACTGTAGCTAAATTACAGTTATGACATAGCAACAAGCATAATTTTGTGATTGGGAATCAGCACAACATGAAGTTGACAGCATTAGGAAGGTTGAGAATCCCTGATATAAGCTATGTTAGTAATGCTCTGATTTAACAGATTTTCTAATAATTCAGTAGATTCTTCAGGTAAAGAATGTGATTTCATGCTATAAAGGCTAAACTGTCATTACACATATCTTATTAGAATGCACACACAAACACACTTATACAAGTATCTTAGTGCAAAATTCATGACTATATTTCATATGGTATAATACTAATAAGACATTAAAATATGAGGTAACTGTTGGAAATTAGGAGTTTGGCCAGTTGCTTTTCAGCAACTTAGCATTAGCAGCTTGTGTCTTCACCTGCTGACACTAGGCATGGTGCATAAAAGGGTGGGCCATGCCAGATCTCTCTGTCTGTCTGTCTGTCTGTCTGTCTGTCTCTCTGTCTGTCTGTCTGTCTCTCCCTCCCTCCCTCCCTCCTTCCCTTCCTCCCTCCCTCCTTGCCTCCCTCCCTCCCTCCCTCCCTCCCTCCCTCCCTCCCTCCTTCCCTCTCTCCCTCCCTCTCTCTCTGTCTCTCTGTCTCTGTCTGTCTCTGTCCCTCTCTCAGTCTCCTTGTCTCTCTTTCTCCCTTTCTGTCTGTCTTCATGTCTATCTAGTTCAACAATTACCCTAAAAAACCTCTTGCCTGATTTATTGCAGCGTGTGATTTTGAGGAATTCGTTGGCTCTAGTCTGCCTAGGTATTTTTGTTGCTTTATTCTAATAGTGACTGGAAATTTTCTGGTAATATGTTGAAAAGCTATAACCATAATTTAAAATAGATATAATTTCTATTGATGTCCCTCTAAATTCTTCTATTTTCAGTGTGTAAAATATTATTGCCAAGAGAAGAAAATCCAAGCAAGTATTTAGATAGCTCTATTTTCTAGTTTTATTTTTCTCTCAAACATACATTAACACCACTGTGTATGGAACAGAGTAAAACTTATTTAGAGAAAACCCTTCATATTCCACATAATGTGAAAAAACATGTATCCTCGTATGCGAAAAAACTAATTATAACCAGAATTCCCCACAGGCCTTATTAGCTGGATTTGAGTCTGAATCTAACTCTTTGCTCTTTTTGCTCTCTATGGAGCTGCTTCAGTGGGGTGTTGCATTTACATAATCAAAGCTTCCTGTGGCTCCTTTATAAACTGAAAGTAGCTCAGTGGGAATGAATAAAAGTACAGAACATATGAGCAGAGAAGCCAATAACAAAGAAAACAAAGCTAAACCCTCATACCTGACACTCACAAAGAAAAAAACAGACTTGCCTTACAGTCTGAATCCACTTGTTTCAGTACATGGTTCTCCCAATAAACTTTTTTTGTCTTTGATCTGCAGAGAAATTCTATAACTATCACTGTCTATAGTTTTTAATCGGAGAAAATTAACCTTTAAATACATATGCCATTCATCAAATAACATAGCTAATTATTAAACCTATTTCATCAATACGATCTAGCAAAACTATTCTATGTATTTTTGTTTTTATTCTTTTATGTGTTTTATTTCAATATGATGTGATCTAGCTTAGGATTTCACAAAGTTATCTTAAAGTCTAATGTGAGAAGGTGTGAATATGTCCGCTTATAATAGACCACTCAGTATTGTGTGAATATTGACAGTGGTGCCTGAATATGAAGAGGAAAACATTTGTTCAATGAATCTTAGGGAGCAAGGACTAATTTTATTTGGTTAAGTTTAGTGAAACTGAACATTAATATTCAATATTATTTAATATTTTTTCTATTGCTGCCATGACCACTTAGTTAGTGGCTAACAGACCTACATGGAACTTAAAAGTAAGCATGAGAGAAGTGATCTGTCTAGGAGGATTCTTTCAACTGTCCAAATCCATTGTTGTCTTAAGTCCCAGCTGAACCACTTGGCTGATAAAGGCCTTTGATTCAGCACAGAAACATTTAATGCAATAACACCCCCCCTTTTTTGCTTTGCTTTCATTAAAAGAGGAAAGAAATTTATAATAATAATAAAGAAGATTGATATATACAAGATGGCTAGTGTTTGCAGGGTAAATACACCGAATGAAAGAGTTCCATTAACCTTCAGCATTTCACATTTGCAGCATCAAAGGACACTTCCTCTGAGAGTTTGAGTCATGTTGATTTAGTGCCAGAGAAGTTGAGATTGATCTCAGCCTATTCTGTGCCTTCATCATAAGCAGTGGAAATGCTCTTTGAGAAATTCCTCAATGTGTCTTAGATACTGTCAGTCCTCAGCTTTATTTTATTAACCTTTAATGAAATCAATGAATCATAAACTTCTGAAATTATTCTCACAATGAAACCTCTGTGTAACTAAAGCTATTATGGGTCCATGCATTATCTTTATTAGCAAAGAGAAATATAAATTTGTTTCTGTGTATCCCAGCATCTGAATATTTAATAGACTCAAAGAAAGACAGTTTATCTTTAAGACATCTGGGTATAAGATGTGACCCAATGTTCTATTTCCTTTTTTCCTTTAGGATTTCTCCTTCTCAAGTCTGCAAAGTTTATTCCCTCTAGTACAAACTATCTACATTCATTGAAAAGTTTGTTTAAATAAACATTACTTATTGTATAAAAGCAATAATTTGCTTATATTTGCTACTAGTATCTTAACATAGGTTTAAAATATTCATAGGACCACCAGTCGATAATTCTGAAGGTTCTTTATAGACACTCAAGTTATCCATGTTCAATCTGTTGTATAGGTGTTGTTTTCAGGAATGGAGCCTCACTGTAAATTTGGGAGAGCAACAACCGTTATTCCAGACAAGAGTAGCCTGAGTTGTTTGGGGATTCCATGGGACTTTTTGTCCAACAACTTGATCCAGTGTCAGTACCAGGAGCTTTGAGAGATATCTACTTGGGGATGTGTCTCCTCATTGTTTGGTACTTTCATTTAGCTTGTTTCTATCTCTATATCTGTATCTCTACCTCTGTCTCTGTCTCTGCCTCTATCTCTATCATCTCTATGTCTATACATATTTCTCTCCCCCAGAAATCTCCTACTATATTAGGCTTCCAAATGACACTTTACATGGCCCTTCACCCTTCATACATATTTTTCACCCACATATTTTCTCCCCCTCCTCCTTTTCCGACTCCATGCTACTTTGGTCCTCCCATTTCCTGCCAACATAGAAAGGTAAACACCAAATCGGCTACCCCCTCTTTGAGGCACAATGATGACATGCATGTGCTAGCACAATATTGGTCCAACAGTTGTGCCTGTATCAACTCCATATGCTAACTCTGGTGGATAACCAGATCCAAACAAAAAACTGAGCCTTATGTCAATGTGTTTGTTTGTTTGTTTGTTTGTTTGTTTTGCCTTATTGGACTTTTGGGTTTATATGTGGCTTCTAGTTTTTTTGTTTCTATGGGATTCCTCTGTGTATGTCTCTGGGTCCATGTATATATCTAGCACTTTTTCTTCGCCATTTTTTTCTAAAGTCTATTTGTTTTTTCCTATATCAGGTTGCTTGCTTTTTTATTTTATCCTATTTTATTTTATTGTTATTTTTGTCAGTGCCCATTTGCTTTCTAATGAAAGAAAGGGAGTAAATTTAGGTGGTGGGATCTTAGAAGAGTTGAGAGAAGAGAAACCATAATCAGAATATGTTGAATGAAAAGTATATTTTCAAAAAAAATAAAATATGGATAGGAAGAATGATAGAGCTAGGAATGTCAGTAATAAAATGCATGTCTTCACTAGCGTCCTAATGAGAACTATTCAAAGATATGAATGTCGTATGTTAGAAAGACATGGAAAACTCACCTTCTAGACATAGTGTATTATAAAATAAATCACTGATGGATTTTTTTTACTGCTATTTCTTTATTATTCATTTATTTATTTTGTCCTGGCGATAGATTCCACAGTTTCCTGCGGTTAGACCAGATATCCTGAGACTGCTTATTTTTAGAACATATAAAAGAGCTGAGCACAGGATCTTTCTAAGTACTTATTCAAAACTATTTAGCCTTCTTCCACCCCCAAATTCTACCTTTCCAATGTTACGATTAATACATTATTAATTAAGACAGTAGCTATTTCACAGAAAAAAATCCTGACAACTTTGAACAATTATGTTGCAATCCAAATATCAAATTCACACCTGGAAAATAAAAAACACATTTAAAATAGAAAAATAAAATACAGTGTTCATGATATGCTAAGCAATTGCGGATTTGAAAATGTTGGTATCATTCTATGTATAGAGATTATATTGTTTCATCACAATTCAATTAACATCAAATCAATAATCATTAAGTAAATGTAGAATGATGAGAATTCAGCTTGTTTGGAAAGGTCTCTGAGTGTTTTCCTAAGAATATAGGAATTCTTTTAAACTGTGTGACAGCAAATTAAATTATAATCTTTACAATCAAAATGATATGTTTATATAATTTTAATAAAACTTTTTAAAAAGCATTTGACAGTGACAAACATATGTAATTCCTGGATGTGTGTGTGTGTGTGTGTGTGTTTGTGTTTGTCTCTGCATGTATTTCCTTGTACATTGTAGTCTGACTATCCAGTGCCACTCTGCTTTCTGAAGATAGAGGGTTGCATTGCAATGCTTAGCTATTCTGACTTTTTTTCTTTAATTTAAGGTGTTAAAAATGATGATATATCCTTGGGTAAGAGTAAAAACAATTTCTATTCACTAATTAACAGATAACATTTTATTTCAATGTCTTCTTGGATATTTTTGTAAACAATATATTTAAAAAACCCACTGAGTATATTTCCAATAAAACATTTTCAAGAAAGTTAGCTGGAGTTTTACTGGGTGAGACACCAATGAAACAAAAGACGAACATAGCTTTCGGTTCTGAAAATGTGTACTGCATTAACACAGTGGGTGATTGAATATAAGGTGCAGTCGTAGAATAACATTAACAACACAAAGTTGTTGTAGCTTCCATGATGAATGAAAGTCTACAGTGCTGGCATGACACAGAATATTTTCCCATGTGGTACAATCCTTTCATCACAAGTATGTGAAGACACATTAGTATGAAATTGAATATGAGCGCCAGCTCACATAAAAATAAATGAGTTTGCCCTTTTTGTTGGATTGACAACTTGCTAAACAGACGGAAAGAAAGCAAAGCTTCCAAACAAAAACTCAGGCTGTTAATGAGTCTTGTTTATAACAGTAACTATTCTTGTAGTTTTTTAAAATAGAAGTACATGTTCTCTGGACAAACTTCAATAAAGCATTATTATTTATCCTGTCTTAAAGAAACTGCAGAGTGAAGCTAAAAAAATAAACAATAAAATAAAGATGAAGTTCATGCTGATTTTATTCTGTGTTACATTTGGCAAAACAGCCACCATACAACATTGAACTTACCCATGAAAGTTTAAGAAAGATGAGATGATTAACTGTCTAAAAGTAAATTATAGATTCACTTTTAGTATTTACCCCTCTGTAATTGTTTTATAGAAAGGATTTTTTTTTTTTTTTTTTTGTGTTTTTTTTTTTTTGGTTTTTTTGTTTGTTTGTTTTTAGGTCAGAGAAAGGTAGACATCATCTCTTTAATTATAGATGGCCTTCTTTCCTGGACTAGGAAATGAGTTGGACATCAAAAGCATCTTCAGTACAAAGTTCAGCTTTTCTGTTTGCTTTCTCCCGTACATTTTGAAAGGAGACTCTCTGTATTTCTGGAATAGAATGAAATAAAGCTATGTCAAGACAACACAATACTGCCAAGCTGTCAGCGTGTTCTGCAGATGACCTCATGAACTAGCCCTTTTAATGCTTTCAGAACTTACAGGGGGAAAGGGACAGGCATTGTTGTTGCTTTTGCTTTGCAACTAAGTTTTTAATTTGAAATAATATCTAGTATAACCAATAGGTCATATATTTCCTGACAGTTCTCCTTTAATATCATTTATATAGATATAATAATTTTAGTACATTTATGCTTTAAGTAGGAAAATAGTATTTCTAAAACAACACTGAGAAAGTAATATTCCAAAACATGAAGTCATTGGAAAATATAGGACAAATCTTAAATTGTGTACCTTTACAATGTCTTTCGTAGGTAAATTTTTTTCTAAGTATTTGTTCTATGTTACACCTTTGATTTTTTGATTTTTGTTATTCTGTGGGTAATGGAAAAGTATTATAAGCCCAAGTAGTTTAACTTCATTTATTTTCTATATTTTTCAACCTCCGCACTCCCCAGTGAAATCCTCTTACCTGTTTTTACCATTCCTCACTTCACACCATTTTGTTTTTCTTTTCCCCTCTCTAGACCTTCTTCACCCATGGTTATCTTTTAAATTCTTGGTTTCTAGTGTTATTGTGGGTTATAGACTCACATGTGAGGGTTTGAAGTTAGGAACAAACATTGAACTGAAGAAAAGAAGAAAAAAAACACTTTGGAAAGTGGTTGCAGATACAGTTCTGAAATCCTACAATCAAAAACAAATTCTTAAGAGTATTCAGGGTTTCTACTTGAAAGAGATACATTCTTTAATCAACAGGCATCAGGCTCATAAAGGTTTTTTGACAGAAGGGTGACTGAAGTCTGTGACTATTTTAATCCAAGTAATCCTCATTTTCACTACACCTGGAGAGTTACTGTATCTAAACATCAAATCAGCTTCATGTAGACAACTCTGCTACTTCAGGTTTAGAAACAATATGGTTGATAAAGACAAAAATCAAGATCTCTGGAGAAGTTACACATTTCTTGCTTTTATTGTCTCTACAATTTGCTCTATTATAGTCACTACGTCCATCTTCTGGTGATTAATAAATAATTAGATATTTTCATACAGGGATCTCAGAATGCCGATGATTACACAGTTTACTAAATTATTAATTTAAAATGATAGACTTAACTTGATATCTGTAATAATAGTCATTTTGAAATTCATTGAATCTGAATTTGTTTATAATTGTGATTCCAGAAGAAATAAATGAATGCTTAACATTTAGATAAAGTTTTACCAATCAGTATTCATTGTAAAAGCTTGAATTGTCTTAGTTATGACTAAATGATTGTACCCGGAGCAAGGATGTGTGATTTGTTCAGTTTCTTTACACTGAGACATACACACACACACACACACACACACGCATACAAAGTCACACACATGCACACACACCATACTAGTTAATTAACATCCTATGATTTTCTGTGATCCAAAAGCTACTTTATTTGAAGAGAATAAATATTGCCATTATAACAGCAATTTATTTATTTCATTTTGCTGTGTTACTTTTTAAATGAGAGATCTCATAGATTGCAATGCCTGAACTCACACATTTAAAAACATAAATTCATAAGCTATGCAGGAAGTACTTGATTTACATGCAGTGTAGTCACACAGGCACAGTTAACTTTCTATAGTTAAGTTATGGAAACAGAATGTCAAAGCCTGCAGCTCTGATGAAACATATGGGACATTTCCTTGGAGTGATTTTTTTTTCTTTAAACCAAATCTCTTTTTCTGCCAACTTTTAAATGAATTGTGAACATTTCACAAAATTAACATTTTTAAAAGTTGTCTTATTAATATATTTAAATATATTCTCTAGCATTTATGGTTCTTAAAATGAAATGTATCATCCATGTATAAATTATGCCTTGTGAAACTCTACAAAAGATTTAAAACACATATATTACACCATAAGTATGGTTGTTCTTTTTCAAAAATTTATTCTTATTTCAAAATCTAAAATTCATTTATCCAGCTTAAAGTTAAAAAGTTTGTCCACATTCATCATTGGCAGTGCTCATTATTCTAAAACAATGCGAGAAAATTAGTCTTAATCTGAGCAAAAATTTCTAATAAAATTTCAGTATTTATAAGTGTTCATACATATATATATATATATATATATATATATATATGTTCATCACACAAAATTATATTGGATTTTACTCTCATAAAGCATTTGTTTATGTAATTGACATATAAATTCTACCAAAATACTTTGATTCCAGGTAAATCTTAAACTGAAAGTAGAAATCTAACCAAAGTAAAAAGAGATGAGGGAACAGAGGAAAAGAAGGAAGGGAGGAGGGAGGGCAAAGGGAGGATTTTAGGTTAAAACCAATGTAGAAGCAAGTCTGTGTAAGATGCCTGTCTTTCTGCAGAACTGTGACTAGAAGAATTTATTGCCATTTTCTACAATAATTTCTAAGATGTTTTGGAAGTGGAAGCTTTTTATTTCCTAAAAGATGAAAATAAGTTATCTCTTTGGATGTTTGTTTAATTTTGTTCACAGATATGAGCCTCGTGTGTGTGTGTTTATGTATGTTTGTGTGTGTGTGTGTTTGTGTGTGTGTACCTGTGAGGAGGAAGTGAGAAAGAAGAGAGAGGGAGATAGAGATAGAGAGAGAGAGAGAGAGGGAGAGAGGGGAAAAGAGGGAGAGAGGGAGAGAGAGACAGAGACATAGACAAAGGCAGAGAGAGATCCAGAGAGATTTGGGTGTCCCCGTTACACAGTCCTCTGGTTATTTTTCTGACATATCCGCATCATATCACTCCATGAAAGATTAATTAATTGCTATCTTTGTTTCACTGCCACAATCTCTTCTCTATTCTGCTAGTATTCGATGCATTGCTACTACAAATCTAGAAAACTTGAAAGTAGAATTTTATATGCAATCTTTAAAGACTATATTTTTTATTAACTTAATTTATGTTTTAAACTTATTCATTTTATACCACACTCACTGTACCCCTCTCGGTCACCTTCTCCCACAATTCTTCCTTCATCCCTACCTTCTCTTCTCCTATGAGCAAGTAGGGCCCCTGCTTGCAATCACCACACCCTGACACTTCAAGTCTCTACAGGGCTAGGCATATCCTTTCCCACTGAATGCAGACAAGGCAGTGTAGCTAGAAAAAAATATGACAGCCTTTGGTATAGTCCTGACTCCAATTCTTTGGAACACACATGAAGACCAAGATCCATATCTCCTACATGCGCGGGAATCCTAGGTCGAGCCCATGTATGTTCTTTAGTTCGTGGTTCAGTCTCAAAAAGCCCCAAGAGTTCAGGTTAGTTGAAACTTTTGGTCTTCCTGTGAAGTTCCTATCTTCTTTGGAGCCACATTCCTTCCTGTATTCTTCCATAACATTCTGTAAGCTCCATCCACTGTTTGGCTGTGGGTGTCTGCGTCTGTCTGAGTCAGCTGCTTGATTGAGGCTCTCAGAGGAGAGCTATGCTAGGTTCATGTTTGTAAACATAGCAGAGTATCATTAATAGTGTCAGGGATTGGTATTTTCCCATGGGATGGGTCCCAAGTTGGGTGGGTTATTGTTTAGCTGTTCCCTAAGTTTTTGTTCCATCCCCCATCCTTGAATTTCTTGTACACAGGATTAAATTTGAGTTGAAAGTTTTATGAGTGTGTTGGTGTCTCTATTCCTCCACTGGGGCTCCTACCTGGCTACAGGAGGTAGCCTCTTCAGGTTTCATAAATATATACATATATACACATATACATATATATGGAAATGAAATGAGAGGATATATATATATAATATACATGATATATATATATATAAATATATATATAATGTATATTTATTTATTTATATATATATTATGTATATTATATATATATATATAAAATCAGGAGCGAGGGTAGGTATGCTGTATATGCAGTGGAGGATGACCTTGTCAGGCATTGGTGGGAGAGAAGGTCCTTGGTCCTGTGAAGACAGGATGTCCCAGTGTGGGTAAATTCGAGGGTGGGGAGGGAGGAGTGGGTGGATGGGTGGGAGCACACCCTCATAGAAGCAGCAGGAGGGGAGACAGCATTGGGAGTTCTTGGGGTGGGGGGTGGGGAAAGGGAATAACGTCTGAAATGTAAATAAGTAGAATATCCAATAAAAATATATTTAAAAAGATATATTATGATAAAGATAAGTAGATAGAGAACATATGTATGCATGCATGCATGCATGCATACATACATATATACATACCTATATACATCTATTCTCTGGTTTTTTTGGGGTGTGTTAGCCCTATTAGATTTTCTGAATCTTAATCTAAATGCACCTTTGGTCATATAGGTTTCACTTTAGAAAAAATAGCATATCTATTGATGTAACATTTTAAAAATTTTCTTTTTATGGATTTTGGCTGCATAGATGTTGTGGCTGAGTTAATTAGATTTCATTTGATTGAGTATCAAACCCAGGCCTCATTCATATTTCTGCATAAACTGTTGGTGGAAGTATCAATTTATCTGTTTCTAAAGAGTTAATTAAAAAGTGAAAGGCGTTGTATGTGGACACAGTTTCTTGGTGACGCTGATACAAAGGATGTTTGTAATATTGTTGTGAAGTTAATGAAGGCAAAGATCATTGTCGAGGGAAAATATTGAATGGACCAATTATCTAGTATGAATTTGTTAATTCCTTCCTCAAGTCAGCCCCTTCAGATGATGCAGTAGGCAGTCCTGTGCACACCAGACATCAGAAAGCTTTTCCCCTGTGCCTAGAGGCATATAGAATAGGCACCAAAACGTTCCTGTGATTAATGTAATTAATAAAATCCAATGTTTCTGCACCATGTTTCTCAAATTTCTGTTCTTACACATTAAATCATGGCAGCCAGAACTGAACAATAATCTCCAGAACTGTCATGTTCTTTAGAGCATTAGTGCCTAATCTCTTAGTTTTCTTTTTAGCGTTAGTACCTGTATCAGTTATCATCAGTTACTGTTAACTAGCTCAATTGCCACTCTAATAGTAGTTATGGCTCAGGATATTATTTTGCAAACATTTTTTTAAGGTCTTGGACACTTCACACTTCTCAGTTCTCTTTCCCTCTTTATTTTTATTCCCATAAGAGAGCATTACCACCTGTTTTGAGAAAAATAAACCACTGAAAGATTCATTTTTCTCCTCATGTCTAAATCAATAAGCTAGTATTTCAATCCTTCCTTATGTTTTCTTTCCTTATGTTCAAGTGAAAGCATTGCTTCATTTCCTATGGCTTACAGTATCTCGGCTTGTTCTGCTTTAAAAATATATTTATGCACATTTTGAGATCACCTGCCTTATAAAGCACATATGTCTCCAAAAGGACTGATCAATATAAGCCAACAAATTTCTCTATACTCTTTTATTCATTTCTTAATTCATATCAATAAATTAATATTTTTATTTTTTATTAAATTATTCACTTGCTTTATATACCAATTCAACTTCTCCTTCATCTTTTTCTCCAAGTCCAACTCTTTCACCTTGCCTTCCCCCATACTTTGGGACCTTGAAAGGTAGTCTGGTTCCTGGCTGAGCTAAGGTTTGAAACCTTGGAAATGCTGAAGGGACAGACAGTAGGTACTGCACCTGTTCTCGGGCACTAGGCTCCTGTCACTAGCCGCAGATCCCCACAGAATTTTGGTCATCACTCACATGAGGGCAACTCCCCAAGCCTCTCCACATGTAAGTGATGTAATCTGTAGTGTGCAGGCGCAAGACAGATCTTCCTTTTAATGAGATACCTGGATGCCTGGAGAGTTTAGCCAATAAGCTTTCCTTCCCAGACACTCCTCCCTTCAAAAAGTATTTAACCTCAGGCCCACCCTGAGAAGTGGGGTTTAGTTTTACTTATCCATTTTCTGTCATGATAGTAAACATCTTAAAACCATGGACTACCCCTTCATCAGAATGGCAGTGGAGAGCCATGGAGAAAGCCTTCACCTATAGAGCCGGTATCTAATCTCTCGGAGAAGATCTCTCTGTCTCCCTGCCATGGCTGCCACCAGGCCCAAGCCAACCTCCAGTAAGCAAAGGGCTCCTCCACCCCTGTTGCCCTCCCTCCTCCCCTCGCCTAAAGGGAGCCAGCTGGAGCTTCCCCCTTCTCCCACCTTCAACCTCCCTCACCCTGAGGCAGATTCAGTCCGCAGGCCTCCACTCTATTCTTAGCTCTTCTGTGGCTCCCAGGAGTGTCTCGATGTCCAAGATCCTGAGCACAACACCCACCCCAGCAACAGTGTGGGATGAGTGTGGTCAACTCCCTGAATCCTGCTTCTGTCCTGAGGCAGAGCCATCTCACGACTCCAGAACCCTACACTATACTCATTCCCTTTCTCCTAGAGAAGTGGAGGCTTCCCGTGTATATAAACCTGCCTCAGCATATAAAGTTACAGTAGGACTAGGTTCTTCTTCTTTTTTAAGCTTAGACAGAGCCAGTCCAGTTAGAGAAAAGGGGTCCAAAGACAGAGAACAGAGTCAGAGACAGCCTGTGTTCCAGTTAGGGTGCTCATATGAAGACAAAGCTGCACATCTGTTGCATAAATGTAAGAGGCTTAGATCTGTCCCATGCATGCATTTTTGTTGGTTGTTTAGTTTCTCTCAGTCTCTATGTGTCCAAGTTAATTGATGTTGTAGGTTTTCTTGTGCTGACCCTTCTGGCTCTTTTGATCCTTCCTTCTGCTCTTCCATAAGATTCCCCAAGCTGCCTAATGTTTGCCTATGGGTCTTTGCATCTGTTTCCATAAGCTTCAGGGTGAAGAGTCTCAGAAAGCTATGCTAGGTGACTATCTGCAAGTATAGGAGAATATCATTAATTGTGTCAGGGGTAGGTTTTCATAACATGAGTCTCAAGTTGGTTAGCCATTCCCTCAATTCTTGGTTTATCTTTTTCTCTGAATATCTTGTAGTCAGGACAAAATGTGGGTCAAAGGATTTGTTGGTGGCTTGGTGTCTCCATCCATCCATTACAGTCATTGTTAACATGTAGAAATTTTTAATAAAATTAGTTGCCATTCTGAGTTGCATGTGTGCATGTGTGATTGAGTGCATGTATGTAAATGAACATGTCTGTGTGGAGGTGGAGAGGACAACTTTGGATCGCTTTACTCATGCAGGATCTACTTTGTTTTATGAGACAGGGTCTCTTCAAGTTCAGAACTCTATCTACCATAATTTGTATATAAATTAGATCTCATTAGCATGAATTACAAAGTACTGACAAATTCATATTGTGTTTTGTGTGAATGTGTTTAATGTCATTAAATATTGGCAATGAATTATTCATTCTTGAGACAATTTTCGATTTGGGGGTTTTGATATTAGACTATCTCCCCAAATCTGATATCACCCTGGATGTTCATTTTCATTGCATTTATAAACCTTTGTATCTTCATCAACTCAAACATTTAAAGAAAGTTTATTCAATGCATACTTATGTAATAATACTCTTCTAATGCTTTCTAATTTAGAGAAATCCTAGAAGACCACAGACACACATTAAATTTTACTGGCAACATATCACCTTCAAAATTTGATTTTATTTCTTCTTCTAGGTCTGCTCCAGTGGCACCTTATTCTGACCTTAAATAAATTCCAAATATGGCTAGGGATGATAAGTATGTTCACACATATTATTAATCATGTTCTTTTGTGGTAAATCATATATTTTTGATGTTTTATTGTTGAGCCTGTAATAGTTGAATATTAATCCCATTTTATATGTGCACATACTCACACATACATATTCATTTAATAAAACAAGAGTTTTATACTCATGGGTTAATATTCTTGAAGCTTGAATTAAGACTTCTAATTTGTAGAATCGCACGATGACATTTCCTCATATTGGAAGTATATTTTCATTATAATTTTTCACGATATTTCATGAAAAGAAAATTAATTAAGAAAATAATTAATTATTTGAGCTATCAAAACAAAATTAAATGAATGTGAACTATTAAAAATTGGGTAAAAGTTTATTTATTACAATTCAATTGCACAGACATAATTCAACAAGGATAAGATAACTTTTTTCAATAAAAAAGTATATGAAAACTCCACATATATGCTCTTCCCAAAACAAGCTACAACAAAATTAACAATAAAATGTCTTAAAATGTAAAATATAAGAGACATAATCTACTACTTTATTTGTAGCAGTAAAAATTAGAAATGAACAAGATGTTCATCTTAAAGTGAAATAGATAATAAAATGACGATACATTCACATAATGTAATATCATACTTGCCTAATAAATAAATAAATAAATATTGAAGCTAGAAAAAAAATCATCCTGAATGAGATAACCCAGAACCTAAAAGACAAGCAAGACATGTATTTCTCATATATGTGAATGTTGGCTTTTAATCCTTCAATAGGCATACTACAATCGATGTAACCAAAGAACTTAAGTATAGAGGAGGGACCAGGGAAGTGGAAAAGGTATTCCAACAAGGAAAAAATAGTATATATGGCTGTAAAGATATGAAGAGATTGCCTGGGGCAACATTGGAAAGAGAATATGGAGAAATAAATAAAAACAGTGCAAAACGTAGATGAGAGAAGGAATATTTGGAGAAAAGTTAACCAGAAGGGCCATTTAAAGGTTCATACAGAACCTACTACAGTAGAAGCTTCTATAAATCTATAGATATAGGGAAGAAATCTAAACGGAATTATCAAATTATGGTGGCAACTTAGCCCCAACAAGATATCCCCCTCTCTCCCTCTCTCTCTCTCTCTCTCTCTCTCTCTCTCTCTCTCTGAAAAAAAATTAAAGAAAAAATGTCTAGTGAAAAAAATGAGTCACATCCAATTGAGATGTTGGCCACTAAACAACTCAGGTAATTGGCAAGTCTTTTGGTTTCTATTCATAAACTGAATGCTATGCTCTGTTGCTGAAACAAAATGGATATGTCTCACTTAACAGAAAGAAGTCAAGCAGGTGGGTAACTATAGCCTTCATCGTAGTGTTCATGAATAAGGTAAACAAAACCTACCTAGCTACAAGCTCTTCAAATTAAAGTGATGACCTTTCTGCAGGATGTGTTGACTCAATAGTGGCAGAAAAACAGAGTAAGTGTAATCAATCACTATTTGATTAGGTTTAAGGCACAGTCCATGGAATGGAACCCATGTCTAACCCTGCTCAGGTTGCCAAGAACCTAAAAGTAGACAGGTTATGATGTAGAGGAATACCAAATATAATTGTTTTGCTACAGGAATATAGAAATAAAATAATTTCTAATAATTGTCTTCTATACACATTGTTCAATGTCTTGCTCAGCCATCATTAGAGAAGCTTCCACTTTCAGTAGATGGGAACATACAAATACCCATAATTTCCCAGTGTGCAAAGACTGAGAAATCTTGGAATACTCAGTCCTAAGATGTCTTCATCAAATATCTCCCCTCTGGATTTAGGGAACATTGCAGAAGAGGAGGTGGTAAGTATGTAAGAGCCAGTGGTGATGGAAGACACCAAAGAAGCATATTTTAGGATGCAATAAGACTGATACACATAGGAACCAGAGAGACCATCGTAACATACGTAAGGCCTGCATAGGTCTGAATCTTATAGGGTTCATACAGTGACTTAGGATGATGACCCTGATCCTTAAATAAAAGGCTTTGTTCAATTATCAAATGCTCACAAAGAAAAAATTCTCCAAAGATGTCTTACTGGGTATACAAACCACAGTTAAGAACAGGCAGCATTCCCACCCAGATGGCCAATAAATAATAAACATAACAGCATATCTAGAGATGTTTGTCTCATATCCTTTGTTTGTGCATTTTTCTCTTTATTTTAAAACTCCTTACCTATATAGTATCATTTGTGATTTTATGCTTTTATGAAGTTTTTTTGGTGTGCCTGTATGTGTACATCTGAATCAATGTGTTCCTTATGTTTTTCTTTGTTTTATAATTTCATTTTCTTTTTAAAATTATGGTTCCTTTTTAATTTATAGGTTTGTCATCTAAAAAAGAAGCATCACATGAAGTTGAGTGGGTGGTAAGATGGGGACAATCAGGGAGAAGATGAGGAAAGAAAAACCATGATCAGAATACATATGCAAAATATATACAATAAAATTAATAAAATCTAAGGGTCAAAGCAGCAGTAATGTCATAGAATACTTAGTTGCCAGGAGAGGAACTTATCATATGTTCTAGTTTATGACACTCTGAAGCCTTCTATATAGCAAAATTTATATCTGAGGAATCTAGATACTAGAAAAAATAATAGTCCACCTTCAAAATGTGCTTGTATAAAGGATGATCTCTTGGAGCACTGGCGGAATTTTAAAGGCTGCATATATGAAATAAACTAACTCTTCTTGCCCCCCAAACCATCAATTGCTAATAGCTCCTAGGCTAAGGGAAGAATTTTTTGAATATTTCTCTTATCCTCACTTGAGTTTGGGCTGCTTGAGCTCCTACAGGTCTGGGACAAATGGTATTAACAACCATCTTAGGAAAAAGAAACTTTCTGTTGAAGAAAGATGTACTGAATGTATGTATAAATATAAACCATAGGGGCCAGTTTATTACTATTGTTATTAGTATGTCCATTTTATCAGCATAAGAATATTAGCTTCTTCCCTAGGATCTAGTCAGCATGGAATTATGAACAAGGTAATAGTATCATGCATGCGTTCCATCATGTGAGGAATATTACAATGGGAAAATTGTTGACAACTCCCATGATTTTCAAGCCACTATTTCACTATTGGAAATGTATTGCCAGGCCAGTAGTGACTGAAGCTCACAGGATGCACAACTAGATAAGACTAGTGATTAATGATTACTACAGTAGAATAGATCAGAACTTTTCAGCACTGAGAAACAGAATCAATAGGAATGAAGTTTCCAAATGAGTGAAAACTTGAGATTTGCATGTCCGAAGATTGATGTATGAACTATCTCAAACAAGTCATTCTTACCAACAAGTTATGGAGAATGACCAAGAGTAATGAGGATAGCCATTAGTATTTGGGGTGAGGGTATATCATACCCCACTTATGAACGCTTTAAAGAAGCAACCCAAATCTGACGCTAGTCTTTTATATGATAGATTATGGTATCTGTGTGTGGTATTTGTCTCTGTTTACGGTAACTCTATCTAAGTATATTTTCATATGTATATATTTTAGAAATGATGTACAGTATTAGGTTTCTAAAGGATTTATTCTTTGGTGTTAGTTATATGTCTTTATATGTTCTCCTCGACCTAGTATTTTGTAATACATTGATTATATATAATAGAAAATATTTGGCAAAGTAATATTCTTATTCATACTGTTAATTCAAATATCTAGCAGCTAAATACTTATTGTATGCACAGAAGTTGCAATGCAGTTATTCTTTTATATGTAGATTACTATAAAGGCACATTTTTAAATATGTGTGACTTTCACATTTAAAATATTTATTGTATAAAAAGTTCTCATTCCCCAGATACATAATTTTTTAGCTTCATTCCATTTTCCTTCTTTCATAGTAGTATTTTTTTTGCCTCTTAACTTTTTATTCAAATATTCTCCTTGTTTATGTTTATTTTATAGCCTTGCATTATGAATTTAAACATCTATTAGGAATAAAACACAACTACATTTTTCTTCCCTATAAGTGTAATATATAAATACAGCCTTATATGCATATACTTATGAATAATGAGGCATGACTCTTTTCTTTCTGGAAATGTTCAATCTAGTTTTTGAGATTATAATTACATCATCTTTATCCTCCCTCCAAACCTACTTCCCCTATACACTTTCCCACTCTCTTTAAAGTCATGATTTCTTTTTTCACTAAGTGGTATTGCATATATACATATATATATATATATATATATTCTTCAATATCTAAATCTATACTCTATCTAAATATAACATATTTTTTCATTCCATGGTACAGAAATTGTCAATATATTAATAAATTATCAATATACTCATGTCACTTCTACAATTCGATCTCAGCACACACAGAAATACAAGTAAATCCCAAGCAATGTAATTTCACTTTTAATATGTTGTATTGTCTCTTTTTCTGCAAATTAATATATAAAATACCCACTAAATTTACTTTTTTGTGGCATGCAAATTAAACAGATAAAGCTATGTCTGAAAGAAAACAATCAAAGGTCACAATTTTAAAAATAGACCCAGAATAAAATATGGATTTTGGAAATCATGAGAAAATACAAGAAAATAAACACAGTTATCATTTAGATGCTCTGTGTCAAAGTATTTAAGTTGCTCATGCTGAGCATATAACCCTTACTTTGGATGTATTTACAGGCACTAGACATTGGACACAATGTAGAACGCCGAGTATTGATGGATGTATAACCTTGTGAATGTCAAGAAGTGCTTGCTGACAGGAGCCTGATATAACTTTCTCCTGAGCGGCTCGGCCAGACCCTGACAAATACAGGGTTCGATGCTCGCAGCCAACCACTGAACTGAGCACAGGGTCCCCAATGGAGGGGTTAGAGAAAGGACTGAAGGAGCTGAAGAGGTTTGCAACCCATAGAAAGAACAACATTGTCTACCCACCAGAACCCCTAGAGTTCCCAGGGACTAAACCATCAACCAAAGAGCACACATGGAGCTACGCATGGCTCCAGCTGCATATGTAGCAGAGGATGCCCTTGTTGAGCATCAATGGGAGAAGAGGCCCTTAGACATGTATAGGCTCGATTCCCCAGTGTAGGGGAATGCCAAAGCAGGGAGGCGTGAGTGGGTGGGTGGCTGAACACTGTCTTAGAAGCAGGGGGAAGCGGGATTGGGCAGGGAGTTTCCTGGAAGTGGGAAACGTGGAAAAGTGATGACATATGAAATGTAAATAAAGAAAATATCCAATAAAAATAAAATAAATAAAATAAATTCAATGTTTCAGGAAAGACGATTTGTGAATTAAGATGTAGTAATAAAATTGAGTTCGATATTCTCCATCCCTCTAAAGCACTGATAAAGCATCCTGTTGCTAAAATAAGTAATAAAGAAAGCAGTAAGTAATTACTGAATAGTTCCATGCTTCAAACTCTTGAATAGTCAAAGTACAAAATATGTGTAGAATGACTGTAGGAGAATAATAAAAAGATACTCAGCACAATGAGACATGGTAAATTTTTCTAACAGTGGCTAAAGATTAAAATTTCCACTGATGCAAATCATGCAACCAGCTCTGTCTTCATGTTTATTAATATATACAAATGATAACTCAGGCATATCTCTATCTGAATAGTAAATGTAACCACACACAATATTGTTTATAGTGTAAGAACAAAATGTAATTGATAACCTATAAACATGTTTCTAACCTAATTTACTCAAGTCTCCTTCACTTTTTACGCTATATACAATTACATTGTCTCCTTTACATTTGACACATTTTTATTCTAACATCTACTAAGCTAGTCATGTGACTCAAAACATTGTTTGAGTCAATTTTCATTATTTGTTGTCTAGTATTCATTAGAATCCTGAAGTTTGCCTTAGAATATCCTTATTTTTTTGATGACATTATGTTTATTTTTGGAAAAAGTATAAGTGTATGGTTTTATCATAACAGTTATAATAAGTATTTATTAAAAACAAAAGCTTTCTCATTTTTATTTCAAACCAATTTTGTACAGGAAAATTTAAAGTGAAGAAAATTTATGTATGCTTAAAAAGTAATCCATAGAGTGATACAAGTTTAAAATGTTACATCGTTATTTCATCGAAGATTTATTGGACATCAAAAGTCCAGCACAATTTTTACAGACCTTGGAAGAAAAATACGCAACTTCATATGGGAAAAAAAAATCCTCAGTTTAGCTAACATAATCCTGTATAATAAAAGAACATCTAGATTTATAACCATTGCTGATTTCAAGCTCTACTACAAAGCTATTGTAGTATGAATCATTATGTATTAGCAGAAAGACGGACAAGCTGACAAAAATTCCATAGAATAGTCTTATTTAAAAAATTGGATTAATAAAATGTATTACAGTCTTTGGACACAACCAGGCTGAAAATGAAAATAATTGTTTCAAGTCATTGAATTTTTTCAGAATGCAGAAAGTTGAAACATTGTCTTCATCTATTGAACAGTGAAGAAAACTTTTGGCTATGCTTGGACAAAATAATATGTAACAAATTGACTTTCTGTGAAAATTGACTACAGGCTTCTGGAAAACACATATGCCCTCCTTCAAGGAATGTTGTTGAGTCTCTATTTTCAAATAAATAATTATTAAATAACTAAGTCTCTAATAATAAATTTTAGTAATAAATTTTTCACTTAGCCAATTGATGAACAAAATATAAAATACATTATAAGTTGGCCTTATAATTTGACCTCTGCAATTCTCACACAAATATAAAATTGCTTTACATTTAGGATTTTGTGTGAAATGTTTGGAAATTAAAAAAAATCTGTCATTTTCCATGTGTAAATTCCAAACATTTATTTAAAAAATTTGAAAATATTTTGAGGAGAAAGCAAAGACCATACTTAACCAAATTGAATTCAGTTGTTTTCTTTACAAAAATATTTGTTAGATAATTACCACAAATATTTATGCTAAGTAAAAAAAAAATTGAAAATTTCAGAGAAACCAAAACTAAACTTGTATTAGATTGCACTTATAAGAACAAACAAACAAACCAAAAAAAAAAACCAAAAACCACCACCAAAGCATGTTTGACTGATTATTAAAATAGTCATTATTATGGTCAAATAGTTGTCTGCTGAAACTATGAAACTATTTTCCCTACATAGATTAGGCAAACTGAAATTTCACTTAATTTCTAGGAAGCTTAAGATCATTTAGCTATTGTCACAAATCCTTGAGCTTAAGTACACCTAATTAAATTTATGCTAATAGAGCTTAATTCTGCTAATTGCACTCACGCTGCCCCTGATGCATTAACTACTGCCATCTGGCCTCTCAGTCGCCAGATCCTATCATTCTGCTGTATCAGAGTACCCACCCTAGTGCATTTTCATCTTAGCCAGTCTTGCCACACACAGTTCGACACATAGCCATACAAAATGAGCGTCTCAGTGTTTCATCAATTAAACCTCTGTTGGGAGAGACTTTTAGAAGCTGCTGTCCAGTTTCTACATACTATAATGAATTCAATACTACAGCAATTTTGTGTCCTTATATATTTTCTATAATTACACAAGGAAATTGAATTTTTTGCATTTTTAAGTAATTTCATGTTTGTCAAAGGCCAGATTTGACATCACAGAGTAAACCAAGGCAGGCAACAAACTCATATAGCATTAATTATTGGGGTCATGTTAATAGTTGGTGGGGACACCTCTGACAGTGATAGATGATTTAGTGTCATCAGTGCTGACAGAACAAAGTGTAATTATCTGGGGCTAGCAAGAATACACAGTGAGAAACTATGAATTCTTAACTTTTAAGTGAAAATATTTGCAGACAGACAGACAGACAGATATACATATGGTGGATAGGACAGAGCACCACCAGCCAAACGTTATTTATTCTCTCAGTGTCTTTTGTACCATCTTAGACAAAAGTTCTCTGTAAAATTACCTTGTAGATAAAATGTTACACAAAGGAGCTGTGGCAAAAGAATGGAGATAGTAAGTTCAAAGCAATATTTTATTCTATAAGTTCATTATAAGTTCAAAGCCACAGTTCCATATTGCCTTGATTTTTCATATTGCACACCTGTTCTTTATCATTGGACCTGACCTAGAATTAATGTTTTTCCTTGATCAAAAATTTGTCCAAAGCCTAATTCTTTTCTTAGTGTAAATTATGAAAGTTCATTGTCTTCCTTATTATGCAGCCTTTACTTACTATCCCATGAGGAAGGGGTATATTCTATTCTTGATTCTAACTTTACTATATCTTTCTGAAAAAAACAAACTAAAACCATCTCCTTAAACTTTCGTCTTAAAGTCATTTCAATGGAATAAGGAATTCTATGAAGTATTTAATTCATCTAAACAACATTAATACATGAAAGTTCTTCTTCATGTTGATCTGCAGGCAATTTGCCAAATAGATTGGGTCCGTGTCTAGGAATTATCAGGTCCTGTTATAGTAGCAGAAAAGGCATATCAACAACAAGAAGCAGTCTTGGGACAAAGTATCTGGGGCTGTGCCTCTCCAGAGTACAGCTATTACAGCCACGTAAAACGGTGGGCCATCTCCAGGAAAATCACTTGCTTGCCGTAGACTTTCCTAGGTGGCGTCTGTCACATGTTTGAGTCTCATTTGTGTGTATAATCACTCCACCTTAATGAAGTCACCAGTTTGCAGCTCAAATATCAAGTTCTCCTTTTGCAATATATTAGAACCAAACAAGGCTTTCTTCAGTTTTCCTAGATAGGATTTGTAAGCAAATGAAACTTTAGAATATCTTTGGAAGTTCAAGATTTTTAAAGTCATCTAAGATTCCTTTCAAACCTGTGTTAGTTTTGTTTTTTTTATAGTCCCATGACTGTGTGCAGAATGATACAGATAGTTATATAGAAAATGCTTCAAATTATAGCTCATTCAATTCTTGTAGCCACTCTAGTAGGTTAACCAAATTTTTCTCAGGTCATCTCTGTTATCAAAACTGAGAGTCACAAATAGAGCTTCTGGTTCATCTCACATTCTTATTTTCCCATTGTTAATCACTACATCTTCTCTGTATTTTTCTCAAGTGCTGTGGGAAGAAACCAAGAGGTTCCACACTCTTTATAATCACTGTCGTTGCCATGGTAACTAAGTATCACTAACTTTTACCTACAATTCATCTTATGTTACTGACGATGCGAATATGAGCTCTTGTGAGACCTGCTGTTCTATACAGCAATTCCCAGTTTGAACGTGGATTTATCTTAAAGGTTAGAACAATAGAAACCTAGAATTCTGTTCTGTTTCTATTTTTAGAGATATATTAATGTCAGGTTTGTATCAATTATAATAGGAACTGGATAAAATCGTCAGTATCATATGAATATAAATAAAAGGGTAAAATTGAAATTATGGTATAATGTAGGGTAAAGGTAACTACAAAGATTAGTAGAGATCTGTAATAACTAAAAATTATCATACTCAGAGAATATGAAAGAAGGAGAAATAATGAGGTTGATAGGATGTACGGAAGGTAAAATAAAGAAAGCAACATGAAAAGGACAACTGACACTTTTCCATAAACACATGAGTTTTACAACAGAATAATTAGTGAAATAACATCATCCAAGAAAGAAAACCTGTAGAGTAGATCCCAATGATGCAACTAAGCAAAGAAATCAGTTTATGAGGCAGAAAGCAAATAAATAAATAAATAAATAAATAAATAAATAAATAAACAGATAAATAAATAAATACAGGTGCCCATTTCTTTTAAAACATTTTTCATATAAGTGTGGCCATGTCTCTTCCTCCCAGCTCCAGCCCCATGATCCCAAAAATACTGTTCAGTCTCAAATGTATTTACAAATACTTTGGCCATATTCCTAGACTTTTCTCTAATTAGATGTAACTTAAGTTATCTCATTTATTCTAATCTATACTCTGCCAATTGGCTAATTACTTGTGCTCAGGTACTATGTTTGCCTTGCTTCACATCTTCCAGGGCGAATTCCTGTGCCTGGCTGTATCCCAGAATCCTTTCTGCCTCCTGGATGTTCCACCTTCCATTCTACTCTTTCCTATAGGCTGTAGGTTTTTAGATGCATCCATACAATATGCAAGATTGTCTCTTTACACTCTTTGTTTGTTTGGGATTATTTTATTATTTATATTACGAAGTATCTTACTGTCATTTGTCAAAATTCAATGCTGACTTCTATGGGTTAATACTTAAGTCTCCTGTACTCTCTCATCTGATATCTTTGACAGTAACTTGATATTTTCTGACTATTCCTCTATGGCATAATGAGGTATTCATTTATTATTCACTCAATGTTCAGGATTACTTTATCTTTCTATGATTTTTGGAGTTTACATGTTAATTTTTAAAATTAAATTTGCTCTCTCTCTGAAGAATATTATTGTAGCTTTTCTGTGGATTTCAGTAAGTTTGTGGGTAACTTTCAGTAGTGTAGCCATGTTGGTGAGAGTAGTTTTCAAATGTGTATTTTATGATATGTATTCTCTACACTAGTATCACTCTTTATTGGTTTATAATTCCCATCACTCACGTATTTTACCATCACATTGGTTCAAAAATCAATATAAAATATGAACTAAAGAAATATTGGAGAACAGAGAAATCAGGTCAAGTGGCATTCAAATAGGACTCACAACAGCTACCAAAATAAGAATGATTATTGACAAATGAGACCCCATAAAACGTCCACAAGAAAGGGATGGTGTTCAGGTGACTCTCCTGATCATGAAAATGTCTTAACTCTCTAGAAAAATATTGCGGTATCTACAAGTTAGTAGTATTTACTAGGTGATTTGCACTTTTATGTATTATTTCTTACAGTGTTATAGTCATTTGGAGAGCTCGATAAAAATTACTATGTGCTATTCAAAGTTCTACAAATGGAAATCTGACTTCTAAAAGATTAACACACTGCATGTGTCCAATATACCATTAATTACATGGGATTAATTTAACAAAAGCAATTTCATATACATATATGTATATATGTATATGTGTAAATACATGTTCATGCATATATATATACATATATATGTTAGAATTAATGATAGTTAATTACTTCATTTTAAGATATTGGACACTATATAGGTATAAAAACACTACATAGGTATAGGTATAGTTGCTAATTGACAACTACTTTCAGAGAACAATGAAGCAACCTTGGAATGTATCACTGATCAATTAAAAATATATCTGTTTATGCTTTGCTAAAGTGTGAATATGCAAGTATTTTGAAATTTTATTTAGGAGACTGGGCTTAGATATTTGTATCCACTCATTGGGAGTCAAACATATACACTCAGCAGTCTCTCCATTGTTATTTCTTATACAGTCCTTAGAACCAAGCTCTTTTAATGCTGTAGGCAAACTCTACAATGAGTCATACTCCCAGCCACATCACCTACTAATCATAAGCTTTGGTGAACAATACTCTTTTGAAATACAGTGAAAAGTGATAACAAAATAGTCTTTGAAACAGTAACAGAGGGCAATAGAAAAAGTAGTATATAAAATTTAAATTAATCTAAAGCTCTTGGCTCTGATTATTGCTATACATGTATTATTTTTAAAAAGTTAAACAGCATAGTCAGAGAATCATACCAAAGGTGGCAGGAAGCAAATTTATGAAGAACAAAGGGCATTTGAAAGGGAATGGGAAGAGATTCTTCTGTGGGGAGTTGTGTACGGGGCTAGAGGATAACATCTGTCTAATATTCGGAAAAGTCAAACAGCCTGGCAGAGAATAGCAAAATGAATGAGTTTGCTAATGAGCACTAATTAACCTGTTTGGGTGGAAAATTTAGTTCAACTCAGTGGATCTACCACATGCTGCTATCTGACTACATTTTAACACTGATTTGGGCTATTCCTGATTTATTTTTAACAAAGATTGAATTCATACAAATTTATTTAATGATATTTTATAGAGAGATATACAGATGTTTTAAAACCAGCTATAGCTCCACAACATTTAGGGAATCATGTTTTCTTTACTACAGATCATTGAATATTTAAAAAAATAGTTTGTTATATGTGTACATATTCACCTATGGATATATGCACATATGTGTAAGTGCCTCTGAAGGTCAGAAGAGGAATCTGATCCCTGGGAAGTGGCTTTACAGGCAGTTGTGAGGTGGGAGCTGTACACTGAGCTCAGATCCTCTGCAGAAGCAGGAAGTGCTCTTAACTGTGGAAACATTTCTCCTGCTACTGTTGTAGAGTTTTTATTAAGAGATTTGAATTACTTTTGGATTAAAAATATTTATATGATCCAGTCAATGATGCAACTTGAATAACTGGAAAATGTTGATATCACTCCAAAAAACTTAGTGAGTAGTTTCCATATTTTGGGTCATTCTATGAATGACATTCTGGTTGTATGTGGTGGTGAGTTTTAGCTACCCTGCTTTGGTTCCCTGTGGATCGCATGAGTGCACCCACCCAGGAACTATCTTGGACAGGAAATGAAAGACATACAAACATTAGCTTAAATTTAAATGCCTTGGCTACCTCAAGGCCTGGGAACTCCTAAACCTACCCCATTCTCACCCCAGTGATCATTCTCACATGGCTGGTTGGCCTTATTTCCTTCCTCTCCTGAATCCCATCCTTCTAAACCAAGTCATGGAGAATCTCCTTGTTCCTCTCTGTGTCCTTGGCCTCACATAACCTAAGTGTCCTGCCCAGTATGCAACTGTTGGCCTTTGGCATCTCAACTGATCAAAAACCAATTGGAGATAAGAATTTTTAACATTTATGCATGTAGATACCTGATTTAATCAAAGCACTAGAACCAATTTCTAACAGTTGTATACACACACACACACACACACACACACACACTTGAATTTCTGCTTTATTATTTATTTATTATTTATTAAGAGTTTTTAGAATGAAAAGCTCCATAATCTATAATATGACATAATTACATTAGATGCAAATTAAAATTTTCTACAAATAAGCACTACTAATAGTTAAGTATCTTTTCCAATATTTCTCAATATTTAAAAAAATATTCTTGATTTCATTAAAGCATTAAGCAACAGATTTAAAACATTTAACTTGATTTTGTAAGCATAATACATTTAGATATAAAACTATAATTGTTTAAGTTAATGTTCTGTTGCATTAGAGAGAAACTGTTATGGAGGAAAACATTTTATTGGGGGCTTGCTTATAGTATTAGAACCCAAAGTTTTCTTTAATTTGTTTGGTATTTTGTAAGAATAATTTTAATCTTTTTATTGACCTAGTATTATTTTACAATCATAAGAATACCACTGGTACATAATTCTGATCCGTAGGATACAATCTGATGCTAGTCTATGCCTTTAGTTGCAAATATTATAGTTCCTTTGTTAACCTATAATAGTCGAAACTATGATGTTATAGAGAATTTTACATCACAACCTTTGTTTGAATTTTGCTAAAATATTTATGAGTAATTTTTTGTTTTGTAGCCACCACACAGTAAGGTAAAAAAAAAGTGTAGTTTCAGATTTTATTACTTGTTTTATTTTGAGATTTCTGATTGTTTATATGTTATATTCATCACAGCAACAATTTTTCAAAAAGGAGTTCAGGGGTATTAATTAATCACGTGTGTTAGAAAAATGTTGACCTGCACTGTGATGGTGACCATAAGAATAGAGGACAGACAGGTTTTAGGCCTTTAAAAACAGAACAACATTGAGTAGGTGACTTAATTGAGAACCATCAAACTTTTACTTTTACAAAGCTTATTCCTAGTAAAATTGGGCAAGCTGACATTTACACAGTGCTAAAGAATACTGAAGATGATTAATTTCATTATTTTACAATTTCATATTAAAATTTCCTTCCTAACTTTAAGTTACTTTGGGTAAGTTTCTGCAGTTCATTTTATTTGTTTGAGTTACGTGTGGCTGTTAGCTTTACAAGGGAATGTTAAAAAAATAAAATTCTTGGTATTAGATCTTCCTTGGAGGTCTGGTAGACTTCTGTGCTAAAATTGTCTGGCCCTAAGCTATTTCTGATTGGGAGTTTTTTTAAATAACTCCTTCTATTTCCTTAAGGGTTATAGAACAGTTTAGATAGTTAACTGATCTTGATTTAACTTTGGTATATGGTATCTGTCTACAAAATCATCCGTTTCATACAGGTTTTCCAGTCATTTCTGATGAGTGTTTTTGTATTCTCTCAGTTTCTGTTGTTACATCTCCCTTATCATTTCTGAGTTTGTTCATGTTGATACTGCCTCTGGGCCCTTTAGTTGGTTTGGCTAAGGGTTTATCTATCTTGACTTTCTCAAAGAACCAGTTTTTGATTGTTATGTCTCCCTTTTCATTTCTGAATTTGTAAATTTGGATACTGTCTCTGTGCCCTTTAGTTAGTTTGTCTAAGGGTTTATTTATCTTGTTGATTTTCTCAAGGAACCAGCTCTTGGTTTTGTTTATTGTTTGCTTCATTCTCCTTGTTCCTAATTGGTTGATTTCAGTCTCTAGCTTGGCTATTCCCTGCCATCTACTTCTCTTGGGTATATTTGCTTCTGGTGAGTAGGTGAGAGGGGTCAGAGGTAACGGGTGAGTTGTACCCTTTCAGAGGCAAAAGGGAAAGGATGAGGAAAAGAACTCTCGAAGGGGGAGACTTGTAAGTGGGGACAACATTTGGAGTGTAAATAAATGAAACAATAAAAATTATTAGCTCTGTTTAAAAGTCAAAAATACTATTGGTCATATCTGTTTTATTCTAACATAAAGTGTTATTTTTAAACCAAATGTGATCATATTTTTCTTTCTTGTATAAGTGATGAAGGTCTTTTTGTTTTCTTGATGTTTAAGTAACTTATTTTCTTTAATGTACTGAAATAATCACTATCCTGAAAGAACAGACGCATGTGTGCAGTGTCTTTGTGTTACTGTCTTCCATCAATTTTCTGGAGTGGATTAGTTTCATCAGATGGCAAGTGTAAAGAGTCAAACACTGCCCTCCTCATTGTGCGTACGAACAGGACTATCAGGTGCAGAAGCTGGTTACGCATCTGCAATTTCACAGTAGTGTAACTCTACACATGGTGGTCAGAAATCAATGTATTATAACAGTAAAATATACCACCATAAGGTGATTGTCATGTCACATCCCTAAAAGCCTCAGTGTCCAGGTCCTGCAATGATCATAAGGAGCAAAGGCTGAAGCACATTGCCTTTGTGCTTGAGTATTTGAGACTGTTCCTAGGGGATTGAAACTTTTCTTAATTTTTTTCAGCACCCATGACTTGAGATCTCTAATATTTGATGCTTTACAATCATCCACCTTCCACCACCGTGGCTTTCTGTTTTTTTCTCACCTTCTCACATCCCTCATCTCATCTCAGCCTTGGCTGATGGAGTTGCCTCAGGCCCTTCCCCTTAATTCCTCTTTTCCCTCATTCTCTTTTGTCTCAGTGCTCATGCCCCACTACAGCCACTATGAGTCACCCCCCCCATCCCCCACACACACACTCTACCTGCTAGAATGTCCTCTTCATGTTATGAGATCAGAACATTCTACTCATAATAAAGATCATGAAAAAAACCTTACTTAAAAGAAGCCATATGTATTAAACCAGGGCCAACGTGAAAAATATACAGTGAAAAAATATATCAGTTGCACTGTCCAAAAGGCTTTAGTTGTTTGGAGATGAAACAGTAAAAGATCGTGCATATGTGTTCTGATTACAGAGTAGCTCCCATTTCTACCTCATACAGAACATGTAGAATGACTATTAAAAATATTATATAAAGAAAAGTCACAAGTCTTGCACTGCACCAAACAGGGTCCAACAGATGAGTTACTTGATCTTGATCTGAGAGAAAATATGCCAAAGACAGTAGTGTCATCTAGAGATCACCCAGGCTTTCCTGGGTGTGGGGTTTTATAAGGCAGATATCTAAACATAATCTTTCTGAAGAATGAATTATTTGTTAGCAGCTACCCATAGGTTCTGCAGTGTCTCTGAAAAGAGATAATACGTGCAAAGTAACAGGGCTGCCATGAGGTTGGTCTGACCACCAGGCAGATGAGGAGATGTTTGTCCAGTTGTACTCCTCTGGAAGCTGTCAAGCATAAGGGTAGGCTCAGAAAGCTTCCATATGAGGGACCAACAATGCTATTCTTGAAAGTTCTGTTTGGTCATTTATAAAAAGCAAATAGATCATGAGTCTTTAAATAAAGAATACACATGTATATATGCTAAATAGTCTCAAAATATTTAAGACAGCTTATCACCTTTTGAAGGAATCGAGTTTATCATGTCTCCTTATTTCAGTATTTTTAAACATTCAGGGAAATCCTTTCATTCATATTACATAATAATCAAGGCCACTTTTTAACCTTATACCCAGACTTGGTAACCACTGCTGAAACAGGCAATTCTTTTTTGTGGTATGAATTCAGCTAACCTCCCTTAAAGCAGGCAAGAGAGTCCAGCACACTCATACTCACAATTGCATAAGCTACTGAAGAGAAAGTTGGGAAGGAAAAATGAGTGAAAAGGTATTCCAACACAAAGAGCATTAATCAGGAGTTGGCCCACAGTTCCCAAGTGTTTGAAGCAAGAGGAAATAGAGAAAAGTTCAGAGGCATGCCATGCTGTGCATATCTTCTGTCAAATAGAAAAGTTACTGTGTCCAGCGGATGCCACTGTGGTCTCCAAGCTTTTCCATCCCAGGACAAAGAGTTGTATCAGGCACTGAGAAGTTAACAGAAATGTATCATGTATGAATAAAATGTATCCCTAGGATTGGAAGTTGGTTAGTGAGCTAGTAAATGATATACAGACAAAAGTGTTTTGGTAAGAGTTTCATAAGTAACACAGCCTCTGCCTGACTGTTGTGTGTGTGTCTTAGGGTTTTCTAAAGCATACTCTGTGTGGGAAAGTTTTTTCCAGTCATCTGTCACATGACTTCCTTTGTACATTAACCCTACACCTCCATACTTTTTCTCATTATATTACCTACTGTCATGTTATAACTCTCAGCCCATTTCTATTTCTCCCTGTCTTTTGTAACATATTGTTAAAGATATTCAAATCATGACTTTAGTTGCCCTCTATATGTTTGCTTTGTCTTCTTTCTTTCTTTCTTCCTTCCTTTCTTTCTTCCTTCCTTCCTTTCTTTCTTTCTTTCTTTCTTTCTTTCTTTCTTTCTTTCTTTCTTTCTTTCTGTAATCTTTCATTTTGTCCTGTATTTTGGTTGTGTTTTCCTGGCTTTAAGATTTCTTAGCTATATGCAATGCTAGCTTAGGATTATCTGTCTGACACATACTTTTGGTTGTTGTTGTTTTAGTATCTGGAAAGCTATTGCATGTCCTCTAGAGCACATTCTGTTTGTAAGTAACTATGAGATTTGAGTTGGTAATATTCTCTTGTTCATTTCTCATGTTTCTGTGCAACTTGAAAACTGGATCAGCCTAAGTCCCACAGAAATTTGGTGCCCTTAAGTATTACAGCTTACTTGACCTCTTTGCCTGCCTTCCTCTATGTGTTGTTCAGATTCGTTATACTTTTCTACTTGGGTTTACAGTCTTTTCCTTTTGCAATTTCAGTTTCCACTTAATTAAGTATTCAAATTTATAGCATTCTAAGAAGTGCTTTTAAAGCATTTTCAATCGTGATTTCCAGTGGAATTATGATCTAAAAGACTTAAGCTTTGGAGGTTTCACAAGATAATGAGAGGCACACGAAACATCCTGTAGGTAGGTCTTTACCAGCACCTCAGAGAGAAAGGCAAAACAAAACTTAAAACATCTATTTCCTCTCTTTTCACCCGGAAGCCTTTCACATACATATTGGTTGTATCCAATTTCCAACATGTAAAAGGACATTTTGTCTGTCTGTGAGTGTTCTCTCAGAAGTTTGAATTCAAGTTACAGTGAACTAAGAAACTATGTTTCTGCCACTATTGCAATCTCCTGAAATACTTTTTCTTATAAACTGATGAATAAAAAAAATACAACAGTACTGAAAAAAACGCTGTCTTAGATTCTGATTTATATTGATAATAAAATTATTTACAAGGTTCAGACGGTTGTATTCCAGTGTATTCATTTTGTACAATGAAGTTTTTACTTTGTGACAACTCAGCCATCAGATTTCTACATGAATGTTTTGTGTTAGAAATAGAATCATATTATAAATATTTAGCATAGACAACTTCTAAGATTAACTTGGGTATTTGGAGAACCAGGCAACTCTGAAGTGATTGCTTTTATAGTCCTTCACCATTTGAAGCCTTTTCTTGACCTGTAATAGGATTTAAGAATATGTTATCATTCTGAAACAATATAATAATAACTATTGCAGCAAATAAACTCAGCTACAGCTTCTACTTTATTTCCTATACTAAAGACACTGTGTCTTTCCTGCTAATCAGGAGATAGTTTCTCGATAAAAAAAAAAGAAAACAACCATTTATGTGTGCAGCTAGAAACTTTATAGGTGGTTTAAAAACAATAAATCTTAATTGCTTCAATTTTATATATTTTAAATGTTAAATTTTACCTGCCAGAGATTGAATTCATGCTGAAGTTGTTATGTTAGCTTTTGTCTGAATTCCTATTTTACAAATAAGTGCTTACTCTTCAAAATCATTTTTATTATATTATTCTGATTCTTACTTTGTACCTGATAGAGAACGATCAACAGTATTTGATGCTGGTTGACATGTTTACATGGTATACTATTTATTTCTTGAGTAAACACTTAACAGGTACTTAATATGCTTTATAGTCTTTTTTTCCTCCTTTTAAAAAAATCCCAGAGGAATGCATAATTAGGCTGCATGTGAGGGATAATTTTTACGAGTAATGTTTTCCTTTTAAATCATTGCTCGACTGTGGCTAGGAGTTGAGAAAAACAAACATGAGTGTTATGCAAGACATCTTGCACTCCACTGCTCTTGTTTATTTCCTTAAAAAGCTTTTGTGTATTTACGCTGATTTAAACTGAAGAATAATAACTTTATACTGAAAACTGTCTCGTTTGAAAAATCCCAGGCAAACTGAAGACCTCCGCAGAGGGGAGACCCTCTCTCAAGTCTCAGAAAGTCGCGACCACCCAGTAATCTACTCGAGACACCATATACCGGAGCAATTGCGAGGTTATTTATTAGGGCGTGACAACTAGCTGCCGGTCAATTCGCATGCCCACGCAGGAGCTGAATTGACCCCGACTGCTAGTTTGAGGGGTGTTTTTAAAGGGAAAAACCACAAACCAAGGAAATGAGGAGGGGGTGAGGGGGTTGCTAGGGTGGTATAACATAAAAATAGTGGAACATTCCAAAGGAACCCAACCTACATGAGTCAGGATCAGATGAAAACTCTCTGTACGCTTATCTTTCTCAAGAATGTAGTCCTGTCCTGTCACTTCGGCCTTGCCCTGTCACTTCGGCCTTGCCCTGTCACTATGGTTCTCAGCTTGGTTCCACCTGACTAAATTGCATTCTTTCCTTTCTCTTTGCAGGTCGGCCAGTTCCAGTAATGGTGACTGGTCTTTCCACATTCCTAAAGAAAGGCTAAAGAATATTTTATATCTAAAAAGGATTCTATATACCCAGTATCCATAACTTTTCCCTCTACACAAACCATTCTGCTCTAAACGTTACAAAACATGAAAAGAAAATTGTAAATTCTGTATAGTGAAAGTGTGGGTATCATTACTTGAGAAACCTGGATGTTCATCTTTCTGTTGTTAATGGATGCTGCACTTACTTATTCTGGTTTACATCTGTCATGAGTTAGGTCAAGATTACATTAATATTAATGAGTATCATTGAGATAATGGAGGAACTGTTCATGTCACCTAATGAGAACAAATGCTTTGGTCAAATTAAGGATGCTTTAATTTCTATCAGATAGGGGTTATTTCCCTAAATCGGTGTTTGAAAATATAGCATTTAATATGGAAAAATATAAGACCTACATAGACTGAAGAAGAAGAAGAAAAAAAGGAGGAGGAGGAGGAGGAGGAGGAGGAGGAGGAGGAGGAGGAGGAGGACAGGAAGAGGGAAGGTGAGGGGTGGAGGAGGAAATGGGGAGGAGGAGGAGGAAGAGGAGGAGGAAGAGGAGGAAGAGGAGGAGGAGGAGGAGGAGGAGAGGAGGAGGAGGAGAATTATTTCTCCAAAAAAAACAAAAACAAAAACAAAAAATGCATGCCTTTAATCCCAGCACTTGGGAGGCAGAGGCAGGCAGATTTCTGAGTTCGAGGCTAGCCTGATCTACAGAGTGAGTGCCAGGACAGCCAGGACTACACAGAGAAATCCTGTATCGAAAAACCAAAAACAAAAATTATTTCTCATAATAAATTATTACATCAGGGTACACTCAATGTATATGACACATTCCTTAGGGTGGGGAAAATGACAAATATGAGAAACAGGTTAAAACATGATAAACTTGAATTTTGTACTACAAAGAAATGAACTTGTTCTAACCTTATAACAAAATGGCTACCATCCTTAAAATGGAGTCAGGCTCAACCTGCATACCTCCATAAAAGCAATGGGAAAGCTGAAATGCTGAAAAATAAAAATATAATGCTGCAAATGAAAAACATTATTAATAAAATCTATAGTAAGTATCAGTTCCCCCTCCAAAAAAAACCAAAAGGAAGGACCTTAAAACCCAGAAAGTTTGGCATTATTTATTTTTTAATAGTCCATTTTTCTACTTTGTGGTTTAGTAAAAGCTTTAGAAGAGGCAATCAACATTGTCTGCAATGGTTCAAATGAAACCATTGCTTTCTGATCTGTCTGATGAATCTATAGAAGATTGACTTATAATGGTTGACTTGATCTCGTTTAAATAAAGCATGCCCAGTCTTAATATACTGCCCTTGTGTGACTGCAAAAACAAAATGAAACAAAAACAACAAAAAACAGACAAAAAAATAAAAAAAACTCAAGAAAACCATCATAGGCAAACGTTTGAATAAGAGTTATAATTAAATGGGTTACCATCTCTAAAAACATAGACAAAGAAGAAAAGCCTAGAAGGAAAGGCTGGTGAATGGAATGTTTGGATGTCATAAAAATTTTGAAGAGATCTAACATAATTCTGGGTAATTTAAAATGTCTGATTGAGGTTCAGGAATTTAGAATCTGGGCATCTTCAAAACTATTCAGTAAATAAAAGAAAGCATCCTCATTAAATATTGTTGATCTTATTGGATGTCTGCATATAGAAGAATGTAAATAAATCCACATCTATGGTCCTGCACAAAACTCAATTCTATGTGGATCAAAATCCTCAACATAAAACAAAATACACTATATCTAATAGAAGAGAAACTGGGGAACAGCATTGAACACATTTACAGAGAAGACTACTTCCTAAACAGAATACCAACAGCTCAGGCACTAAGATAAACAATTAATAGATGTGATGTCATGAAACTGAAAAACTAAAAGAACAAAACATCATTTTACAGAATGGAAAGGATCTTCACCAACCCTACATCTGACAGAGGGCTGATATCCAAAATATATAAAACCTCAAGAAACCAGGCTTCAACAAACCAAACAACACAGATTAAAAAAAAGCACTAAATGAAATTATTAAAGTCCTTAGTCTCTAATGAAAATCAAAACAACTCTGAGATTTCATTTTATAGCCATCAGAATGGCTAAGATCAAAACTCAAGGAAAATACATGCTGGCTATGATGTGGAACGAGAAAAACACTCCTCCATTGTTGGTGGGAGTGCAAACTTTCAAAACCCCTTTAGAAATCAATTTGGAGGTTTCTCAGAAAACTGGGAATAGATAACACCTCAAGATCCAACTATACCATTCCTGGGCATATACCCAAATGATGCTACACCATATCTCAAGGACACCTATGGTTAAAGTCACTTTATTTATAATAGCCAGAAACTGGAAACAATAAAGCTGTTCCTCAAGTGAAGAATGGATAAAGAAAATGTGGCACATTTAGCCAATGGAATATTTCTCAGCTATTAAAATCACTGACATCATAAAATTTGCAGGTCAATAGAAGGAACTAGAAAGTATCCTGAGTGAGGTAACCTAGAATCAGAAAGACACATGTGTTATGTACTCAATTAAAAAGCAGATATTAGCCATACAATATAGGATAAACATGCAACAACACACAGACCCAGAGAAGCTGGGTAGCAAGGAAGGCCCAAGTAGGCACTCCTCAATCTGAGGATGGGAAATAGACATAGGGGTAAATAGAAGGAGGGAACTTCACTGGGCAAGGGGTGGGGAAGGAAGCAGGAGGGATGGAGTTTGGGAGTTTAGGGAGAGAACGTTCTGGGATTGAAGATTGGAATCTATGGAGAAGCATCTCTGGGACTAGGTAGAAACTTAGTTTAATGAAAACTCACAGGAAACATTGAGAGTGACCCTAGCTAAGACTCCTAGCAATTGTGGATATGGAACCTGAAATGCCATCTCCACCAACCAGAGTTCCAATGAAAAGATTTCTAATGGACTTCTAGGAAACCAACTCAGTGCAAATCCTGCACTTAAGATAAAGGGACAATTATGAACTTGTGGCAACTAATAGTCAATTAATCATATTTTATGATTTCTAATCATATAATTATATTTTGATTTACATGTATGAAATTCTCAAAAATAAGTTTTAAAGCATATGGAGCCAAATTGTTTCTAATTCTGAATGCTGATACAATTTGAACAATAAAATAAATAATTTAGTAATTTAGATTATACTTCTATGAATAAAATAAGGATTCACAAACATATAAAATCAATGAAAAGATGGCAAGATAGAAAGGAATAAACAGGCATTCTTTGCATCAGCATTCCAAGGGATTAGTATACCTTTCACATCAGGAGGAGGAAGGGCATTCCTTTTTCTGATGTGAACAATATTCATAATGATGTGCCATCGAAAAGCCCAGCATAGAAAAAGGAATAATGAGGGAATCCTGCAGAGGCAGCTTACAGTAAACAGTACCTAAGACAGAAGATCTACTACAAAGCCTGCGTTTATATCCTAGTCATACAGATCCCATAACATGGAGAGAGTGTGTTCTGAAACGGTTGCTTTTCTTCTTCAGAATTTCTGCCTTCTAGAAATTTAAGCATGGTGTAATCAAAAGAAAACTTACAAAACTCTAGCTGAAGAACACTATGAAATACTCCTCAAATTTATGAAGACAAGTATGTTAGTCGAAAGAAAAGCCTATGTTCATATATGCCTGCATGTAAGTGAAAATACATGCATGTGATCATGTACAATGAGTCAAATTCTGAAATAACCCTTTCTTGTGCATGTGGTGACATTTTTGTATTTATGAGCCTTGACAATTTTAGTCCTATTACATAAAATATGAAAAATAACAAAAATTCTTCAGAATTCATACTCTATTGGTTTCACACTAATTCATCTATTTCTATTTTCAATCTATTTTTAAAAGATTCTTGCCAAAATAGTGTGAAATTTGAAATTCTATGTGTTTCAGTTTCCTATTTAGTTTCTTCCTTACAAAAATCTAGGGATTAAAATATCTTATTTGTTTAATCATATCACTATTAAATAAACATAAGGACTATGAATTACTGGGAGGATTGTGAAAGTCTACTTTATTTTTCTTGTTTTGGAAAAGAGACTTACTTTGTAGCCCTGGATGGCTTGAAATCACAAAAATTCATCTGCCTCTGTCTCTGGAGAGTTGGATTAAAACCATACACCAGCACACTTAAAGTGTCTAACATATTATGTCACTAAATTTTGTCATTCTGAATACAAAATTAGAGAGGAAAGAGAGAGGAGAGAGAAAAGGAAACATATAGAGGGAGGGAGAAAGAAAGACAGAAAGGGAAAGCCAGAGAAGGAAGTTAGGGAGGAAGAAAAGGTCTTCAATGCATATGTTCAACATCATGCCAGTCCTCTCATGACACTCAAACATTGTGAAGAGATTTTAGTTGATCACTTGTATTGAAATAAAAGAAAATAACATATTTGTATTGAGATGTCCATGAGCTATTTGATAGTTTTGTCGCCCTTGAAGTTAAGGGATCGTGTTAAATGACTAAATTGTGCTTAAAGATGGTCAAACGTTCTTTAAAAGAAAAATTCCAAATGAATCACAAACTTACTTTTTCTAAAATACAGATAGTCTTCAAGAAAAGTTCTGAGGAACTGAGAACGATTTAAGTTTTACTCCATCTACCTCCTGAGTTAATCAAGCTGCTGCCACTGATTCTAAATTAAAGAGCTCTATGACTTTAAACTCATCAATGCCTTCATAATCTTTCAAGAAACTAAATGAATGTCAAGGACTTTTACAATCTTGATTGATTCATCAAAGACTAGTAATAACTATCAAAAATATTTTCCCCATTCGCTTTTAGCAGGGATGGAGCTGAGATCAGGCTGTAAAGTGAATAAATAAATATGTTAATGGAAAAAAAGACAGGAAACCTGAAAAAAATCCATTATTTTAATGCAATCTGTGTACGATTAATTGCATCTACAGTATTTGAACAAATTAACATTCCTCGGTTATCACTAAAGTAGAAACTTAATAATAGGAAAAAGGATCCTTTAATGTTAAAATTTAAATTCTAATATAATTTGGAAAAACGTATTCAATGTTAGAGGTGGAATGAGTGAGAGCCCCTATGGAAGTATAGTATAAAGATGATTAAGTAACTTTATTTCAGGTAATAGCCATTTCAGAAGGATTCCACAAGGTTCCCTAATATCTTCTCAGGCAAAAATGCAAACTTCTGCCATCTTCCGTTGTCTCTCCTGTGATAAAATACTATTATACTATTTAAACTTATAAGCTTATATAATTTTTGAAGCAATGCATTTGAAGTCATATACAATGTATTTGAGGCCCTGTGATCAATATATCTGGTTATATGCAGATACCATGCTGTGTTTTTTTTTATTTTTTATTTTTACTATATCAGAACAACAGGTATTCCCTCCTCCTCTGCCCCCCACCCACCCTTTCTTCCCACCTCGCCTATTCACCTTCCTCCAATCTATTCCTGTTCTGACTCTCTTCAGAAGAGGCAGGCCTCCTGTAGTATTAGCCAGCTACAGCACAATAGTTGCAAGAAGACTAGATACCTGTATTTTCATTTTTCTACTTACAGACAGCCAGTTAGGCCAGAAGCATTTATTGAAAATGCTTTCTTTTTTCCATTGTATATATTTGGCTTCTTTGTCAAAGATCAAGTGCCCGTAAGTGTGTTGTTTTATTTCTGGGTCTTCAGTTCTATTCCAATGATCAACGTATCTGTCCCTATACCAATATCTTGCAGTTTTTATCACTATTGCTCTGTAGTATAGCTTTAGGTCAGGGATGGTGATTCCCCCAGCCATTCTTTTATTGTTAAGTATTGTTTTCATTATTCTGGGTTTTTTGTCTTTCCAGATGAATATGAGAATTGCTCTTTTGATGTCTTTGAAGAATTGTGTTGGGATTTTGATGGAGATTACAGTGAATATATAGATTGCCTTTGGTAGGATGGCCATTTTTACTGTGTTAATTCTGCCAATCCATGAGCATGGGAGATGTCTCCATGTTCTGAGATCATCTTCGATTTTCTTCTTGGGAGACTTGAAATTATTGTCGTACAGATCTCCCACTTGTTTGGTTAGAGTTACTTCAAGATATTTTATGTTATTTGTGGCTATTGTGAAGGGAGTTGTTTCCCTAGATTCTTTCTCAGCATGTTTATCATTTGTATAATTGAAAACTACTGATTTCTTTGAGTTAATTTTATATCTGGCCACTTTACTGAAGTTGTTAGAGAAGTTCTCTGGTACAATTTTTGGGGTTCCTTATGCATACTATGATATCATCTGCAAATAGTGATACCTTTTTTGGCATTGCCAATTTCTATAACCTTGATCTCTTTTTGATGTCTTATTGTTCTAGGTAGCACTTCGAGGACTATATTGAGTAGATATGGGGAGAGTGGACATCCTTGTCTTGTCCCCGATGTTAGTGGAATTGCTTCAAGTATCTCTCCATTTAATTTGATATTGGCTGTTGGTTTGCTATGTATCACTTTTATTATGCTTAGGCATAGGCCTTGAATTCCTGATCTCCAAAACTTTTAACATAAAGGGGTGTTGTATTTTGTCAAATGCTTTTTCAGTATCTAAGGAGATGATCATGAGATTTTTTTTCTTTTGAGAAAGAGGAAATTTTTTTATAAGAAATGGCACCAAAATACTCAAGGGAGCAAATATGGAGACAAAGTGAGGGACAGAAACTGAAGGAGGGGCCGTCTCAAGACCACTCCACCTGAGTATCTATCCCATGTGCAATCACCAAAGGTAGATGCTGATGTGGAAGACAGGAAGTGCATGCTGATAAGAGCCTGATATGGATGTCTCCTCAGAGGCCTTCAAGAGTCAGACATATTCAGAGGCAGATGCTCACAACTAGCCATTGAACTGATCATGGGGTTCTCAATAGAGGAGTTAGAGTGAAGACTGAAGGAGCTGAAAGGATTTATGGCACCATGAGGAGAGCAACAATACCAACCAACCACAGCTCCCAGGGTCTAAACCACCAGCCTGGGAGCACTTAGGGGGGGATCCAGGGCTTCAGCTGAATATGTAAAAGTGGAGGGCCCTGCTGGGCATAGGTGGAAGAAGAGAACCTCGACCTCATGAAGGCTGGATGCCCCAGGGGGTGGGAATTTTGAGGGAGGGGAGGTGGGAGTGGGGGGGTAGATAGAGGTTACATCCACAGAGAAGAAGGAGGAGGGGCGAGGGGATTGGGGGTTCCGAGGGGGTGGTGGGGGATGGGGTAAGGGGACAACATAGGAAATGTAAATAAATCATCCAATTAAAAAAAAAAAAAAAGAAATGGCACCCACCATGCTGACTTTTCCTCAGCGAAGCCCGTAAACCCATGTATGATATGCACAACTATACTTATCAGGTTTAAGTAAAAATTAAAAAAAATGAAATTAATTGACATACAAGGGATAGGTAAATAATTCTGGATTGAGTTGGTGGTGAATATGATTAGAATTATATTCTAAAATATTTTTAAGGAACTAAAATAGTTACAAAAAATTACTAGGAGGCTGATGTTTCCTGATAGGCAATAGAGGAGCAATAGACATGTGGGTTGGGAGGTGGGGAAGAAAGTGAGAGCATGAGAGGGAGCTGAATGCTATATTTAAAATGTACTGTATGAGAGAAGAATAGAGAAATAGATTAAACAGTACTATATTGATAAATATTTGTTGTATGCCCTCTATGTTCTGTGCACATTCGTTCTCTTTTTAAATTTTATTTGCTTAATATTGATTATTGATTGAAATATTCAATTTAATAAATATTCAACTCAATGCAATTATTTTCATTGCCAGATACAACATGATCTGTATTATAAATATTGCATACAATATAACATGTATTCAGTATAATACAGTTACCCATCAGCTGAAAATTTAGTAAGACTATTCAAAATCCTTTCTTGGACTTATTTGAAATCTACAGTGGATTTTAGTTAATTCTAGTCATGATTCTGTGTAAGTAAACATCATTGTCTGTTTAAAGTCTAATGTACAGAAGGATACAAATCTTCTCCTCTTCCATTCAAACTGACAATTCTTCACATGTAGTAACTATTGTTCTGTAATTTTCTATGATATTGACTTATTTTGAAGTTTCCACATGCAGAGTTCTCTCTCAGTGGCTATTTCATTTGGCATAGAAATGACTCTTCTAGACTCTCCTCTGTTGTTGCCAGATGTTTATCTTTACATATGGTTCATCTTATGATGTATACTATTACATATCATTATCCATTCATCCACTGGTGGACAGTGAGGTTAATGTCTTCATGTCTTGGTTATTTCCATGTTTTTGATGAGATGCTTTGGTATAATTTTCATCCTTAGTATATTCAAAATATACACTATTTAATTTGGAGTGCCCTAGCTTGTCACTTTTCTATGAGTTGTCCCACATATTTTTTCTACACAAGTTATAGTCTCTCTACAATTCACTATTTTTTTCTGATACATATATTATTTATCTAAGTATGCAGCACAAAAGATAGAGTAGAGCAAGGTTAACTCTCACAGTTACCTTCACCTGATAAACTCAAATACACTGGAATGCAATTTCTGCTGTCTATTTATAACAGTGATTTATATTCAGAATCTTGACTATTAATTTTCTTAGGGCTATTGTGTCAAGAAGATTCAATATATATGTTTGCTTAAAAAAATAAGCATATACTCCAAGGTTTCTTCTACCAAAACCCAAGCTTGCCACATTATGAACAACAGCAACCCAAAAAAAGCTTTCAGGAAACCAAATGTTTGCACTGTATAGTAAAATTGCGAATGTGTTTTCTGACGATCATGTGGTTCATGGAACTCTGTTTATTTCTTAGAGAATGACTCAGAGTTACATGGTTCACATGTTCACAAAGGCTAAAGAATTCAATTGCATAGCTTAATGTATAAATTATTTAAAACTGACCAAGATTGGCATTGGCTGAACATAAGAACACGAAGGTTGAATGAGACTATAGTGAAAATAACCTGATGTAAAAGCAGTATCCTTTTTAACATAGTTTTACATATACAGATGAAATTCCACTTTAAGATAATTCTACCTAAGTAATATTAATGACAACGGGGAGGTTTGCTTTTTACCATTGCATGCTTACAATTCCTTGCTTCTATTTAGCAAAATATAGGCAACAACACTTGTAAATAAAATGATTCGTCATATGTAATACTTAAAAATTTTAAGTGTATTTCTTTATATAACATATTTTAGTTGCATAGTTTATACTAGTATCTTAATTAAAAGGAAAAACTTTTATTATCTAAATGTTTTATATTCTACAATACCTTCAAAGAGGGATTTAGAGATAATACAAATTATTGATTATACAATAACACTAAAATAAAATATATCAATATGTTAAAATTGCTTTAATTTCATCTTCTTAGTTCAAAAATATATATGAGGTACTTGGGAGTATCTTTCCTGAGCAAGGTTAGTACAAAATACTCATAAACTTTGCAGCAACCAATGTTTGATCTGGAAAATTGAGAGATATACTATTTCGAATATATATCAATACCTTAAATATTTGTCTCAGTTATATTTAACTTCTACTCTATTGATCTTAAAACAACACTTTTTCATTGCAATCCCATTTTCCATTAATCAAAATATTTATATAAATTCACAAGGGAACAACAAAGTTCCTTTACTAACCAATCAAGTAAAATATTTGAGGAACAGCTTCCAAATTATTTAACACTTAAAAGTTACAAAATGGAACGATATTAACACTGTAAATTAGCACAATACTGGCATCAGGTTTGTTTTTAGTATTATATTTGCTATTGAGTAAATATTATCAATATATATCTTCAAATACTTGATTTTTGTTATTTTTCATTAATTGTGTGCTTTTTGACACATAAGTTCAATTTGCTGACCTTATAAGTCATAAACTTAAAATTATGTTAAAATTATTATATGTATATATATACCTATAAATTTTAAATTACATTTATTACTTATCCAGAGTTTAAATCTTTATTAGTCAAAGTCATAAATCTTAATTCTTTCTCATTCTCTTGTTTTCAAAATTATAAAATAAAAAATACTTCTTGTATTTAAAATAGTTCAAGCTCATAAATACATATATACATTTGCCAGATATTTTTGCAGAGCTAAATATATATTTATTGTAATAATATGGTTTATGCACACACAAATGTAAAGACTTATAGATTTTACTTCTTTACCAGATAGATTTGTTTTATCTGCATTTAGTATAAGAAATTATTTTTAACTTTCTGTATAATGTATTCTAGTATAATTCTTCCCCCAATCTTTCCAGGTCCTCACCACCTCTGTACCTCTCCACCTTTACCATCTTTCTCAAAATCAAATAATAACATCAACTAAAACTGAAAACTAGTGAAAAGCAAAGAGCAAAAACAATTCGTATGAGTAAAATTACCACAAAACAAATGAAAGAAGTCCCTATGGAAATAAACCAACAACAAGCGCAACAAGAAAACCACACCTAAAAGAAGAAAAAACAAAACATGAGCACAGTGTCTGCTCTGCATGTAGTTGATATATCTAATGACACTCCATTGCAAAAAAATTATTATTTTCCAATTTCCAGCAAGCATTCACTGTAAATGACCTCTTTTTTATTTGAATTTTTTCTTTTTTATTGGTTAATTTATTTATTTACTTTTCAAATATTATCCTCCTTCCCAGCTTCCCTTCCACAACTCTCCTATTCCCTTCCTCCCTCCCCCGACTCAGTGGCTTAGCTTTCCCCTATCCTGGGTCATCAAGCCTCCACAGGACCAAGGGGCTTTCCTCCTAGAGATGCCAGATAAGGCAGTCCTCTATATCCAGCTGTAGTCATGGGTACCCACTGTGTACTCTTTGGTTGGTAGTTTAGTCCCTAGGAGCTTGGGAGGAGGGGTATGGTTTGTTGATATTGCTGTTCTTCCTATGAAGCTGCAAATCCCTTCAACTCCTACAGACCTTGCCCTAACTTCTTCGTTGGGGTCCCCGAGCTCAGTCCAATATTTGACTGTGTACATCCTCATCTGTATTGGTCCAACTCTGGTAGAGCCTCTCAGAGGATAGCTATACTGGGCTCCTGTCAGGAAGCATTTCTTGGCATCATCAATAGTATCTGGGTTTGGTGTCTTTATATGGAATGGATCCCTGGGTGGGGTAGTCTAAGGATAGCCTTTTCTTCAGTTTCTGCTCCATTCTTTGTCCCTGCATTTCCTTTTGACAGTAAGAATTGTAGATTAAAATTTTTGAGGTGGGTGGGTGGCCCCATCCTTCAACTGAGGGCCGTGCCTATCCACTGGATATGGTCTCTCCAGGTTCTATCTCCCCCTTTGTTGGGTATTTCAGCTAACATCCCTATTGGATCCTGGCAACTTCTTGGGTCCCTGGCGTTTGGGACTTTCTAGTGGCTACACTCAGTTCCCTCCCTCCCACTGCTACACACCTCCTTTCAAATTCCTGATCCTCTGTACTTCTCCTCCATTTTCTCCTATATCTGAACTGCTCCCCCTTTTCCCTCCCCTCTTTTCTCCCTCCCAGATCTGCACCTCCCTCACTCCTTCAAGAGATTACTCTCTTGCCCATACTGAGTAGTACTGTAGCATCCACTCTTTAGTGTGATCTTCTTTCTTCTTGGGTTTCATATGGTCTGTGAGTTGCATCATATGTATTCTGAGCTTCTTTTTGACTAATATCCACTTACCAGTGAGTACATACCATGTGTGTTCTTTTGTGACTCGGTTACCTCACTCAAGATGATGATTTCATGAAATTTGCAGACAAATGGATAGAACTTGAAAATATCTTCCTGAGTGATGTAAATAACTTCTTAGTTAGGGGTTAGACTTTGTGGAAACTCTCCTGTCTCAGTTCTGGGACTCATCTGTTCTGAACCTCTCCAGGCCTTGTATGTAGGTTCACAATCTCTGAGAGATCATTTTTGTATATGGAAGAGGCTGTTTCTTTCGGGCCATCAACCTCTTCTGGCTATCTAAGCTTTCTAGACCTCCTTCCATGTAGATCCATGAAGAAGGATAGGCTTGATAAAGAAAACCCATCCATGTCTGAATGTTTCCCTCTGTCACTCTCTGCACATTATAAATCTGTGGTCAATTTGCTAGAAGTTAATCTATTGCTAGTTAAAAGAAAGTATCTTCAGGTTGTCATAGTTATTTTTTAAACAATATGATGTTCTTAATTTTATTTAGACAAATGAAGAGTCCAAAATTCAGAGACTAAAGTTAACTTTTCCAAGCTCATATAAATTATAAACCCTTTTTTTCTATCAGTAATATAACTTCTTTTGGCATGACTGGAAGACACAGGATAAAAATATGGTGAAATAGTCTTGAAAATGTCACATACAACATTCTCCTAAAGGATCCCAAATTATTATAAATTTATTCATTTACATCTTGAACATCCCCCCTCCCTACCCCACCAGTACCCGCTCACTGAATCCCTTGCCCTATGACCTTCTCATCTTTTCCTATGAGGGGGTGAGACCCCCCCCACACACACACACACACTAGATATTCCCTACTCTGGAGCATCAAGTTTCTGCAGATTAAGGACATTCTTTCTCACTAAGGCCAGACAAGGCAGCCCTGTTGGGGAACAGATTCCATAGTCTGGCTATTGCTTTAGAGAGAGCCTCTGCTCCAGTTGATGGGGGACCCACCAGAGGCTGAGCTGCATATCTGCTACATATATACCCAGGGCATTGGTCCAGCCCACATATGCTGTTTGGTTACAAAGAGCTGCACACTTCTATTGGTGATCATTTCTCCTGTTTTTATTATTATAGTTTAATTACATAAAAAAAACAGAAGAAAATAAAACCTGATTTTAACTGTAAAAAGAACTTCTATAAGAGTTATTTGCCATTTAAAGAAAATTGGTTCTTTTTCAATTTACCTACAAATTAAATGCTTTATGTAAGTTTTTAATCCCTAAACTTAAGTAGGAGTAAAATTTTCTATGACACATCATATTAGATTTCAGGTCTTCATTACTTTAATAATGATTGATTTTATTTTATAGGGCTATGCCCATTTTAAGAAACATTCTCATCAGGAAGTCATTAAAACTCATCACACATACCCCAGATATATAATTATTCAATGATCAATTCAATTGTTTAAAGTTTTCTATACACATTTAGTTCTTTGATATTTTCTTTCTTCTCCAGTATATACTCTGAAAACTCTGTTACATACTGATCTTAAAAAATCTCTGACCTAGAAACAAATTTAAGGTATCAAAGAATAAACTCTCTTGTGTACACATCATTCCTAAGATTAAAGGCTATCAGCAAAAAAATATATTTCATTTATAAAGCCCTCCAGCTTTCTCTATGTGTGGTATTCTCAAAGACATCAATGTCTTTAAATGGCTAGAAGAAAAAGAAACTAGCAGGTTCTTTATACAGACCTGGGAATTTGCATAAGAAGCAAATCAGGTGCCTTTGTGGCATTGGAGTATAAATCAAGTTCACTTTCAGCAAGATGTCTTCTTTGATCTGCTGTCACCTTTTATGTGGAAGATTGCACAGTAAGTAAGTAAGTAGGTCAGCTCTGGGGCACACATGGGAACTCTTCTTTGCTGTGCCTCACATGGATAAAAAGTTCTCCATCCTCAATTTATATCCCCAAGTTTGGAAGTTACTTCTAACAAAATAATGAGAAAATAAAAACCAGGAGCACATATCATTTTGCAACATGCTGTAATCACCATAATTGTCTTAAATTAAAACGTAAGATGAATAATTAAGATGATTTTTCCAACTTAGTGGTGGTGGCATATGGATGTAGTAGCAATACTCTGGAAGCCGAGACAGGCAGATCTCTGAGTTCAAGACCAGCCTGTTCTACTGAGTGAGTTTAGCGAGCAGGACTAGGACTACACAGAGAAAGACTGTCTCAAAAGCAAAGCAAACCAACAAAAACAAAAATTTAACAAACAAAAAATTATTTCTCCTCTTTTGTGGTTGGCTTATATTATCATTGCTGAGGGTACATAATTTTTGAAAAGTAATATAAACCACAATTGCAAGAATACGAAATCCAGCTGGAAAGATGGCTCAGAGGTTAAGAGCTCTTCCAGAGGTCCTGAATTCAAATCCCAGCAACCAGAAGGTGTCTCACAACCATCTGTAAAGGAATCTGATGCCCTCTTCTGGTGTGTCTGAAGAGATCAATGGTGTACTCATATAAATAATAAATAAATCTTTTTAAAAATACAAGCTACAAAAGAAACCTTAGTGATAACAGTATTATACCTTATGTTAAAAATTAATAAACCTGGATATGTTCTGCTTAGATTCTCACAACTCAAGGGGCCACAGAATAAATGTAGTTTTTTTCATTTCAGTTTTTATATGATGAGGATATTTTGCAGACTTTGATTAATTCTTATTATTCTCAAGAGTATGAAAAGCACAAATCAAGAACAGCATCTAATTGTAACAGAGAGACACATATTAGAGGGAGTTTATCAAAGCATGAATCACTCAAAAATTAAAACTAAAATATATTTGAAAATGTTGTTAACTAAAGTCACAATGACTTTGAAAAATCAATTGCATAAAATATAAAAGAAATATTTTCTCTGCTTCTTTGCATATATTTCATGAGTGTAACATCAGTAATAGTCAGTAGATTTCTATATCCACACAAATTTAGAAGTCCTGACATTTACTTAAAATCGGGTGATGATAATTTCTTATTTTGTCCCCACTATCAACAATGATAGGTGTATATATAACTTTCTCTCATGAAGTATCTGGATCTTACTTTTTATATCCACAAATATACCAATGTATTACTTTAACATAGTGAGTTTTAAGAGTAATATTTTAAGAGTAAAATCTCTAAGTATAATTAATTTCAGTCACTTACTTGATTTAGGAAACACTTGATTCTAGTTCCTACATCCCTAAATTCCAATTTAGACGTCCTTTCCTCTCCTTTAGGACTAAATACAATTGCCTTATGTAATATGAAACTGATGGGAAGATGAACAAATATCTAATGATTTTGAAAGCAGGCTTATTTTATCATTTTCTTTTAAAAAAATGTCATATATGAGCACAAATTTTTTATCATTTCTGTCTTAGGGTTTTTTTCCTGTGAAGAGACATCATGATAATGACAAGTCTGGTAAAGACAATCATTTAGTTGGGGCTAGCTTACAGTTCAGAGACTTAGTCCATTATTTTCAATGCAAGAAGCAATGTGGCATGCAGGCAAACATTTAGCTGGAGGAGCTTAGAGTTCTACATCTTGATCTGTAGGTGACTTGCAGACTATGACACAGTGGTCAGACATGAGTTTCTGAGTCTTCAAAGCTTATCCTCTAATGGTACACTTCCTCTATCAATGTCACATTTCCTCCAACAGTGTTGTATCTTCTATTCTTATAGTGCCTCTCACTATGGGCCTATGAGGCTATTTTCAGTCAAACTACTACAATTTTTATACCCTCTCTCCCCACACCAATTATGTCAATATTCTCACTAACTGTCTAGTTTATAGTTTCATCTATAACTATTTTACACACATGTATGTATATGCATACACCCTACTGATCCAGTATAGTGTTGCTCTAATGTATATGTGTATACACTGACCTCTGGAGATTACATCACATTGGAGTACTTCCTCAGCAACATTTGGCTATTTACAGTTATTTTGGTTGGAGTTATCTAGCCCCGACAGGCATATCTACAAGGCCATCTCTGCGCTTGATACTCAGGAGAACACAGCTGAGGTTAGGAGGAAAGATTGCAAGTGCCAGAAATTCAGGATTCCTGCCCGTCTCTAGACAGTGTCTTCTAGACATGACAGTATTGCATCCATGAGACTTCAACAATACAATCACATTAAGTCATCTTTATATGAACTTCATATTCATAACACCAGTCTCAACAACAACGTGGGTAGGGATAATTTCATAGGGCCCCCACTTCTAAATGAAGAAATCCAGGCTCATTTTGAACTCATAATTTTTGTACTTTTCTGTCTGCACTTTTGCTCCCTGAGAAAGGTGTATTAGCCAAAATAATTTTAACTCCAATTTAAATGCATTTAGCTTTGTGATATTTCCAACCATTTAATCTAAATATGAGGTAGGAAACAAAACTACTCACCTATGGTATACTACACTAAAGTGGGTATCTCACAGACTCTATATAGCAAAGAAAACTCTGCATGAAAGAATAAAACATAAGAATATTGAAACTGGCCTCTACATGATTTAATTCCCACCCACTGCCTTTCTTTCTCAATTTCTTGTATCAAATACTGACTGCATTAGCAACAAAGTTTTCAGTCCTTCAATAGAACTATGCAATTTAAATGTTAAGTCTCTCCTTTGCCAGATGATTGGCATCTCTTAGGTGCAAAGCATATATTTATTAACTTTTAAAATTAGAAAAATCTGCTTGAGCCAATTAGTTGCTGAGAAAGACATGAAATTTTCTTGGTCCTGACTCATACTTCTATACTTATTTTAGAAGTGTGCTTCTCATCTATATTTAAGAGGGCAACTGCTCTATAGGAATCTTTTACTTTTATTTTTTCCCTAAGTATGGTGAAAAATTGCTTGGAGGATAAGTTTGAGCCTCACCTCCTTCCTTTCACAAATAATATTATAAATAATATGTTCATTTTTGCACAAGTTTTGTAGTTACATATCCCCACTAAAATAACTGGTACCTAACATATTAAATTCAGAGAAAAAAATGTTTCCTAGCTTGGGAAATGATGAAAAAATACCTAAGAATCTTTTAGATTAGGGGGGAAAAGATTCTAATTGCATAACACAATGGGTCTTAACATATAAAGGTGAAAACAATGATGTCTAAAACATTGCATATGATTTAGGATAAAACTAACTTGAGTTAGGATAAACAGCATGAAAACATCAAGGAAAGGCCCAAAATGGGAATTTTGCTGTCTTGGAATTCTCTAAAAACAACAGGAATTAACCATAGGACATTTCACCAACAATCAAAAATATGGCTATTGAGGACATGTGATGAGCTGACCAGGGTAAACAAGTGTGCAATGAAATCCTTTTATATTTCTATTTCTTTTTCTTTTTTTTTGTGGCATTTGTGTTTGATGTATACACCTGTCATGTTCCATCTTCCAACATGTTAGATCTGTTGTTCATCAGTGAATTTCCTGGGCTATGAAATTCTGAGCCTCCAAGGACTGCCCTGTATCTGCTTCTCATTTTGTATAGGAAAGTTAGACTACAGAGTTTTGCTATATTGCTTTTTATAGGTTCTGAAGATCCAGCCCAGACTGTCAGAATAGAAAAACATACGTGACCTACTGAGCCACCTCTCTAGCATACCAGGGCTTTCTTAAACCTTAATCCATGTATACAAGTAAAATTTTAATTATTTTATTTAAACTACAGATTCAAAGACGGTTTGATACTTCTTGGAATCTGCAAGTTTATTTTATACTCAGATCATCTATAGCCAATGACTTCCTCTATAGACCGTTAAATTGCATAATTTTATGTTACTATTTATTAATGTATCCTGAAAATTTAGTTATAGCATATATTATTGATACAATATTTATCAGATATCATGATAACTGGTACTATTTTCAATAATATCAAATATAAACATGTCCATCAGACCAAAAGCAATTTATATAATCAATGCAATTCCCATTTTAAAAACCCACACAATTTCTTTACAGACTTTGAAATATCTTTAGCTTTAGGTAGGAACACAAAGACACACAGATAAATACATAGATGATAGATAGATAGATAGATAGATAGATAGATAGATAGATAGATAGATCTGAATTATAGAAGTCTTAGAGGTATCACAATCTCTGACTTCAAATTCTACTGCAGACCTACAGAAATAAAAACTACATGATTTTGGCACAAAACAAGCATGTTCATCTATGGAATTTAATTTAATTGAAGCCCCAAATATAAATCGATACACCTCAAGATGCCTGATATCTTTTTATAAAGAAGTCGGAAATACACACACATACACACACATACAAACACACACATACACACACACAAAAGGTTACCATCTTCAAAACATTGTGCTTCTCAGACTGGATTGCTGCATGTAGAGGAGTGCACATAGATCCACACTTCATATCCTTTACAAAACACAACTACACATGGTTCAAAGAGTTCAATATTAAAACCAAATACAGTGGACCTTGTATAAGAGAAAGGCCGAAATTGCCTTAAAGTCATTAAGCTTAAACCCATTAGCACAGGAATAGACTTTCTGAATAAGATGCTGATTCTTAGGCACTAATATAAGTTTTATAAATAAGTTTTTTCATACCAGCAAAACCAAGGAAAGTACCCGCGCTTGCATGTGCACACACACACACACACACACACACACACACACACACACACAAATACACACACACACACTAAAACTACCACCATCAAAACAATAAACAGCATCCATAGTCTGCTGCATATAAGAAACACAGCTCAGCCACAAAGATAGACATTACCTCAGAGAAAAAGGCTAGTAAAAAGTTTTCCAAGCAAACAGACACAAGAAACCAGCTGGAGTAACCACTCTAATATCTAATAAAATAGGCTTTCTAACAAAGTTAACCAAAAGATACAGAAAAGGACATTTCATACTCATCAAAGGAAAAAAAATCTACCAAGATGATGTCTCAATTCTGAACCACTGACTCAACAAAGAAATTCTTGTGATATTCCTTCAGGGTGCTTCTTGCTTCCATAGACTCACACCAGTTTGGCTGAGCCACACAGTTTCTTCTGAGTTAAAACCCTGATATTTATTTGCTGGTTGGACTGGACTGCTGTTACTGTTTCATGTTCGATGTTTTGGACTGGACTGCTGATAATCCTAACAACAAAGGTTGGAGTCTCCCCAAATAATTACTTCTAAACAGGTCTATAAACCCTGCCTCCTATTAGCCATTCTCTTCCCCTACCTCTGGTAGGTGGTGGGCTAGAAGGGAAATTGAATACTCTAAGAACCCTTATTAAAGTAGGTTTTGTAATATCCAAGCCTACACAGACTCAAAAGGTCAAACATGGTATGTACTCATTTATAAGTACACATTAGCCATAAAATACAGGATATCCATGTTACACTCCTCAGATCCAAAGAAGCTAAACAAGAAGGAAAGTCCAAGAGAGAAAGCTTTAATCTCACTTTGAAGGGGTAAAGATAGTCGGAGAAGACAGATGGGAACAGGAATTGGATGGAAGACAGGGTAGGGAGGGGAATGAGTGGGGAGTTCAGGATCAGATGTATGGAGAGATGGCCAGATGGCCTTGAAATTAATGGAAATCTGTAGCTGGTGGGAGTAAGGAACATCTTATGGATGTGCCAAAGACCTGAGATAGGGGACACTCCCAAGAAACAATCAGGGTGGCCTTAGCTAAGACTAATAGCAGTAGGGATATAGAACTATGAAGATCTAAGCCTTTAGCTAGGCAGGAACCTCCATGGAGTGACAGGAACACCAACTACCCCCTCTCCCCACACACACAACTTTCAACCCAAAATTTTATCCTGCCTTTAAGAAAGGCAGAGAAAGTGGATGGAGCATAGACCTATGGAATGGACAAGAAATAGGTCCAAGTAGAGACTCATTGCATAAGCAAGGATAAAGCCCTAATACTACTAATGATACTTTTTATGGTTGCAGAGGGGAGCCTAGTATGGCTTTCTTCTGACAGGCCCTCCCCAACAGCTGACTCTGACAGACGCAGAGACCCTCAGCAAATCACTGGAGAGATATAGCTTGTGAACTTTTCTGAAATACTTGGCAGAAAGAGAGAGGACCCTGAAGGTGATAGGAACTCAACAGGAAGACCAACAGAATCAACTATCCTGGAATTTTGGGGGACTCTGAGACTGAGCCATCAACCAAAGATCATACACAGTCTGAAAGTAGACACGTGGATATATGTAGCAAATTCACAGCTTGGTCTTCATGTGGTTCCTGAACAGTTAGAACATGGGCTATCTGTAAAGCTGTTGCCTATCTGTGGAGTTTATTCCCATAACACAGCTATCTTGTCTGGCCTCAGTTGAGAAGAAGTGCTTTGCCCAGCAGAGACTTGAAGTGCCAGGGTTGTGATATCTGGGGAGGTTGATTCTCTCAGAGGGATAGGGAAAGGGTAATAGGGGGGATAGACTATGGGAGGGAGGACAGCAATGGGGAATAATGTTCAGGTTATAAAATGAATAAATAAAAAATACGTTTTTCTAAAAATTATTTATTTTGAGATTATATTAAAATTAATTGACCTCTCCTTTTCATTCCTCAAAAATCTTCTATATATTTCTTCTTTCTGTCTTTCATATTCCTGGACTCTTTTTCTTTAATTATTGTTGTATACACATACATATTCCTAAATACATGAATACAATAATTTCAGTAATATGGTCTTACTTGTATGTAAAGATTTTCTTTAGTGCTGACCATTTAATATTTGACCTGAAGACTATATTTACCATAATAGAAGGTATTGTGAAAGCTTTCAAAGGAGGGATACAACCAACATTCCTGGCCAGCTCTGATGGCTATGTAGCACAGCAAAGATAGGGCTGACAGCATATCCCTAAGTGTGTGGCAGTAGCTCACAACTTTGTAGTAAATAACAGGTCTCCTACTGGATAAAACATCTGCTTTGAAACAGATAAACCATCTGTAATAATGGAAACTCAGCTAACTAGTGAAGTCCAGGATCTCAGAGGATAGCCTACACCTGTCAATATAATAGATAAGCAATGTCCCTATAGACATTCTACATAGTTATTCTTATACCTATAGTTTAGTGCAGTCTTCACCATTCATTATGAAAACTTATTTTGCAACAGACTTAAATTATTGGAAACCCTGAAGTATAGAAACTAAGTTATGGCAATTGAAAGTTAAGAATTATTTTAAAAGTATTAGCATGTCTGTGAAGATGTTCTAGATTTATTAGAACTTTCATCAAAGACTTAGAAACTTTTTGTTTATATGTTCCTGACTGTTAAAACCTAAACTCAGTTTTATAAAATTATATATAGTATAGAAATGTTTCTGTAAAATATTGAATAGATATTCTCACTAACTTGTTTTTACAAATCATTCTCAGACTTTGTATAACCCGCACACAGCTTAAAAGTATTGCAAATACTCAAGATTTTTCAATACAAGGAGTTTTTATTTGCTCTTTCAGTTATTTTTATAATGCTGAAGTTCCATAAAATAAGATATGCTTGTAAAAAAGGAGTTATGAACAGCCACTACCACATTATTTGGAACGTTTTAAAGTATGCCTATGTTAGAATAAAACCAGATACTTTGAAAAAGGTCCATGGTTTCTTTTTTCTTTTGAATTGTATATATGTCACAATTTTTTCAACTCATTAAAATATATATGGAATCAAATAAGTAATTCATGTTTGCTTCAACTTTGAAGATGCATTGGATGGGCTTATATGTCAAACTTCCTTGCAACAAAGCAAACTTTTCATAATTTCACTCACTCCGTAATTTATGCAATATCTCTCATTATTTTCTTTCTTTCAACTTTCTATTTTGTACTTTGTGTGAATGGCTAGTAAAAGCAAAAGGGACTTCCTGTTGATGTTTGGAATGTATGTCAGCTACCAGTTCTAAGCCACCTTTTATTTTTTAGTAACCTGAGTTTATAATAGCTTTATTTCTTTTATTGGATATTTTATTTATTTACATTTCAAATGTTATCCCCTTTCTTGGTTTCCCCTGTGGAAATCCTGTAGGAGACACTTGTAGTTATTTGAAAACTAAGTTACAAGTCATATTTGCTCAAGATTGTTTAGAGATTATTCTAATCTACTCTAACAAAGGCTGATGACTTTTTTGAACTTTTATTTGAAGTTAAACGATAATTCTAGAAAGTTTTGCTGTTAAAGAGGTATAGTTAAATAATTGCCACAACTCTCATTCTTGTTTGGCCTGTTTAGTAGCATGTGGCAAAAGAATCTACAAACAACAATAAGAAAAACAGTATTATTTGTGAACAAATGAACTACATTCTGGCAGTCATGACTAGATCATTCAAAGCAAGTTTAAACATTCATTTTGATGTTATAGTGATTCACAGGGAACATGAAAGTGTGTAAGTACCAATATCTAACCTTCACTAAGAAACTAGGAAACAAATATGGAATATAAAGTTACACAAAATTTTACACAAATATTTAGTCACATCATTAAGTAATCATTACAGTAAATATTAGGTAATCATTTAAATGCAAAAATCAATAGGCTTTCAATTAAGTATTAATATTTTTCTAAATAAAACAACTTTCCAACAGATAGATAAAAATTGACTTCAAAGTATGATTATGAAAAAATCATATAGAAGCTAAAAGCAAAAAGTTAGTACAATGCTACTATAAATACTGATGTTAAGGGTGATTAGTAGACATACATTAGGATGTTTAATAATGACAAAATTTTGATAGCTCAATCAGATAATTCATACTATGTCCTTATCTAGCAAAATAAACTATAAAAATTTAAGGAAAAATTGAAACAAAATTATAAAAATGCATAATCACAGTTTAAGCACAAACTGATATATATCAGTGCATCTATCTATGCATCTACCATAAGTTAATAAACAATAAAAGTATAGAATATAAAATTATAGTGCAAAAATATAATCTTAATGAACATTACCTATAAGAAGCGATCAGAAATGTTCCCACCAACTACATATTAAACACATCATTAAGTCATATTTTGCAAAAATTTTATAGTGATGGTGCAGATCTTTATCATCACCACTTTGGAGGCAGAGGGAGGCAGATCTTTGAGTTTGAAGTAGACTTGGTCTACAGAGTGAGTTCCAGGTCAGACAGTGCTAGACAAAATTCCTGTTTCAAAAAAGAAAGACAGATAGATGGATGGATGGATGGATGGATGGATGGATGGATGGATGGATGGATAGATGGACAAGTAAATAGATATATGGTAGATTGGTAGATAGACAGACATACAGATGAATGATATAAGTAAACCCTCACTTTAAAAATATCATAATATATTTTCTCTGATAAGGACAACAGTTAATTAGAAATTAGTTGAGTATGTGCAAAGTTTTGTAAATACAAGACTGTGCATTATTAGCATTTCTACTCTCAGTCTTCTTGCTCAGAAATCTGTATATATTGAAGTTAAGGACATAGGAGAATGCTGCTATTCCTCTTAGTTGAAATCTATGTAAAAGCATATTGCCTATGGTTTCTGTTGTCTCTATAGGTAGAAACACTTTCTCATTTTTCAACAAGTAAATCACTTTCATATATAATTATTTGATGATAAGAAATTTCAAGAACTCAAAAGAAACATTATAATCATAAAATAAAAATTACTTTGATTTTAATTATTAATTTAACTGTAATTATTTCCTCAGAAAATAATATTCAGTTCTACTCACAATTATAAATTATAGCTATGGACATTTAATTTTATAAAATTTATCATATATTGTATTACATTGCAGTAGTACTTTTCTGTATGGTCTATAATTAATGGAGAAAACTAGAGTATTCATATAAAGTTAGAATCTTGATACATGTGGTAAGATCTATAACTAAACTTACACATGTTTTGTATCACAAAACCATCTCATCAGCTCATTTAGCCACTACACATTTTGAGAAATGCCCATTGTGCATTGCAATATCTCAGGAATTATGAAAGTCTCATTTAATTGCATAATTTCTAGTATGATGTTCTCCAACTCAATGCGACCTTGAATGAAGTGAAAATTTCCTCTTACGTCTCATGAAATGCTGTGCTTAATTATAACAGGGATGTGGGAAATTGCATTCATGGAAGAGACAAAGCCTGAGCATGCCAGCGCTTTGGCCATCCCAACTGAACAGCTTCCATCTGACCACAATGATCCATGCTTATTGCCAGACATCAATCCAAACTCTTATAGGGCAGAACATCATGGCTTGTTTGATGGAAGAGATACGTCAGGGTTTGTTTAATCGGACACAGGATGATCTCTTTAACAGCTGAATGATAAATATGATTACTTATCTAAAAAAACATATTAAAAAATTCTAAATGAAAGCCACACAGTTACCTTTTATGTTTTTAGCATTTTAAGATCTAGATTTCACATTTAAAATAGCTGTAGTTTCAGAAATATATCTGATACGAAAATGCTATTGCTGAAAAAAATGGTTTTGTGAGAAAGGAGATGTAAATAAGAAGGAGAAGAGAAAAGGTTTAAATCTATGTAGTAGAAATCTACAGATATTTTTCCTAAGAGAAACTGCTGAATATCATCATGATGTTCAAGGTAGCTCTGAAGAGAAAAAGAGAGATGGACAAGGGGAAAGAGGAAGGGATATGAGCAGAAACAACAAACAGAGACTTTCAATTATTTTAAGTCATACTTGAGAGAGTTACAAAGGTCCTAGTGTTACTGGGTAAAGCACAGTTAGAGGCTACAACTGTCACATTGGATTTTTATTATTCTCATATCTGATGAGCTACTTAAGAAAAAAAGATTACAACACTAAGCAAGACATGCCAATAAAACTGAAATGTGATCAGCTGTTATGTAAGACATAGTAACCTGAACCTTAAGGGATTATAGGAAAGCAAGAATGGTATAAGATTTTATATATATATGATGATTACATCTTTTATGGGTGATATATGATTTTTTAAAAATATCCTGAATGGAAAATTTTGATTAACAGAAAACTTCCAAGTTTTCCTAGTTCTTCAACTTCATTGCCAAAGCTTTAATTTTTGCAATGCTATTTTACAAGTAAGTATAAAGGTAAGTTTTCTTCTTTGTACTACAATACAAAAGTTTTATACGTGAAATCCTTGTCTTAGTTCTTGAAATAGCCAATAGTAGATTGGATTACATTATATTAAAAGGAACTAATAGTAACAATATAATAGGAGAAAATATTTTTACTTCTCTGAAAACTGGGATACGTTGTAACATAAATAGGAGAAATATATTTTTACTTTTCTGAACACTGGGAAGGCCGAGATCAAGTACCAAATTTTTGGCTACAGGAAGAGTCTTGTATTTTCTTTGACAATGGAATCAGTATTTTCAGTCTGCTATGTGCAGCTATCTAGCTTACCCAGCACCTGATGTTTGCTACCCAGTGTGGCTTCTGGCATATGCATCAAAATCAGGTGGCTGTGGTGATACAATCGGATCCATTTCTGAGTTGTCTATTTTACCAGTATACATATCTGTTTTGAGTCAGTTCTAGGGGATTTATTTTTGTATGGCTCTGCAGTGTTTCTTGAGCTGAGAGATGTGCTATATCTAGTGTTATTCATTTCTGCTCAAGATTATAAAGGTACTTTCCAGTCCTCTATATTGACAGATGAAGTTGTAGGTTTTATTTCTTTTAATTTTGTGAAAAATTCCATTGTAATTTTGATGACGAGTGAATTGATACTGTAGTTTCTTATAGTGATGAAACAGGATACTCAGGATGAAAAAAATTAAATTAGATCTATATCTCTCACCAAGTATATGAACGAAATAAATATGCTAAGTGATAAATATATCAAAAGGCTTACTGTACATTTTAACTACATAAATACTTAAAGGAGAACAATTTAAGAGACAACCTAAGGAAAAAGTTTCCAAAAATACAAGTCAGTAACAGAAAATGTTAAGATGGAATGACAAATGGGATATAATGGAATTAAAACACTTTCAAAACCAAAGGATGAGTGAAGTGACAAGATACCCTAGAGAATCTGGGGAAAAAAAACTTGTGAGCCATATAACTTATAAAATCAATATCTTAAATACATAGCTAAAAAATTGTAAATGAGTCTATCAATAAATAAGTAAATGAAAGATGCTTTCCAAAATAAGAAATACTATGGCTATTGTACATACCTAAGAATGTGCAACATCCTATGTAACATGAAAATGCAAATCATAAAAGAGAAGGAATCCAATCCACCCTAATCAGAATGATGCTATGGGACAACCCATATCAAATTATGGTGACTGGTAAGAAAAGTAAACCTTTGTAGTGTTGGTCAGAGTATAAACTAGGTCAGCCAATATGAACATTGATACGTAAATTCCCCTATCTTATGCATCCTATTTATGGTTATCATAAAGAAGTGATCTAAGGAAACAATACCATAGGTATACTCATTACAACACTGGTAGCAAAGAGTTAGTGATAAAATCCTCTGAAATGTTCCTCAACCGAAAAATGAATAAGAAAAATGTGTGTTCATATGAATGAACTTTTACTCAACCAAGGCACAGATTTTATTTCTGGTCAGTTAATTGGTGTAGCAAAGATTCAAACACATTTGTGTATGAAAAATACTGAAATATTTTTATATGCTACTCTACTTCATTGAAAAGCTCTGAAGTTGAAAAGTTTCTGTCCTAAAAGAGCGAGGCAAGGCAGCTAAACATTTAAGCTAGTGGTTTTCCTAAGACATTTGCTTAGATAAAAGTCTCAACAAGAATTGTAGGACAATTTTTATTAACTTACTGTATGTAAGAATTTATAAGTATATTGAATATGATTAAAAATCTGCAAAAATCTATAGCAGAATTGACTTGCAACTTATAACATGTACAATATAAGTACTTTACATATTATAATATTGGTTGGGGTCCAGGAGTCTCCCCATAAAACAAATGAACACTGATCGTTGTCAGAAAGGGATTGAACACATACCTAAAGACTGATTGACCAGGGCAACAGCTCAGGCTGGAGAGCTAAAAGGTGTACACTTGATTTACTCAAGTTCAGCTTACAGAATTGAAAACCCCAAAATCCACAATGAGTTCATACATAGGTGCTGGAAGTATTGTCTGATGGTTGGCCCTCACTCAAACCATTTTAGATATAATAGTTCATATTGACTTTTAATTTGATGGGTTATATGTGAAGCTTATACTTGTTGACTTTCTTAGCAAACAGAACATAAAAGGGTATGTGGTCAGCATGATCATGCTCTGTGTCATGTTATTTTTTGTATATCGGTGAGTGGCAGACATAACACAGAAACAAAGTGAAGTAGCTGGCAGGAGTGGAACAAAATGGCTGCAGCAATGCTGGGGCAGCAGACTTCAGCATATTTATAATTATAATATATACTATAATACTGTTGTAGAGGAAATTTAATCCAGAAACATGGCTTCTCTGGAGAGGAATTAAATCCAAAGACATAATCTGGCCAGAATTCAGACAAACCCTGGATTATAGTGTGATCTAGCTGGAATATGAACATGCCCTTAGTACACATTTTTAATCCCAAGCAAGGTAAGAGTAGTTGGTTGAAGAAAGCAGGCGTGTTTGAAAGTGATTCCTAATTGAGGAACCAGACAAAGTGACAAATCAGAGAAAGATTTGACAGAATGAGTCAGAGATAGGATATGCCCAACTCTCAGTAGAACAATAGAAGAAAGAGAAGCTACTTAAGAACAGTGCAGAGAGAGAAACAGAGAGAGAGAGAGAGAGAGAGAGAGAGAGAGAGAGAGAGAGAGAGAGAGAGAAGTCAGATCTGTTCATTCAGTTGAATTAAGTAAGTTGAGTCAGTCAATAGAGCTCCAGTGCAGTAAGTGTGGTATAATGGAGTTGAGTTCCTTTGTGAGTTTGTGCAGTTCAGTGCAGGTCAGGAGAGGCAGCTGAAATGAGAGAATGAGAAGATTAGAACAGATTGCCAGAGTTAGTTTGAGGCCAAGAGGTCAAGTTACTTTGAGAGTAATTCACTGAGAAACTGAGAACCCAGATTAAATCAGTCAGCTTGGAAAAAAAGTTTGAGTAAGAACAGCCGAGTTGAAGCAGCCAGGTAGAGTTCAGAAAGGACAAACTAAAGAGTGAGCTCATTCATCAGTAAGCCTCTGAGATAACAATTACATCTGGTGAATAAAAGTGACATTTACAACTTATATAAAACTTATAATAAGTATAAATAGATACATAAGTAACCTTACCACCCAGACAGCACCACCAGCATAACCAAAATCTAAGACTATTGTCTTACTTAAAGTTTTAACTAGCTATGACTACGGCAACTCTTATAAAAAAAAAATATGTAATTGGGGCTTGCTTTCCATTTCAGACATTTAGTCTATTTTATCTTGTCAGGAAGCATGGTGACACACAGCTGAGAACATATGTGACAGCAGGTAGCAGAAAGAGAGAGTGACATCAGGCCTGGCTTGGGCTTCCAATGCAAAATGGATTTATACCAACTTCCAAAGTCCCCTTAGTTTGTGGGACTGCATAAGGGTATTCTGGTTCATGGTTGGGCATGGCTTAGAACCCCGAGACTCTACGTGAGAACCGGCAGGTGATTGGCAGCACCCCAGGAACCCAGAGTCTTAACGCACAGTCTTGTCTCCATAGATATACATTGTTCAGTCACGTAAGCCATTACAGCCCCTCCCAAAGTGCACAGGTAGAGGGCATGACCATAGGCCTCAGGCCCTAGGGATTTACATACTAATGGAGGCAAGAGGGCGGAACAAATTAAGCATGTCTCCCCAGATCCTCCCCAGACCCTCCCTCTTGCTCCCTCCCTATTTAACTCATGACTGCCCTGAGTTTTATGGGAGTACACCCAGATCCATCCACCATCACCATGACAATATACCCTTCAGGAACCAAGGACTTCCTCGTGTCATTGGGGCCTCCTGTTGCCAAAGTCCTCAGCCGCTGGAACCTTAGACCTTCTTCTGCATGTGGGACCTGTCAACTTGGAAAACCTCCTGGGACTCCACCACCACTGCACCCTATTTTTTCCCACAATAGTTTATCACAGTATCAGCATTGTTTAAATGTCCAAAGTTTCAAGTCTCTTTAGAGACTTGTAAGCATCTCGTAACTACAACTCTTGTAAAATCAAAATAAGAAAGTAGATCACATACTTCCAACATATAATGACATATATATTACTATTCTAAAATTGGAAGTGAGCATAGTTCAGAAATACTGAACAACAGCAACAACAACAAAGCCAGCTGGACAAACTTCAAAATCTGCATCAGCATGTCTGATCTCAAAGTACTTTACAGATCCCCATTCCTTTTAGCTTTGTTGCTTACAATACACTTCTATCTCTTTGTCTGGTTCTACTTTCTGTTTCCTCAGCTGGTATCTCACAACGCTGGCATCTTCAACATCTTGGAGTTTTCAAGGTAATCCAGAATACACCTTCACAGCCTCACATAATGGCCTCTCTAGTCCTCCATGCTGGAACACTCCTGACACATTCCTGGCCTCAAGATTTTATTCGTGGAGAGAGATTCCATAACCTCTTTCTTGTATACTTGACTCTAAAGCCAGAACCACATAACCAAATAGGCCGAATTCTGCTGCTTGCTAGGTAAACATGGCCCATGGTTGAAACACATTTTTCTTCTCTTCCTGTTATGATTGTTGCTTCTACTACCTAAGGTTACTCTGCTTAGCTTATCTTTCATCTGTTTATGAATCCTGGTGTTCATATCTTCCTAAAACTGTACATTTTATATTTTCCCATGCTTGACTTGCTCCATTTTAGTATAAATCTGAATAAAACTCTCCACTAATAACCACACAACACGGTCTAAACTAGGCTTTTTGAAATCTCCTCATCAAATGCAATTGTCTCAAAACTCTTTACTTTGACATCAGATAGTCTTTTTCAGTCAAAGTCAGAAGTAGCCACATTTTTCACCAAAATAACTCAACAATAATCTTTAGGCCACATATTAATATTCTTCTCATCTGAAATTCCTTGGACCAAGCCCCCACAGTTCAAATCGCCTCAGTACCACTGTATTCAATGTTCCTACTATAATGGCTCATTAAGTGTTAGTAAAGTACCAAAGTATTCTCTCATAGATAAGCGTGTTCTGACCTATCACAGCAGTACCTCATTTCTGTCTATGAGTTTTATTGCAGTGATGAGACATCAAGACCTTGGAAATTTAAATTGAGTTATTAAATACTGGGGAAATAATACCACACCTAGATGTAATATGCTACTAAATAAAACACGTGAGGTTTTATCAAAGGGTTATTATCATAGATTACCCTAAACATTAAAGGCTATTGTCAATGTGATTGATTACCATCCATGATGTGATAGCAACATCTTATTTCCTAAGAAATCATGTTCTTATACTGAAAAAGGAGAAATCAAGCTTGTGTTCTACTAGAATTTATAATGCAAAGTGACTATAGTTTCTAGGGTTGGACGGTAACATAAGCCCTACAAGAGAAAAAAAAAATCTAGTATTCAATTTCACCTAGCTGTGGACTCCATGAACAATAAGATTTCTGAATGATGTAACTAGTGTTATAAAAATTGGGACAATTATTATGTAAGTAACCAACCACCCTTTAATTGTATTAAGACTTATTTCATGAAATAGATTCCGTATTTGAGAGTGTTAGTTAGGTCAAAATCCTTAAACCGCATAGGTAATAGGCCCTGGAGATAAACTTACTATAATTATTCTGATAAATTAATGTAGTAGTAAAATGACAAAATGATATAACCATTGTACAGCACACTTCTGAACCCTAATCTGAGAAATTTCTTTTAGTAACGCGAAGGCCTACAACTGGAGTACATATAGAGAGTGAGAAAATGGATCATTCAGGCTCAAATGAGATATCTATATCACAGTCTTCTGGTTACTGTTTATGGATCTATATAGAATGGAAAGAGACTAGGAGCCAGAGATTTTAGATTGCGCCAAGAAAATAGTATTCATACAAAAGAGGGTTGATGAATGTATGAACTCACCAAGAATTTGAGAGCACTCACCAAACTTGTGCAAGTTTTTGAGAAGTAGTTACAAAGTTTCATTCATATGCAAGAAGATGCTGATACTGATAATGGTCACATGGGAGAAAAAATGACTTTGTTTAATGGAATGACACTAGTATGTCAACCAAACACTAGAGAGGGCTACATACCTAGGGGTTTAGATGATTTAAATCAGATCAATAATTTTTTGTTGTTGTTGTTGGCTTGCTATTTCCTTGGTTTTAGTTCTTTCCTGATCTCTTTTTCTTTAAGTAATAGAAAACTGTAAATACGGGTTAGCAGGAATGAGAGATTTAGGAATTTTGTTAGTCAATATTATAAAGTATATTGTTTTCAATGTTATAAAGTATATTGTTTTTATAACATATGAAGTATGCAGGTTTGTATGGTGTCTTATTCTGTATCTGTAAGTGCTTAAGGGTACTGGAATTATATATGCTATTTCACACAGCACAGAGCATATTAGAACAGATTACATCTATTTCTACTTTTACATTCTTTAAAGATATATCAGAAATGAGCTTACTATATGTTGTATATGTTTAATTTTCTAACCTAGAACTTAGATTTTAAATTGGCTTAATAGATCTTCGAGAAATATAATTTCTTAACTTCTCTCTGTCAGGCATTTTCTTTGTGTCATTTAATAATCTACAGCATTTAAATTATAAGTTATCACTGACACATTTTTTCCTTTATATCTTTTATCTGAGTATGTGTCCTGCTTTTTCTCTTTGATTTTATAGTAAAACATAGGTCATTTAACCCATGGAATTTATGTGGCTATCCAATATTTGATTGAACTTGTGCTGAACTAGAATCTTATTGAAAACACGGACGTTAGTTCTGTTTCACAGATCTGGCTTGCTTTAGATAATGTAGCCCTGTATATATGGTTCTTTCTCAGAATTTTATTTGTTTCATTGACCTTCTTGTTCATGCTTATGCCAATATTAACATGTGCCTAAATATCCAATAAAGAGTCTTAAATGTTGCATACTGTCCCAAGGCTGTCTTAACTATATTTGACATTTTGTATTTCAATATATTTTTAGCATTTTTTAAAAGTGTTCTCAGAAACACCTGCTATGAGTTTGTTCATATTTGCACCATGTTTATATAAAAATTTTGAGTTTTACACCTTTTAATACAGATATTTCAAACCAACATAGAATGTGGAATAAATATCAAGTCAGTTACTCAATGGTTACTCTTAGGTTTTTAAGTTCTGGAAATCTTAGGTAGCATTCTTTAGAGTGTGTTTTTTTTTTGTTTTGTTTTTCTCTTATACAGGATTATGATGTTACCAAAACGTAAGTTTAAGTTGTAATGTTCAATGTGAATAGTTGTTTTCTAAAACTGAAATGATTCATGCAGTGACCTTGTATACTCTACACCTACAGTTTTCTTATGTTCTAAGTTAATTGGAAATATGACTAAAATGAGGTATTTTAATTTTCAGTGGGCAATCACAAATGTTTATTAATAATATTCTTTGCCCACATCTGAACTATTTGTTTTCAAATGTGCATTAGTATTTTGTGTTACTACAGAAAATGAAGCTAGATACTCTAACGGTATATACTTTCATACTGAGTAGCAATGGTAGCCACTTTCAGCTTAATTTAGTCCGTGGAAACACAAAACCAAGAATAGCAGTGATTCAGCCTTAGTTGGAGGCTAAAGGCCTAAATGTTGCTGGAGAATTTCTGGGATGAGTTCATGTAGAGCGACTAAAATAGCCAGGATCAAAGCATGCATAGACAGATTATAGAAAAATTATAACAACAAGAGACACTCAGTAATGTGTAACAATTGGATGTGCTGCTTGGCTTCTGTTTTTTTGTTTTGTTTTGTTTTGTTTGTTTGTTTTTTCAGTTTTTTGTTTTGTTTGTTCGTTGTTTTTGTTTTTTTCATGTAAGTTTGTAGCTGATAATAGAAGGTACTGCCTAAATCCAAGGCTTGTCTTTCTCTCTCAGCCGTGGTTTATCTTCTCAGATATCTCAAAGAAATGCCCAGAAGTGTGCTTTACTACTCTTCTACACTGCTTCAATTCAATCAAAATGACAAAATCAAGATTTATAATCATACCTATGCTACATTTCTACTTGAAACCATCCATATTACACCTAAAATATTACCTCATCATCTCCACTCTCTCCTCTCCTCTCCTCTCCTCTCCTCTCCT
>NW_021604567.1:6642286-6739870 GCF_004785775.1 Grammomys surdaster | reverse complement strand
CCTCTCCTCTCCTCTCCTCTCCTCTCCTCTCCTCTCCCCTCTCTTTCCTCTCTTCACCTCTTGTCTCATCATCTCATTTATCTTGCCATGTCACCTATGTCATATATCTACATAATATCCTCTGCCTTCCTTGTGATTTACTCATGTTTCCCTGTAATATAGCACCAAGATAATGTCACGTCCAAGTTTGAACAGAGTATTTTTTCTTCAAATAATCTTCAGTAGCATCTCTTCATTTGTTTTTGCTGCTGCTGCTGTTGTTGTTTGTTTGTTTGTAAAGTTTTCCAACTAAATTTTGGGTAAATCCAATATGAAAGAATTTATTTTAATACATAACATTAATCTTACTAATATACAGAATGTCAAGGAGATTTTCAAACAACAATCGTATCACATATTATTTCATATATTTTTAATTATCATTTGCTTACATAAAATACAGTTACTATCAAACTCTATCCTCATACTAGAAAGTTTATCTGTAATTCAACTAATCACTAACTATAACAGATCAGATGGATTTTCTACTTGAAAAAAGAGATGGACTCAAAAGGACATAAAACTAAATGTGTCTACATTGAACTTTGATATTGCTTTTGTCAGCCTTTATACTCTCAATATTTTCAAAGCATTTTCTATCTGCAGAGTAGGAAATGTAAGTATATTCCCTGTATGCATCATCATTTTTTGAATTTATTTAAACAAGAGAAATGTGAACATAAAATGGAATTTGGATGGGAAAGAGAGAGGACACTGAGAGATAGAGATGGAGATAGAGGTAGAGGTAGAGGTAGAGATAGATAGAGGGAGAGAGAGACAGAGAGAGAGACAGAGAGACAGAGACAGAGACAGAGAGACAGAGAGAGATAGAGAGACAGAGAGACACAGAGAGAGAGACAGAGAGAGAGAGGCTCTGGAATATATGGAGGCCATCAAATGTTAACAAGCCAAATCACTTCTTGACTTGCAACATTAAAATGAATATGCATTTTTAAAGACTAGAAAGCAAACAAAACTCTGAGAAATTTTTTTCTTAGTGAAAAGAGGAAATGCTTCTGGTATGTTCATATAAGCAGCTACTGTTATGAAGACAGCATAAGCAGACTACCTAAAAGTGCATGTTTAATATGTTCCGGACATTGATTAAATACTTGTATTTTGTTTGCTCTTGTTGCTCCTCAGTTGGAAGCAAGGACAAAGTTGTTGATGATTCATTATATCATGTTAGTTTTGGATTAATTATGGATGACAAGTATTATTTTACTTTTTGGGTTAGAGTTTTTACAAAAATTCAGTTCTTATTAACATAAAATATAGCAGACCAATATTCTGGATTGATGGCTGTAGAGAATCATATTTTATTGGTCAGGTTGCTAATCAGAGTTCTGCTTTCATATGTGACCTGACTCTTATCCAACTGTACATTTTAACTCTCATAATTGTGGATGTAGGGGTTTAATAGATGCCCCATTAATCACACAAACACAGATCTCATTAGAACAGTGATAGTTTATTGAAGGTACATACTCTAAAACTGATCAATCATAACTATAGCTCAGAATTGGGATGAGCCGCAGTTATGAACATCTTTCTCTGTCAGAAAAAAAAAAAAAACAACAAAAACAACAACAAAAAACCAATACCACAATGAGCTTCTATCCAGGTATAGGAAGTGCTGCCTGATGGTCTAGCCATTTTAGACACAAAAGTACATACCAACCTTTAATTTGATTGGTCCTAAGTATAGCTTTGTGGAATTTCTTAAGACTAACAAACTTCCTACAGAACATACAGAACATAAGAGGATCTGTGATCTGCATGACCTTGCTCTGAGTCAAGTTTGTTTTTCTTCTGCATCAGTGACTGACAGGCATATTATAGCAAGAGTATGAAATAGCTGGCAGGCATAGAATGAAATGTCTTCAGTTATGCTGGGATTGGAAGGCAGATCTCAACAGTGCACATCTCATAGGCTTTTCAAAAATACAAATCAATGAATTCACCACACTTACTCTGTGTTGAATTGTATTCAATCAGTTGCCCAAAGATTTTTGACCAATATGCAACCGTTTGCTCCATTGCTCTTGGATAAATGATGGGCATAGTTGATAATCTTTTGAATTATCTACTAGTTCCTCTGGAGCCTCTTCTACTTCTCTCAGCAATCAACATTTCAAAGACATCTGACCACCACATTAACCTCCTGTCAGTTCCTCTAATAAATGGAGTATTTCTTCCCTTAGAGACTTTGCTTCTAACATTTCTTCTTCCAACTTGTTTAATACACACCTGTCTTTTTTGCCCTCAATTCTTCATTGTGATTCTATGCTGTTTCTTCACATTTTAGAATTTAGAAGTAAACAAACTCTTAAAAGATATTTTCAAATGATTCTTAAGTTAAATTATAGACTCATATTCTAGAAAAATTTAAAAGATGCTATAAAGAATATATGCACTCTCTGATTTATTGTAAAATATATATCCTAACTTCTAGCCTAAGGATTCATGATACATTATTAATTACTACGTAGTATATTTAACATGCCCATAGATGATCATGAAACCATATTCCCTCAAATGAATGAAGTTTTTCATATATTTTATATAAATTCATTACATGATTTAAGTCTCGAAAGGCATAAATTTATTAAACTTTCAATACTTATAATTGTTATGTTACATAGTGCTGTTATTGAAGTATTATGTAATTTAATAATATAGTAATTTATTCTGTTCACAAAGTGAAAGGTTTTATTAGGTAAGTGAAATAATGTTTAGCAAAAATTAAGTCTGTTCTGATATAAGCCTCTGCATAAGGTATATATGGTATCACTTTACAGTAAATTCTGGATAGTTGTTCCTTTGCTGATATCAACATTAAACAACTCACAGTATTTTCTGAGATATATATATATATATATATATATATATATATATATATATATATGTTTATATATTTAAACAAATAAAGTTTATATTTAAGTTTAAGTTTCAAAATCTCATATACACCTGGGATTTTTCTTATCTTTCTAGTCTCTTTATATATTTCTGTATTATAGATATTTTAATCATTGCTATTAACTCTTAAGAACATAGTACATTCCTCAGTGAAATGAAAAATTTTAAGACCTTTTAAGGTTTAATTGTGGGAGGATAAGGAACAGAGGATGATATACAAGTCAATTAAAGAGGAAAAGAAAAGCCAATCAAGAGATTTTCAACAGGTAACTTATAGAGGAATTTTAATCCAACAACATGGGTGCTCTGGGAAGTGATCACATATGAATACTCAGGTTTCTGTGATCCATCTGGCATGCAGACCCACCACGCACCTTTAATATCTCAGGTTGAAATACAGACACACTCTTAGTACAGAACTCTAAGGTAAACTTTGTTTATAGAAAGAAGCAGCTATGTCTGAAAGTGACAATGTCTGATTGGGGGCCCGACAAAATGAAGAATTAGAGAAGCTGTTAACAGAATAAGTCAGTGATCTGTTATGCTCAACTCTCACAAGAACAACAAAGAAAAGAGAAGCTATTTAAAAGTATCTCAGGGTGAGAAAGTCAGAGAGTTAGAGTCAATGTAGTAAGTGCAGTGTAGTGGAGTTGAATTCCTTTGTTCATTCAGGCAGCTCAGTGCAGGTCAGCTTAGAGAGGAGTTTGAACCAAACCTAAGTTAAACCAGCCAACCAAAGTTCAAAGAGAACTACAAAGGATGATCTTATTCAGCATTAAGACTCCCAGATAAGAGGAACATCTGGTAAATAAAAGTTACTTCTACATGACTGAATTACAGTTGAGGTAATACTAAAGAATAAATGTATTTATACACACATCTATTGTTTAGCTCTGCAATATTATAAATTTATTTTTTTAGCATTGTATAATTACTTAGGTCTGAAAAATTAGTGCATTTGCAGTTTTATTAATATGAGTTTGAGTAGGTCACTCTTAAAATGAGATAATATATATATATATATTTATGGAATGAAGTGAGTTAGAGTTTATACTCACAACAAATCTTACTATATTAAGCAACAAAAACACTGTTGCTGCTTACTGAATTTCCTGGATGTTACCCTTATTTATACTTAAAGTAGTTCATAAGCTAATTAAAACAGGGACCAATTATTAGCAACTTTAATTTATACTAAACTACAGACTTCTTTCGACATACTCTCTTTGATGAGTTATATAAATATATGTACTTGACATTTTGCCACAGAAAAGTTAATTGCTCTCCAGTTTCAATGAGGATGACATATAATTTGAATTCTATTGCCTAATATGTTGTTCTAAAATAAAAAGAAGACATATAACCTAAAGTGATCATAATTTAATAATACAGTGCTTTATACAGAAACCAAGAACCTACATTACATTTCTTTTTCTACAAGTGAAGTAGGGTAAACTATCAATTTCTTCTGATGCCACCGTTCAACAAGTATTGTGTAGAGTAATATAAACTATTGTTCACTTTAGTGTAGCTTTCCAATGAAAGACTGATAGTTGTGAGGTTTAACATTTATCAATATTACTACAAAATATACAAGTACTCAAAAATCTTATAATCCAGTATTACAGGTAAATTAAAATACATTATAAATTTATTTATCTTACTTTAGAGTTGCATTAACATAGATATGTGAAGGAAGCCTGTTCTGATAAAAACAATAACAAAATAACAAATTACCATAGACACCTACAGACATCAACACATTTATAGCAAATTAGGTCTTAAATGGCTTATGAAACAAAACAAAGCACTGTACAGCTAGCCTTTATGCATAGAAGTACTAAGGTGACAAAAATAGTATGTTGTTGTTAAGCAATAAATATAAAAGAGTAAATACTTTTGAACTTTCATAACTAACTCTGTTTCTCAAATCACAGATGCTAATTTAAACTAATTATGATGACTTTAAAGAACCACAGTACATACATGTATACATATATGCACTCTTCTTATATAAACAATTTCACAGCTTTCTTTTTATCAAAGTATGAGAGAAAGATTTAATAAGGAGACCACAAATGGAATTTGGAGACTTCAAGTCATAAAGTAAGGGACTTATGATACAAACTCTGCTTCCTAGGAGCAAACTGTGTTCACAAGAAGAAAAGAGGTTTGCATGCATACAGTCTGCCCCTGAAATGTATTAGTGCTCTTGTTTATGTTAGGCATGACAAGGGATACTGGTCATGGGTTAGCAAATAAGCTATGATGACTTGTCCAAATAACTCAACAACTAAGAATAATAACACAAATTTATTAAAGCTTACTAGGGCAACAATAAGTAGCATATCCAATTTAAGGTTAGAAGATAACACTTAACATCAGTTTGTTTAAAACAATATGGAAAAAAAGAACTCCTATGTACTAACCTTAACAAAAGAAATGGGTGAAAGGAAACTATGCTATATATTTGCTTCTTGCTATTTTGTAATATATACATATATATGAACATTTCTTTTCAAAATAAAATGAGTTAAAAATTACAGAAAAGTATTAGATATCATCTTAGAAGAGTCAAAATGTTTTTATTTACATATGTACACACACACACACACACATATATATATATATACATTCAAATATATATATAAATTAAAAGGGGGTTGAGTTTTCATTTGTTTGATCTGTAGTTTTGATCAAGGTGGTCTTTTTTTCTCATTTATTGTTTTAGGAAAGAATTATTTGATATCCAATGACTTAAAGAATCACATTTACTTAGAAATATTTTTGAGAGAATTTTATTAAGAAGTAATCTATTGTTTCCTCATGGTAAACTCACTCAAAGATTTATTTAATTTTTAAAGCTATATAAGTAAAGGTATGCCAAGATTGTTAAATATTTTTTCTTAAAAAGAACAGTTAGTTGAGTGACCTTTAATAACTTTCTTTTCCATTTTGTTTTAGACTTTAATTCTATCCTCCTACTAGAAGATTAGTGCAAATTTAGGGATTTAAATGCATAAAATTGGTCCTTTTGGCTGAGATGTAAAAATAAAATGCATTCAGGTATTCATAAAAAGAAAAGAAAGAGCAGAAAAATCCATTAACATTAACAGGAGAATTTTTACTAACATTTAGGCATATGCTTCGATCCCAATGGATTCATTTCAGTCAAATGTCACCACAGTAAAATCACCCTGGCACAGTGTCTGCAGAGTAGATGAGAGTGCCAGACCTGAAATTACTGAACTCTTCCACAGGTTCACAGCTCTCAGCTTCTTTATCAGAAAGAGGCATAATAGGAAAAAATAGTCACTTAAAATTTAGTTTCTATAGTTGGCTGTACACAGCAAATAAACGTCCTTATTTTCTTCAATAAAATGCTATAAATACAATCGTTGTCGATTTCACCATAATCTAGGTATTGAGAATACTAACAGTCATTTATCTATTTTCATATAACATCAGTATTGGGTAAAATTTCAACATAGAATCTTATTTTAAAGGGTTAAACATATTTTGTGATGTTTAAAATGCCTACAAATAAATTTTGTAAACAATATGGGTGAATGGGAAAGCAGTGATTTGAACAAGTCAAATTATAAAACATAAGTAATTAAACAGTAGAAAATGGAAATCTTATTCAAAGAACAAGATTAGACACTAAAAGATATATAAGGCAAAGGAATATAATATTTCCTTGACAATACCATGGTTATTGAGTAAAGAAAAGTCATGAAATCTATCAGATTTTGCCAAACCAGTTGTGTAATGGGCAATACATTTAGTAAACACCAGGGGAGAAAGTACTGTTTGATGAATATGTTTTGGTCAGGCAGCTTTCTCTATTTACAGGTCGATATTGAACACTGGAAATTTTAATAGCATTCATATATATGGTTATAGATCTATATTAGAATTACCATCGATATGAACAAGATGAAAAAATATTGTTGTACATGACTCAGTTAAATGATTAGCCTAGAAATGCACTTCAAGTAATTATCATAAAGACACACTGCCTATGTTCAACAATCCACCCTGATGCTTTCTGCAGTTATTCATATTCTATTTGCTTTTTAACAGCTAAGTAAATATGTATTCTGCTCAGTTTGTCAATTACTCTTTCTTAATATCAAACATTTCCCAAATGTGGTGATATATCTTAAATTACTCAGAAATAAACCAAGTGATATTTATTTTCAATTTACTGTAGCATAAAACTGGAAACTAAAAATACCAGTGTCTAGATAACAATTGAATTAAAAGCATTCATCAAAAAAATTTAAAAAGAAAAGTCTTTATAAAGCTTATATAAAGATTACAATTTTTGATAAAACTGAACCACTATTTGGGGAGTTGAAAATATATGATTGATCTTTATGTGAAATGTCAGAAATATATTTTTAATGACCAGAAACCTATATTGTTTACATAAAACATTTTTGTGGTTATAGAAACCTTTCTCTTTGTTAGTTTAGGAAGACATTTTGCTGTATTGTCTGTTCTCATTTATTTTGCTTTGTTATGTGCTGCTTCACAGTGTGCTTGTTAGTGTAGAAAGATGTCTCTGTTAAACCCTTTCAGAGTTGTGAGGGTAAATCTTTAATTAAAACCTATATACAAAGAATCTGCCTATCCATATTCAGTGTGTAATATTGAGGATTCTTATAATTAGTTATCAGGGGAAGGGGACATTATACTATTATTTTCTAAAAACATCTACATCTGTAGTTTTGTTCTCTACTTTCAAACCTGCTTTTATTATTCTTGATATGATAAATTTATGGGCATTCTTACTTCCTAAGTCTTTGTTTTGGGTCAGTTTTATTTCATTACAAGTAATCTCTCTGAACTATTTCATAGCCATCCTTAATTTGTAAAGAAAACAGTCTAATTTCATTTCCAAGATTAAAGAGAAACTGGAATCCTCTACATATAATACTAATAGATTCTTACCCATATTTCATATACTTTAATGATATAATGTTCATTCAGGTAACATGCTCACAGAAACCCTAAATGAACCATTTAGCTTTAGAAATAGTTTATATTAACTGTAGAGAAGCTGAGAATTATTATGAAATTGTCATTTAAGCAGTATTTCTCCAGTGTAGGGTTTGTGGGGCTCTTTCACTATTACATAAACTGTATATGTGACATTAACAATTCAGTATTTGGAACTGTTATCACTCCTGGGGTAAATACTACAAATGATTATGACTGAGACCTGCACCTCCACAGGCCACTGTTTTTAAGGCGCTGCTGTTAGTTAGTGGAGCTTTCAAACATGTTTTTTATGAATTTTCATATTCACTTACATCCCATGGTTATTGGTGTTGGCTACTAATGCTTCCAGGATTAACAAATTTCTGAGATAAATAGACAAAGAAGAAGTAATCCCTAAAGTGTCTCTTACAAGTATGAAACTTTAGTTACTTACCTTGGATTCATTCCTCATTTCTATGCTCTAGAACATGATCCACTAAATGTCTAGAATGTCACCAAAAGACGTATTTTTATCTACACTGCAAGTTTTTTTTCATTTTCTAGTTATGGTTTACAGCAATCTTTACATATTTCTAATCTTTGAAGTGTACTTATTACTTGGATGTGTATATAGTATGTGATGTATCTTCCACAACACATATATGCAAGTCCGGGTGCCTCTTTGTGGAGTTTGTTCTCTAACTGTACTTTCCATGTTCTTTTCATTTTATTTCTGTTGCTGTGATAAATATTGATATTAAAAGGCAACTTAAGGATGAAGTTTATTTGGTGTAAAATTTTAACTTAAAGTTTATCTTTAGAAGGGGAAAGGAGTAAAACGCCGAGGGCCATCAGAATGAATGGGAATAGGCAACCTTGGAAGGTGTGAGGTGTGATGTGGGGAGACCTGTCAGAATGTACCAGAGACCTGGGAGATGAGAGACTCTCAAGACTCAAAGGGAGGGACTTTAGATGAAATGCCCAACCGTGGGGAGAGGGAATTTGTAGAGTCCATCTCCAGCAGAAAGACAGAGCATGAAATGAAAGGATGGGGTTGCCATGTCACAGTCAAAAACTCTGACCCATAATTGTTCCTGTCTAAAAGAACTACAGGTCCAAAAATGGAGGAGAATCTGAGAGAAAGGAGGTCCAGTTACCAGCCCAAATTGGGATCCAGCTCAAGGGAGGCTCCTAAGGCTTGACACTATTACTGATGCTATGGTGTGCTTACAGACAGGAGCCTAGCATGGCTAATCTCCAAGAGACCCAAGAAGTAGCTGACAAAGACAGAAGCAGATACTTATACACACCAAATGAACTGAAGTCATGGAACCCTATGGTTGAATTAGGGAAAAGCTGAAAGGAGCTGTGGAGGACGGTGACCCCATAGGAAGACCAACACTCTCAACTGACCTAGATCCCTGAGATCTCTCAGACACTGAGCCACTAACAAGACAACATACACTAGCTGGTCTGAGGCCCATGACACATAAAACAGAGGACAGCTGGGTCTGGCCTCAGAGAGAGAAGATGCAGGTAACTATTGATAGACATGAGACCTCAGGAAATGGGGAGGTGTGGTGGGGTGAGGGTGGGGTGGGGTTGTAGAGCAGACTTGGAGGGATATAACTACTTAACTGTAAAAAAAAGAGATAAAAGTTAATTTAAAATATGAAAAAGAAAAAATTGAAGCAGGAACTTTAGAATGTGTTCATAACAGATGCAGGCAAGAGCGAAGAGAATAAACAAACCTCCTTTTACTTCATCACTCTGCTCGCTTTCTCCTCTCTAAGGACCTTAAGCTAAGGTAACAGTAAAACCCTAAACAGCACATGTTATATCCCTTAACATACAAGACAATTTCACACATCATGCTCACAGGGTGTTTGTATCAGACAATCCTCTCTTATTTTTTCTTTTTTGTTAAAATAACTTTATTGGATACTCTATTTACATTTCAGATGTAATCTTCTTTCCCCAGTCCCCCCACCCAGGAACCCACAATCCCATCCCTCCTCTTCCTGCTTTTATGAGGATGTGTCTCTACCCAACCATCCAATTCTACCTCCCCACCCTCAAATTCCCCCACACTGGGGCATCCAGCCTTCACTGGACCAAGGAACTCCTCTCCCACCTATGCCCAACAAGGCCATCCTCCCCTACATATAAAACTGGAACCACAGGTCCCTCTCTATGTGCTCCCAGGCTGGTGGTTTAGATCCTGGGAGCTCTGGTTGGTTTGTATTGTTGCTCTCTTCATGGGGCCGCAAATTCTTTCAGCTTCTTCAGTCTTCTCTCTAACTCCTCCATTGGGAAACCCATGATCAGATCAATGGTTAGCTGGGAGCATCCTCCTCTGTATATGTCAGGCTCTGGCAGACCTCTAAGGACACAGCTATATCAGGCTCCTGTCAGCATGCACTTCCTGGTATCCACATCAGCGTCTATCTTTGGTGACTGCACATGGGATGGAAACCCAGGTGGAGTAGTCTCCAGACAATCCCTCCTTTGGTTTCTGCCCACATTTTGTCTCCATATTTGCTCCCATGAGTATGAGTATTTTGTTACTCCTTCTAAGAAGGACCGAAGCACTCACACTTAGTATTCCTTCTTCATGAGATTCATGTAGTCTGTGAGTTGTATCTTGGGTGTTGTGAGCTTTTGGGCTAATATCCAATAATCAGTGTTTGCCTACCATGTGTGTTCTTTTGTGTCTGGGTTACCTCACTCAGGATGATATTCCATCCATTTGCCTAAGAATTTCATGAATTCATTTTTTTAATAGCCAAGTAATACTCCATTGTGCAAATGTATCACATTTTCTGTATCCATTCCCGTGTTGAAGGACATCTGGGTTCTTTCCAGTTTCTGGCTATTATAAATAAGGCTGCTATGAACATAGTGGAGCATATGTCCTTGTTATATGTTGGAGAATCTTCTGGGTATATACCCAGGAGTGGTATAGCTGGGTCTTCAGGTAATGCTATGTCCATTTTCTGAGGAACCCCCAAACTGATCTCTAGAGTGGTTGTACCAGCTTGCAATCCCACCAACAATGGAAGCGTGTTCCTCTTAGAAGAGTGCAAATCAATCCATTCTTATCTCCTTGTACAAAACTCAAGTCCGATGGATAAAGGAGCTTCACATAAAACCAGATACACTGAGATGTATAGAAGAGAAGGTGGGGAAGAATCTTGAATACCTAGGCACAAGAGAAAAGTCTTGAACAGAACACCAATGGTTTATGAGCTAAGATCAAGAATTGACAAATGGGACCTCATAAAATTACAATGCTTCTGTAAGACAAAGGACACTGTCAGTAGGTCAAAATGGCAACCAACTGATTGGGAAAAGATCTTTACCAATCCTACATCTGATAGAGGGCTAATATCCAATATATACAAAGAACTAAATAAATTAGACTCCAGACAAACAAATAACCCTATTAAAAAAATGGGATACAGAGTTAAACAAAGAATTCTCAACTGAGGAAATTTGAATGGCTGAGAAGTACCTAAAGAAACATTCAACATCCTTAGTCATCAGGGAAATGCAAATCAAAACAACCCCAAGTTTCTACTTCAAACCAGTCAGAATGGCTAACATCAGACAGTTCCCCTCTTATGGCCATTTTCCTTTGACCCATAATTGTTCCTGTCTGAAAGAACTGCAGAAACAAAAATGGAGATGAACCTGAGGAAAAAAAGGTCCAGTGAAAGGCCCAAGGCAGGATTCAGCTCAAGGAGAGGGGTGGTAATGGTGGCAGTTGGTGGGCTAATATTTATTAATACTAAGGTAGGCCCTCCGATTAGTATTAGTAGATGGCCTGTGGTGATATTAGCTTTTAGTCGAACTGTTAGTGCTATAGGTTGAATAAGTAGACTGATTGTCTTAATAATGATTAATATAGGAATTAGGGAAATAGGATTCCCTTGTGGAAGGAAATGGGCTAGTGAGATTTTTAATTTATGTTGAAACTCTCTAATTACAGCTCTGGCTCGTAATGGAATTGTTATGCTCAAATTTATGAATAGTTGGGTGGTAGGGGTAAATGTGTGTGGTAGAAGTCCTAGTAAGTTTGTAGATCCAATAAATATAATTAAGGACACAGTTATTAAAGCTCAGGTCCATCCTTTTGGTGTGTAGAATAGCATTATTTGTTTAATAATAAGTTTAATTAGTCAATGTTGGAATGAATGGAGACACTATTACTGAGGCTATGGAGCACTCACATAAAGGGACCTATCATGACTGCCCTCCAAAAGACCCAACAAGCTACTGAAGAGTCAGATCCAGATATTTGCACCCAACCAATGGACAGAAGCTACTGATCCCTGTGGTTGAATTAGGGAACGGCTGGATGAAGCTGAGGAGAAGGATGACCCTGTAGGAGGACCAGCAGTCTCAATTAATCTGGACCCCTGATCTCAGACACTGAATCACCAATGAGGCAGCATACACCAGCTGATATGAGGTACCCAACACATATACAGCAGAGGACTGCCAGGTCTGGATTTAGTCAGAGAAGATGCACTTAACCCTCAAGAGACTGGAGGCCTAGGGAGTTTAGAGATCTGGTAGGGTGTGTGGTCAGTGGGTAGGAACAGGAGCTGTGGAGGAGGTATGGGTTAGGAGTAGTCAGAGGGTGGATATGGTTGGAGACAAAATCTGGAGTGTAAAAAAACAGATTAAATAATTTTTTTTTAAATGACCATTTTCCAAAGTGATGTCTATATAACTCAGCAATCAATAGCATTGGCTGCTAATGCAGAGGACATGGGTTTGGTTCTCGGCTCCCACATGGTGATTCACAACTACCTTAACAATAGATCCGTGAATCAGATGCCTCAATGTCCACTAGGCACACACATGATACACATTCCTATACACAGGGAAACACTCATAAACATAAGCCAATACATAAGTTAATATCTATAACTACTTTCTTGGATGAAATGGAAGAATCCTGTATTTGTAAGCAAGTGTGTCTGTATTCGTTCTTCATTTTCTTTTTCCTATTCAGACATCTTTGCTTTACCATTATATTATATTGCCTTAGATAACTGTTTTATAATTACAAAAACAAAGGAATAAATCTAGATGGAAAGTGAGCTGAGGAACAAGGTGGAAGAGTAGATAGAAGAAAAACTGTAATCAAGACTTATTGTGAAAAATAGCTTTTTTTTATGACGGTTCTATTGATAATATGGTCTATGCATCTCAAAATTGAAAACTCTGAACCAGGAATAGTTCTTTGTTGCTTATAAAAGTTTTACAAAAAGGAATATTGACTTAAGGCCACATGGTGTCCTTTCTGTAACATTATCATCAGTAAGGGGATATAAAAATCAAATTAAAATGTTTTAAATATTAGCACAATATTGATTTACCATATCCACTGAATATTTTTTTATTAAAAGTATGCTTTTAACACTTTATGTAATAAATGTATCTTTTAAGGTGATTTATGATAATTAAACAAATCTTTTCATTTTTGTATTTCTATTGTAAATATTTTACCATAGACTACAATAGATGGTTCTTCCTGGCTCCTCATTTGTAGACACCATGTTTTTTTAATGGTTTATTTGGCATATTCTCACAAGTATTCTGCCTACTGCAATATGCATACTTTTCTGGGTGGTTATCATTGAAGGTAGAAGAGTTTATAGTTGGATTGGTTTGCATGTATTTGTGTGTGTGTATGTGTGTATTTTAGGTGGTCCCAAGCTCAGCTTCTCCATGTTCAGTTAGTTTTGTAGGTGTCGTCTTCAGCAAGAGAGTCTTATAAGGTTTGGGGGAGCACACCATATCCTTGGCAATAGCCAAGGTTGTTTTGGTGTTCCCATGGAGCTCTTTTTGTCAACCACTTGATTAGAAGTAACACTTCCCTAGTTGCTTCTCTCTTCCTTCTACTTCCCACCTCCTGCTTTGATCCTCCCATTCCAGCTAACCGTCATCCATCCACAGCTGTGGATTTTATTTAACCTTTCTAGAGAGATTTATCTTTCCAAGTCATCCCTTTATACTAACCTATTTGTTTATACAGATTGTATTTTGCTTATGGAAAATGTAGGAGCTAATATCCACCTATAAGAGAATATGTTCAGCACATATCTTTTTTTGGCACTAGATTACCTCACTTGGGATTCTTTCTCATAAACCTATTTATTTCACAGCAAATTTAGTGGTTTTATATCTTAATTCCTGTGTGATGTTTCATTGTGTGAATGTACCCCATTTTCTCGATCCAATCATTCACTTGCAGACATCTAGATGCTTTCCAATAAATCAGTAAATTTCACTGCAAAAAAGCATAATTCTAAAGATGGCAGGTTCTGGCAAAATTTACTATATTTTAAATTCTATGCTCATTTTTTTTTTCAGGCAGAAATTATCTAAAGCTTATGTTCTGTCACTCTTTCTATTTGTACCTTTAAGTGTTCAGGTCTTTCTGAAGAAGAAAGGATATAGATCAAGAAGTTACTTACTACTTCAGAGGCACTGCTGACAGGCTGACCCAAAACAATATGTCTTGCCAACTGCAGACTCTAACACGCAGAAAATACCTGATTTGAAGCATCGTTGTGAGGATTAGAGCCAATGCATGATAATATGCTTAGCTAAACAGTCAGCTGAGAGAAAGTGCACAAGATGTGCCTTTTTTTGTACAGTTGTTTGTTTTCTCTATATGCTCCTTCACCTTGAAAATTGCTCAGAGTTTCATTGTCATTTTAAACTAATCTAATAATACATGTATATGTTAAGAGGATCCTCTTTAACAGCTGTCTCCCTTTTAAGCACAACTAATTGGGGAAGATCATGAATAATGTTGCCAGTCAGGAAGCAGTCTGTTAACACTGCTCCACATTGCCATGGTGCCAGATTGGTTTTATGTACTCAGTGTTGAGAAGACAGCTGTGAGGATTGCTGATTTTTTTTTTTTGAGTTAGTATTTTTTTTAAGACAAGTTAATTTTCCTAAGGCTTAAGTACCTTTAAAATACCATGTTGAAAAAGCATTTACTGTACTGAATGCAAGAGCAAATACACCCTGTGTTCTTTTATGTTCTTTTTTTTTGTAAATTATAAAGATATTATTCTAGAATTCAACATATTAAGAATTATCTTGACTATTCATTTTAGTTAAGAATCAGACTTTATTTTAGTTGCTCTTAGTATAATGGAAAAGATAATATTATTATAAATAACAACAGTGTTACTTTTTAACAATTTTGAAATTATAATATTATTTAATTTCTCTCATCCCTTTTCTCTCTTTGTAAACTATTACATATACTATTCTTTGCTCTTTTTCAAATTCACATCATCTTTTTTCAATAATTGTTTCTGTATGCATATATGTATACATATAATACAATACATACATTCTAAGTAAAACCTGCTCTACTTGTGATTTAAGTTTAAATGTACATCTGCTGTCAGATGATAACACTGGCATTTACTTTATTCTTATATTATACACTTTAATAATTGGTATTTTTACTCAATAACATTGCATTTCTCTCAGTTCACAATATTTAAAATCAGAAAAAGCATTTACTCATATTTTGATATATATTTCAAATTGATATTTCTATAGAGGAATTTTAATCTAGTACATGCCATCTCTGACAAGGAAGCACATCCAAAAACTTCCTATGTCTATGAGATCTGGGTGGAATGATACACCTTTAATCCATCTGACTGAAAATCAGACTTACCATTTAGTACACATATTAGAAGGAAGCAGTCATGTTTGAAAGTAAAGTCTAATTTATGGTCAGAAAAATATGATATATCCAAGAAAGATTCGACTGGATAGGATTTACACAACTATCACCAGAACAGCACAGGAAAGAAAAGCTATTTAAGAGATACACAAGGAGAGAGTTATGTCGGAGAGGAGTCAGTGTAGTGACTACAGTACAGTAAAGTTTAGTTCATTTGTGGGTTCATGGAGTTCAATGTAGAACAGCAGAGACAGTTTAAAGCCAGAGAATAAGAAGGAGCTAGAAGATTACAACAAATTGCAGGAGTTAGTTTGAGACCAAGCAGAACAATTCAGTGAAAATCTAAGAGAAGACAGATTGAATCAGTCAGCTTGTAGAGCAGTTTGAGCCAGAACTCCCATGGTCTGCACTATATCATATAAAGTGTCAATTCTTTGTGTTAGCCGTCTATCTAAATTGTCTTGTACGCTCAGGGGTTTGTTACATTCTCTGCAAGATGATTAAAAATACTAGCTGTTTGTACTTCTTGTGCTAATGGAGATGTAGACACACAGGCTATGTTATGAGAGCAACAATACTGGCAATGATCAGCCCAACCATGTATTTGCTCCTTGCCAGAGTATGAATTGAATTCTTCCAGTGTTTGTATGCATTTTTCAGAATACAAGAGTTCAGATAAATTTGTAAGAATCACAATGAAAGCTGGTTGATATACTACCATTACAGATCGACTACCATACAGGGTGAAAACACAATTGAACAAAAGACAGTTAAATCAAGGAACATTAGACTCATTATGAGAGCCAAAAACAAAGATAACATTTCCAACTAGTAAACCATTGGCTGGGGTCATGAAGGTCATTTCATTTTTACCCACAGCAAACATAAATCATGTAAGCCAGCTGCCAATTTTCAAATGTCTCTGAGAATGCCCAGAACAATTTAGAAACGTTACCCTAGTTATCCTAGCCTTTAGATTTCATATGTACCTAATGCTACTTAAAGCCATGAGGGTCTACGTCCGCCTACATTTTTACCTCCACCTCTCTCCCCTGCATCCCTCTCTCTGTCACTCTTAGCTCTGCCTCCATTTCCCCGTCCAGTCATAGGTCTCCTACTGTACTAATGTTTAAAATGGATTGGGCAGAGAAATTTCTGCTACAAGAGTCCACAGAAACGTATCCAGCATTGGTACTATTTCTAATAAAACAAATAGGTAAGCTCTGACCTGTAGCCGTGTAATTCACCAATTTGGAATACTTTTTACTCTCAGACCAAGGAAATCCTAATATTGTAGTATTATTAGAGGTCACAAGTACTTCTGATCACACATACGGATGTAGCAAATGTGGGTCAGGAACACATGCCCAATACAGCTTCCTGGTTACCATTAGTCAGGGCACTCAGCAAAATCAGTCAGCATCATTCTTTGTCCCAGCATCAGTGTGTCTCACCAATCACTCAGGCAGCCTCCGTGCTTTAGCATCCTTTGAAAATCATAAGCGTGTCCTCTTCCCCATATTAATACCGGATTGGAGCCGTGCCATATGCCAGTAACTGGATCCTCTCATTTCATCTGGTCATAAGTATGGTGGGTTGTATGATGTCATAGACAGTCAGCAGCAGAGTGTCCCTTGGCATCCAGAAAAGTTCAAAATAACATTTCGTGGTGAAAGAGTAAACAACTACTCGGTTTTTCTTCTTTTTTTACGATTGGTATTTTCGAGCTCTATAAGCTTGTTCCATAATCCCTCATACTTGAGGACATGAAAAATTATGTATATCACATAGATTGTAATTTATATTTTATAGATTTAACTTATATTTATTAATATTTTAATACACACAATTAATATTTAATGTATATAATTTATATTTAAAATATGTAATTAATATTTAATACATACAATTTATAATTACTATATATGATATATGCATAAATGTATATAACATTAAATGTATATAATTTTCATTTAAAATATACAATTTATATTTAATGCATATAATTTAACTTACTTTATATCGTATATATAGTAACATTGTTGTATTCAATGTATATAATTTGTATTTAGCTTGTATAATTTATATTTAATTTATTTGATATGTATAATTTATATATACACATGCATATGTGAATATATTTGTAGTTATTACATACATGTTTCAATTTTTATAATTTCTAACTTGAATGATATATATTAGTTTATATAATTTGAATTTGGGGGCAACTGCTGGTTGGATCAAAACAGGCTGGTGTGCGTACCTGGAGTCCATTTGATCTGTGACAGATCCACATTTTAGATCTCTTAATTCCATGAAGTGTATGTGAAGCTTAGTTTACACAAGGTTGTACATTAGGATTAACCATGGTATTGAAATTCATATTTTAGAAAATAGTTAACAGGTGTCTGTTAGACAACAGAGGTAGACTTGAGCCTTTGAGACCTTGTAAAAGCTATAGGTTTTACAAGTATAGATACACAGATTGAACAGAGATGTTTTTAGCATGAGGAGAAGCACCTTCAGGGAGGGAGGATGGGATAGGGGAATAGTGGAGCGGGAAGGTGTAAATAAAGAAAATATTTAATAATAAAAAGGAAAAAAGAAATATAATCAAGTTTATATTTAAAAAATAACCAAAGGGAAATTAAAATTTTTAGCCCATGTCTCAATTGTAAACAGCCAGTGTTCCATTAGCTTATCAGAACTCCATTGATCAATGTTCAAATTCTGAACTTGGCAATAGCATGTGTGTGTGGGGTGGACATGAATCATTTCCCTCTTTTAAATAATCATTTCTTACATCTCTATAAATTCCATTCATGTACCATAAAACGTCTTCTTAGACCTCCCAAAATTTATAACTTTTATTGCTGACTTTAAACATGTTTGCTTTCATCTACCGACTTTTCACGTTTCACCTGAAGTATTTTATATTTCTAAACCACCATCATCGAAGCTATTCCACATCATCTAACCTTCATCACTTGTATTCTCCATAAACTTTTTTTTCTTAGACCTTAACCTGCTGGATTGGATGATAGCACACCTGTGCAGGAACCCAGCTTTGCTCCCTCTACAGCTGCACAATGAAGGAGGGACGAGGTAGGAGATGGGAGACTCCCAGCTGCCTCTTACGGACTGCTTTCTTTCCCTGTCTTTCTTGTTTGCCAACATGTCCTCTGACAAGGAGGAGGACTGCTTCTCCAAAACCTATTTCTGTCTTCTAGCCTTAACCATGGTTCAGATACTAAAGTATCTACAGGTGCTTTACCTAGTTTATGCACAAAATAATTTTTAAACCTTTCTCCAACTTTCTTCGAGGTTGCTAAATTTATTGTACCTTTCTCAGAAAACCCAGGACAAACCTTCTCTACAAAATCTTAAAAACTATGTAATTTTGAGGGTGGGGAGGTGGGAGTGGGGGGGGGTAGATAGAGGTTACATCCACAGAGAAGAAGGAGGAGGGGCGAGGGGATTGGGGGTTCCGAGGGGGTGGTGGGGTATGGGGTAAGGGGACAACATAGGAAATGTAAATAAATCATCCAAAAAAAAAGAAATACAAAAAAAAAAACCTATGTAATTGATGTTGCCCTACTTTAGCAGAAGCATATTCTTAAGCAGTTGCACAAAAAACATATGGCCATTTCCATTTTTCTTTCTTTTCTTTTTCTCTTTCTTTTTTCTTTTCGACTTTTACTTTTTCTGAGCTTCATTACCTATATTTTCCTGTGTATTTTAATCCTGAATGTTACTCACCACAGCCAACACTTTCACTTTTGCAAGTGTGTTCTATCCTTTCCTTCTTCACTGGTCTACCTTTTTGAAACAATCCTTACTATCAGAGTTACTAGAGCTATTCAACAAATATTTGAATTAGAAGGTCACCTTTTTATCATTTGCTTTTCTTTCTTAAAATATAGATGATCATTTTTTGGTTCCATAGAACATTAAAACTCTATTTTCTTCTACTATGTACCTAGAGATTTTTATTTGGTTAATGATTCATATAAACAGCAGTATTTTCTGAAATTTGAGTTCACTTCTTTCAGCACAGGTAGAAATATCTTTACATTATGTGTTCCTTTAAATATTTTCATCAAATATTTTTTATTCTGTGAGTTTCTCACATTCTGTTTATTTTTATGTATTTGTTTGTAATGACAGTATCATAAATGCAGTTGTTTTCCTATGTTTTTTTCTTGAAGGGAAAAAAAATCAATAAAAATATATGTAGCATTATTGATTTTATGTCAATTCATGTTTTTCAAAATCACTGTGCATTTTAGATCAAAAAATAAATAATTTCAATTTAAATTATGAATTTGTACACCCTCCATGGAATAGTGTGTACTCCATGGAATAGTCTATTTATATTAAGTCTGTTCTTCTATTTGTATGTTAGTTTTCTCCCCAAGCATCTAATAAAATTTCAAAGAAATATTATATTCTTTTCATTTTGTTTAATTATAAATGCCTTGTTTTATTGTCCTATAAAAGATGGATAATTTTTTTCAGTTATTATTACTTGGTAGTTCTTGTTCCCAAAAATGATTTTAAAACATTTCTTAGAATATCACCTCAAATAAGTCAGGTTCAGTGTTCCGGCAATACATAAATCTTCTTCCGTGTGATCTGCAGTTTACAGTGCAGCAGTCTCTGGTCCATACTTCTTCAATTTTCAGACACTTTAGCCTCATTGAATCAGTACTTCCTTAACTAATCATTATGACTACTGGACACTACTGAATTTCCTGTTTCTATGCTATAATCTCCAGTGCTGGGCACTACTGAATCTCCTGTCTGTATGCTATAACCTCCATAACCCACATAATCCACAGCATGTTGCTAGGACAATTTGCCTTTTTATCATAGCTCAACTTATTTACATGAGCAAGTATCTGTTTTCATTTATTTATTTTTTTTATTCTTTCAAAAAGTTGCTCTTATTTCTGACCATAGAAATCACACAGGCCCTGCATGACTAATTTAGAAATAAATGTTGGCTTCATGCTTATGGCATGACCAGTGGTTAAATCCTTCAGAGATAACATGTGAGGGTTCTGTACTTTTGTACTTTAATATGTTTATGTGTGTTGGTGAGTATGTAATGAGGCACATATGAAGAAGTCAGACCATAACTTGCCAAAGTTGCATCTCCCCTACCATGTGGTCCTGAGGATTCAATGCAGGACATCAGGCTTGAAAGCAACCATCCATGTAGCAGAATAATTTTCTGCTACTGCTACATTGTATATGCAGTGGAGCTCAGTGCTTGGGCAGAAGGAAAGGTAGGCAGAGTGAGGCGATGGGAGGAGAGAAGGAGAGGAAGGGGAGGAGAGGAGGAGAGGAAGGAAAGGAGAAAAGGCTATCGACCATGGAGGAGGACAGATGGTTGGAGAGCAGTTCTGGGTAGCAACTTATCAAAAGGTTAGAATTGGGTAACAATTCTAATTGTGTAGGTATCTTGTTAATTCAGGATTTCCAAATATATAAATCTATTGGATAATCTTTAAACATTAAGAGCCTTCATTCTGCCAGGTACCGTGAGTATGGAAGATATTGTCTGGGGTTCAACTAAGCTTTATGGATGCAGCGTGGGGGATTGGCAGAGCCATCCCTTACGCTGGCATCTCATGGGTCTAGTTGTGGCATACCTGGCCTCTAGCTGCTTCTAGCTGTGGCGTGCATAGCTTTGGCCACTTCTAGTGTGAAACATGGAGGCCAGAGCTAAGCAGAGCCACCCCGCTGATTACACAGCCATTCTGTGCCAAGGCTTTTCTAGATATCTCCCCATACACAACCACCTTTACAATCTGGCCTATCTTTCAAGTCTCACCATGAAATATATTCTGATGATAGTTTCCCCTCCCATGTCTCCTCCTCACATGCCCACCTTCTCAGTACTGGGATTCCAGGAGAATGCTATGGCTTCCTAAGTTAGACCTGCTGAGGATCTGAACTCCAGCTTTCATACATAAAACACACACTAAAAAATTATGCCAATTAAGAGATGTCCCCAGCCCTAGAGTTTTGTTGAAAGCATAAGAAAGAATTGGTAGTCATATTCCAAGAGAAGAATTATACTTTTTGGCTGAGTGATGCTTTCCCTCTAACTTTACCAAATAGTGAATGTAAAACAGTGGGAGATACTAGAATATCATGGTCAGCTTTATCTACTGTTTCCTGAATGAGTAGCGAAGTTTTTCATACTATGGCGGGCTGGGAAGCAAATGACCTATTATAATTCCTGCTGTTTTAAGTAACAGGAAACATCTTGAAATGAACTTAATTGGTTGGAAATTGGATTAGCTGTCCTTTTGGTATATTCTTAAAAAGAAAGAAATCTTCATTCTCATATTAGATTATGGATTGAATTAGTTTTTTTTATCCTCAAACATCTATTAATTTTAGTTACTTAAAAGTTAATTTTAAATATTTGACTAATTTCACACTTTAGCTGGGACTATAAAAACATTTTTAAAATTAAAAATTAAAACATAGATAACAAATCATGAGAAAATTAGCTGAAAAGGCATTTTTCAAAAGAAGTAAACTGGCCAATAAATATTTCAAAGTGCTATATAATTTTAGTCTTTGATAAAAGCAAATAAAAACTGTTTTAAAATTCAATCTCACTTATTTAGAGCGAACATCATCAAAACACTGACATTAAACAGAAAAGGCTGATGATGGTGAAGAACAGGGGGAAAAGAAAATCTATATTGCTATTGTGGTCAATATAAGTTTTTGAATCCTGAAATCCTGATGTGACCAAACTCCTGAGATCCTGTGATCCAATGATCTTATGTTCCTGGGTGTGTTAGACATCCTAGGAATCCATCCTCCTCTGGGTGTTGTGGGATTGGGTGCAGATCTGTTGCCCAAGGTCTGCTTAGGGCACTTGTGCAGACCCGAAGGAACACTTGCCACTGGCCAGGAGGGAAATGGGCTGCTTGGAAAGAATCTAACATTGGCCAAGGACAAGGAAGTAGGCCTCAGTCAGTAATCTGACATTAGGCTAGAACAAAGAAGTAATTTCAGGCAGGAACCTAAACCTTAGGCTAGAACAAAGAAGTAGGCTTCGGGCATGAAAATGACTTTGGACTAGAACAGGGAAGTTGGCTCAGATATTTTGATCATCCTGATAAGCCCTTAGAAACAGTGATCACACGGGAGTGATCACAGACTTTTGTTTATTGGCTTGCTTGTTCTTTAGCTATTTGTGTTTATTATCTTGTTTGTTCCTTGACTATTTGAATCTAGTGTATTGCTAGTTCTTCAACCAAGAACTGACCTTAATACTTGTATGTAATCAAAATGGTAGAAAATCAGATTGGCAGAAAAAAAAGTATATCTAAATACATATGTATATAAATATGTATGTAAGTATATATAATTATAGACAATTTTGTATATATAATTCAAGTATGTAATAGTAACACAACATGTTACAAATCTATTACATATACAAGTATATATTATTATCTACATGCATATATACTTCTAATATATATTATATATAATATTATATATAATATTATATGTACAATATAATTATATATTATAATTAATAATATAATAACATATATAATCATATATTATAATTATAATTAATATATTAATTACATTATATAATTATATATAATATAATTTATTCATATAATTTTATATATTATATTGTAACATATACTATATATGTGTATATATACACATTTGTATTCATGCGTATATAAATATGTGTAAAATATGTGTAAACATCCATTTTTCCACATCAATTCTGTTTCTAGTTCATACATTTTACATTACAAAGTAATTTTGATCTAATAATTCATATTTTCTGACCTTAAAGATTAGGTATATTTTAAGTTTTAGATGCTAGAATCTTGCTCTATTTGTCTTTCTAATTTCAATAAAATTCATATTATGATACATAAGACTCTTAGGAGCCTTAGCTTACTGGGGACCCCCTGAGTGCACCATGTGGAAACGTGAACTGATGCAAAAAGTAAGAGGAATTTTATTGTTCCAATGTATTGGGGTTGTCGTGCACCCGAAGGAGAGGCAGCCACTCCGGGCAGTCCGTTTGGCCAGTTTTTATAGTTTTTAGGAAAGCAACCATTAGGCACAATGTGATTGACAGAACAGTGTGACTTTTTAAACTGATTGGTCTTTAGGAAATGACATGGCAAGGACCTCCCTTGTCCGTAGGTGGCAAGGTTTGGTCCATCAGGCAGAATGTGTCTATGTGCTCTGGGTCTTCCCTGCCCACAGGTGGGTTCCCTCCCCTGTGGTCTGAGGAATGTTGAGCAGCCTCTCCCTTCTGGGGGAGCAAGTGTCCTCTGACAGAGAAATGTTAATTAGCCTTTCCCATCCAGCAAGTGTCCCATGACCTTTCCAAAGTTCCTGAGCTGACCTCTTCAGATACTCTAGAAGGTGTTTTATTAGTCATTGATTTTAATCCATTGAGTATAATTTGTGCTACCCATACGGGCATGGGTGTGGGTTCAACCATAGAGGCATGAAGTCCTCCTCTCTAGGAAATATTAATTGTAAAATATTCTTCAACTACAGAAGATACCTCAATATCCATTCTCCTAGCCAGTCTAGAATATCTACAGATATATCAAGGCAGTCACAACTCCTGTGAGTCCATGTGTGTAATAGCAAGCTCACGTTCAGACTACTGGACTTCATAGCATACCTCTTCCTCATCTAGCCTATTTAACTATTCTATGATGTTCCTTGAATATTTTGATATTTGAGGAAGAAGGTTACATAGATGGCTTATTTGTGGCTGAGCACTAATAGTCACATATTCTTCAGGCTTTGAGCAGTTTCTGATTTCTGCATTAATCATCATCTTCTTCATAAAAGACACATCTCTAGCAGTGGTGGGCAGTATCACAAATCTGCTTATAAAATCATAAATGTTTGAAAGCAGATTAATATTACTGCTTAGCACAACAGAAATAGGTTCTTTCTTTGAACTTATGACTTCCTTTACCATGATTTTGAACACGCTTACATTATAATACTATTTTCAGAAAGCAAGAGTTATTGAAGGATAATCTCAGTGTCAGACACTGGTTACTTCCATGTGAGCTACTGTTTAGGGAAGCCACAGTGTCTCCCAATTCTATATATTGTATTGTCTTTGTTTTGTTTTTTTTATGATGACAAAACTGGATGCTAATGTCCTATTACAGAATATTCCATAACGTGCTGTTTCAAGAGGTATCAGGGACTTCCATCCTGCTTAGATTTCTTTTCATTTATTTATTTTTATTAATTAATTATTTTATCTATTTACATCCCAAACATTTTCCCTCTAGTGTCCCCTCCCAGAGTTCTTCCTCCCATCCCCCCTCCCATGTGCCTCTGAGAAAATGACCCCCCATATCCACTCGTACTAGGCCATCAAGTCTCTACAGGATTAGTCACACCCTTTCCCACCAAGGCCAGACAAGGGAGACCTCTGCTACATATGTGCTTGGGGCCTCACACCAGCCTGTGTATGCTTTTAAGTTGGTGGCTTAATCTCTGGGAGTTCCCATGGGTCCAGAATAGTTGATGCAGTTGTTCTTCCTATGGTGATGTTATCCCCTTCAGTTCCTTTAATCTTCCCCTAATTCTTCCATGGATTCCCCTACCTCAGACCATTGCTTGGCTGTGAATATCTGCATCTGTGTCAGTAAGCAGCTGGGTAGAGCCTCTCAGAGGACACCTATGCTAGCTTCCTGTCTCCAAGCACAACATAGTATCAGTAATAGTGTCAGGGATTGGGTTCCAGCCCATGGGATGGATCCCAAGTTAGGTCAATCATTTCTCAGCCATTCCTTCAGTCTCTATTCCATATTTGATCCTGTATTTCTTTTAGAGGAGACTAGAGGTCCTGTTTGACTATTGGAGGTATCTCCTCAGTTTCCATATCCCCACTGTTGGTCATTTCAGCTGAAATCACCCACATTGACTACTAGAAGCCTCTCCCAACCCAGGTCCCTGGGACTTTCTAGAGGTTCTTCCACCCACAGCAGCTGTATATTTTCATTCATTGTCCTGGATCTCTGAGCAGATCTCCTGTCTCCTCATAACTGATCCTGTCCCCGTTTTTCCTTCCCCTCTTTCCTACCCAGTTCTTCTCCTCCCTCTGCCTCCCATGATTAATTTGTTCTTCCTTATAAGTGGAATTTAAACATCCTCACTTGAGCCTTCTTTTTGATTAACTTTTTAGGGTCTGTAGAGTATATCATGGGCATTCTGTACTTTTTGGCTAATATCCATTTATCGGTGAGTACACACAATACATGTTCTTTTAGGTCTGAATTAGCTCACTCAGGATGATATTTACTAGTTCCATGCATTTGGTTGTAAAAATTCATGATATCCTTAATAGCTGGATAGTATTCCAATGCATTAATGAACCACATTTTCTGTATTCATTCTTCAGTTGAGGGACATGTGTGTTGCTTCCAGATTCTGGCTATTATGAAGAGGGTTGCTATGAACATAGTGGAGAATGTGTCCTTTTGATATTGTGCAACATCTTTTGGGTAAATTCCTAGGAGCAGTATAACTGGGTCTTCGGGTGGAACTATTTCCAATTTTCTGAGGAGCTACCAAATTGATATCCAGGATGGTTATATAAGTTTGCAATCCCACCAGCAAAAGAAGAGTGTTCCATCTTTTCTACTTCCTTGACAACATTTACTGTAGCTTGAATTTTTTATCTTAGTCACTCTGATTGGTGTAAGATGAAATATCAGAGTCTTTTTGATTTGCATTTCCTTGATGACTAAGAATTTTGAACATTTTAAGTGCTACTCGACAATTTGAGATTCTTCAATTGAGAATTCTCTGTTTAACTCTTTACTTCATTTTTAAATTGGGTAATTTGGTTTTTTTGGAGTTTAATCTTTGCATTCTTTATATATGTTGGATATTGGTTCTCTGTTAGATACAAGGTTAGTGAAGATGATTTCCCAAACAATAAAAAAAGATTCAGAAGGTATCACCATCCCTCATCTCAAGCTGTATTACAGAACAACAATGATAAAACTACATGGTAATGGTACAGAGACAAACAGGTTGATCAAGGGAATAGAATACAAGATCCAGAAATAAACCTGCACACCTATCTTTGACTGTATTTTTGATAAAGATGTCAGTACCATACAGTGGAACAAAGAAAACATCTTCAATAAATGGTGCTGGTCTAACTGGTAGATTGCATGTAGAAGAACAAAAATAGATCTATATTTATCTTGTTGTACAAAGCTCAAGTCCAAGAGGATCAAGGAGCTCCACATAAAACCAGATACGCTGAATCTAATAGAAGTGAAAGTGGTGTTGAACTGTAAGATCCAAAGCCAGGAGATGCACTCCCACAGAAATGCACACAGACAGGACTCGCTGCAATCACATGAGGTTCGGTTTAACAGAACTAGTGCACTGTGACTCACTCGCATGCAGGCAAGAGAAAGAGCCCCGAACAAGAGCTGACTACAGTATTTATGGGTACAGTTCATGAGGGTAAACTACAAAGTCTGACTTTTCTGGGTTCTGTCCCTAGGTGACTCAGATTATGACAAGGAGTGTCCTCCATTTACCCAGGTTTATTACGTTAAGGGCTCAGCTTCCTGATTCCTGGAATGTATCTACATTCTGGGCTCTCCTTACCTGCAGGTGGGTCCCTCCCCTTCACCCCCCCACCCAACCCCCCACCCCTGTGGTCTAAGGAATGTTAATCAGCCTCTTCTTTCCTTCTCTGAATGTTAATCCAGAAAGTGTCCTCTGACTAAGAAATGTGCCTCTCCCAATGTGTCCTTGGACAGTGAGATTCTTTTAATCTTAAATTCAAACTGAGATGCAAAAATCCTACATTTAGACCCAAAAGTCTTACAGTGGGACAGAGCCTCAAACACATTGGCACAGGGGGAAATTTCCTGAACAGAACATACTATAATATATAATGTAACTCAAAATTATATGTTGAATATATATATATATATATATATATATATATATATATATATATATGCATATATACACACACACATATATATAATATGCATATATATACACACACACATATATATATACATATATATATATTACACATACACATATACAAATATTATATCTTATATGCCTGTCTCTTCATATTTTTTCAAGTGTCAAGTATATTTAAATTCATATGTGAATTTTGTATATTCTTTTAACTGTGCCTGAAATTGTAAACTTGCAGGAGTGAAGATTTCATATATTTATTTGAAGAAATTGATGAAGTCCTAGACAGTAGACTTCTCTCCTGTCTCTTCAAGAGAAGTCCAGAGGGCCAGGAAAATTAGTAGAAATATAGGAGAAACAGCAGGAACCACTAGAAAGTCCCAGACACCAGGGATGCAAGGGGCTCCCAGGACTTATTGGGGATGACATTAGCTGAAATATACAACAGTGGGGAGATAGAAACTGAAGAGACTACTTGCAGTAGATAGACATGGCCGCCAGCTGAGGGATGGCACCATCCATCTATCTCAAAGTCTTTAACGCAGAATTGTTCCTGTCTAAAGAAAATATAGAGACAAAAAATGGAGGAGAGAGTGAAGGAATGGTCATCCAGATTCTGCCCCACCTTGGGATTTATCTCATCCATAGACACCAAATCCAGATACTATTGTTAATGCCAAGAAGTGCATGCAGACAGGAGCCGGGTATAGCTGTCCTCTGAGAGGCTCTGCCAGCACTTGACCAGGACAGATGCAGATACTCATAGTCATCCACTGGACTGAGCCATGAGTGCCCAATGGAAGAGTTAGGGGAAGGACTAAAGGAGCTAAACAGGCCTTATCTGGCATCAATGGGAGGAGAGGCACTTGAACATATGGAGGTTGATCACCCAGCATAGGAGGGATGGTAGAGGGGTGAGGCAGGAGTGGGTGGGTAGGTCACCCTCTTAGAGGCAAAGGGAGGGAAAATGGTGTGGGGGGCTTGCAGAGGGGAGACCAGGAATGAGTACAACACTTGGAATGTAAATAAAGAAAATAATTAATAAAAAAGACCTAGACAGTAGAATTCATGGTCTTTATTATTATCATTCATAGATTTATGAATTGATATTTATTTTCATTATTTTATACAAAATTTTTTCTTGTGATCCTTTTGTTATTCAAAAAACCATAGTTTGTCCAGCAGAGAAGACAATGGTGATATTTAGTCACATTTTCAACAACCAGTACATTGAGAGGTAATGTTTGTGGATAAGGTCACAGTTTTAGATGGTTTAATTCATCTTTGCAACATATTAAAAACATTCAGTTACTTATATGGTACATTTTCAGTAATACATTTTTACTATCTTAATACTAGCATCCTGTTATTGATGAATTGACTTAACTAGAAGTCTGTAGAAATAATCAACAATTTCAGAAAATTATAGAAAATAAACTCAATTTACAATTCCTATTCACTGTAGCTTCAAAAACATTTGTGAAGAATGAGATGGGTATTGAGAGTACAATTGCACTGAAACTTTTTGTGGAATGGTCTTTTTCTCAGTAGTATCTTTATCAATCTATAAGTATGGGAAGCTTTTCCATCTTTTAGTGTCTTCTACAACTACTTTTGCCAGAGATTTTAAATTGTCTTTATAGGACTTCTACCTCCTCCTATAATTTAAAGGTATTATAATATTGCTGAATGCACCACACATCTCAAACATAAGAATTAGAGAAGTCATGTTTGAGTAGATGTGCCACAGCATCCTCTCTGAGAACTAACTCTTGAAATTTCTAAAGATATTATGCAAATTGTGGAAGGAGAAAAGCAATTAGTAGTGCTACAATCTATCATCTACTAAGCCACATTTACCAACTTATCTATCTACACAATATTAATATTGAAACGAGTTACCAACAACTCTCTCACTGGATTGAAGTACTGCTCAACAGAGAAACCATTCCTAGTACAAAAATCTACAAAATCACCTACCCTTGACTGGCAAGGTCATGGTCCTAACAGGAAAACATACAAGTGCTACTTCCTAAGTCAGATCAATTTCTAACGATATTCTAAATCCTCTCAAACATAGTTAAGTGTAGCTCTAAGCCCCCATCAGTGAGGCTTCATTTTATAGTAAATGGAGATAGTAACAGAAATCTACAAATATTTAAAAACAGAGAACAATAGACCAAATGAAAAGTGAAACATCTACAACAAAACCTGTAACTTGTATGGCTCAAGGAACCTTGAGGAATCAGGACTGGAAACATTGTTATGAGCCAGAGAGCAGGACGTCTGTTGTGAGACAGAGTCTTTTATATATGACAGGAAAATTTCATTGGTAAAACCTCAGGGATATGACTCTCTAAATAGGAGAAATGTGATGGCAACATCAATTCACATATCAAAGTGAATGAAAGAAATATTTTAAGGCCCATGCCAGATGAACTACAAACCAGTAACAGTTACTGCGAGAAGGAAAGTCAAGGTAAGATCCTATGATGGGTTGCCCAATCCCATGGTTTGTCCTAAATATATGTGTCAACATCTATTGCATGAATGGGGTCCAAAGTGAAGGTCACATTTACCAGGACACTGGGATACATAGCCAAGTCAGTCAACCAACAATTTGTTCAAAGTTTCAGCTTCTTTTAAAGGCAAAGGAGAATAAAGAGTTCCCACAGCTTCTAGTTCTCACTAGCTGCTATTTCCATAGAAATAGCTTATCTTGGTTCAAAGTGACCCAAGCCTCCTTGTAGACAGAGAAATCTGTCAGCCGTCCAACTCTTAGACTCATTGCCTAATTAAACTATAAACAAAGTTACTTTCTCATGAGAAAAGGATCCTCAGGGCCATTTCCTCAGACATACAGCTTGCTTGGCAAAACACCAGGGTTCTCTGCTTGAGAAAGTATGCCTCTTCTGTGTCTCAGTGTGCTGAGCTTGAAAGAAACATCTCAGGATGCCTTTCAGGCAGCAAGTGGGAAGCAGTGTCCTCATGGAAGGACCCTCCTCATGCCATTTCTCTACATTTCTGTGCAAATGAACAGTACAAAAAGGGTTAAATAAGTTTGATATACATATACACGTATACACTGTGTGTATATATGTATGTATTATAATTATACATGAAAAGAAACTTTACATTTGATGAATGAGGAAAAGGGACAATGAGAGAAAGAGGAGGAGGGGTGGAAATGAGGCAAACATCACAATTTAAGTCACAATAGACATGTTTCTGGTTTTATTGTGTTTTAAAGTGTTATTTTATTTTTATTAGGTGTGTAAGAACCTATGTGTGTGTGTGTGTGTGTGTGTGTGTGTGTGTGTGTGTGTGTGTGCGTGCGTGTGTGCATACATCATGCTCAGGGGTAATACTCACTGAAGCCACATGAGGGCATTGTATCCCCTGGAGTTCTGATTGGTTGTGAGCTTCAATGTAGGGTTTGGAAATTGAATCTCGAATCTGGATCTTCTGGAAAAGCAACCAGTGCCTTTAATCTCTTAAAAATCTCTCCAGCTCAATTTTGTTACTTTTAAATTGAGATTTTATTTCCCATATTTTTATGACTTTTAATGATTAGTTTTCAGAACTTGAATAACAATGAAAAATTGTTATCATTGGCCAATTAACATCACAAGAAGTAGAAGTATTTAAAAATTCCACATTAAATGTTACTATAAATTAGAACTTTAATTATAAATGTAATACTTAAATATCTTTACTAAGAAGTACATTAATATACTTTCTTTGTATAAAACAGTTTAATTATAATAATGTTCCAACCTTTCTTACTTTCAGGGAGAAGAAATGGTTTCTTCACAAAGACATTTTGTTATGACATTTTCACCTCTGTTTTTACCATGTTAATTGCTTTTCACCTTATACCATAATTTACACAGTATACTCTGTCATTTCCTACAGAGAAAATACTGTATACTATATTCTCCTTTATCTATAGTAATTTTTTTTCTTGTGCTACCACTAGCATTTGTAACTATAGTGAATATATATATATATATATATATATATATATATATATTCATTCCCTCCTGGGGTTATGGTCATGTTACTTCTAGCTAATGATTGTGCTTCCTTAGATAAGCTTTTGCTTATTATATAAAATTAATTTTGTAATTTTTATGAATATGCAAAAATCAGTCTATCTCATTAAAGAATGAGTTTGATTGTGGCATGTATTATATCAATATTATTACTGTGCAATCACAACTTTTGTGTATTTACATAATTTCCTATATATTCATTTATTATAGAATTTGTAAATGTTTAAGTAACTTTACATAATAGCATGTATCAACCCTTTCAGAACAAATAGTTAAGAAACTAAATTCATTTTAATGTACTGAAATATATACACAACCAGCTCAGTCTTTACAATTACACTTGTATGTGTGTTTCAGGACTGACCACTTGGTATTGGACAACAAGTTGATGTGCTTTTTTTCTGGGACAGATGAATTCTTCTGCTATCAATAGTCTTTACTCACTTGTGGCCATTTTGTTTGTTTGTTTAGGATTAGAACCTGAATAGATATAATAAAAATTAGTAAGAGAAGCCATGAATTTTAAAGAGATTTAGGAGGTATATATGGTAGGGTTTAGTGTGGGAAAGGAAGGGGAACATAATAAGTATCTATCAGGGAAATGCAAATAAAACTTACTCTGAGATTTCATCTATACCTGTCAGACTGGTTAAGATCAATACCACAACTGACAGATCATGCTGTTGAGAATGTAGAGAATGGGTATCACTCATCCATTGCTGGTGAGAGTGCAATTGTGTGGGAGTGCATACAGCCATGTGAATCAATATGGTGGTTACAAAAGAAATATGGGAACTAATTTACCACAAGACCAAGCTACACCACCTTTTGGCATATACCCAAAGAATGCTTCATTCTCCCACAAGGACACTGTTCAACCATGTTCACTGGAACTATATTTATAAAAGCCAGATTGGAAATGAACTAGATGTCCCTCTCCAGTAGAATGGATAAAGAAAATGTCATATATTTACACAGTGGAGTATTAGAGATGCTGAAAATAAAAATGACAGCATAAAATTTGCAAGTAAATGAATGGAACTAGAAAAAACGTCATGCTGTGGGAGTCAACCCAGACATTGAAATATAATTATATTATTTATTCATTTATATGTGGACATTAGCAGTCAAATAAATATTCAACAAGTTATAATCCATAGATCCACAGAAGTATAGAGTAAAAGACTAGCAGATAGGGCCACTTGGATCCTTGTGAGAGGAAAATAGAATAACTTTATGAGTGCATTGGTGTCGATGGGACAGGAATAGGAGGATCATATAGGAAGGAATAGGAAATGTAGTTGAAGATAATGATACAGGGAAAGAGAGAATTAAGGGACACTTGAGGGATGGTATGGAAACCTTGTATACTGGAAACTTCCTATAATAAATGAAGATGATCCTAATGAAGTCTTTAAATAAAACAAATAATGAGGAAGACAGAGTCCCAGCTGGCTGTCTTTTGTCACCAAACAAAGCTTCCAGTAGGAGAAATAGGTAACATCCAATTAAATTACTGGCCAAGGGAGTCTGATGGAATTCCCCAAACAATGCAGGTGGTTGCTAAGACAATAGCTTGTGCTCTACAAACTGACAGCAAGGCCTCATTGCCAAAGAAAACACCTACACAACTTACTGACTATAGAGGGGTCAAGCTAGCCTGACATAGATCCTTACCTACTAAGTTCTCTTGTCTTTGGTATGGAAAGATTCTCTGCATGCTCCTAAAAGAGAAATATAAGTACTTACTGAGCCACAAAACCGTTGATCTACAATATTGTCCTGTCTGTTTTAAATGCTAGAGCAATGGCGCCACAAAGCTTGTGGGAGTAACCAATCAATGTCTAATTTCAGTCATTATTTTCAGTGTACTCCACAGGATAGCACTCATACCTATCACTTCTTGGTTGACAAAGACTAGGTAGTCCAGAGATATAAGGTGATAAGTTTGACTTCTCTATATTCAGTAAGTTGCATGGGTGGTGGTTTTGGGGGTGCGGGGGGCAATGAGGCCTTGTTATCAGTTTGTGGAGAATAACTTACTGTCCTGTTTTCTCTTTTAAAAGTGACAAACTAACTACTAATACTATTCTGCTACACTCATAGACACGTGCCTTGTTCAGAGAAGCTTCTTCCTGTGGTAGATGTGAACAAATACAGAGACTCTCGGCAGGAATTATGAAGAGAGACAGAGACCCTTGGAACACACAACTTTGCATGTGATGTCTCCATTAAATCCCTTTCTCCAGAGCTTAGCGAGCCAGGAGGAAGCAGACATGAAGAGTGTAAGAGTCTGAGAGGATAGAGGACACTAAAAGAAATATTCCCTCAAAAACAATTGAGAAAAGCTCTTATGTACTCAGAGACTGAAACAACAAGCACAGGGCCTGCGTGGATCTATGCCACGTCCTGGTATGTATGTTGTATCTGTAGGTTAGTATATTTATTGGAATCCTGAGTGTGCAAATGAGTGAGTTTATGATTCTTAGGCCTTCTCTTGGGGCTCTTTTCCTTCTGTTGGTTTGTCTTTCACAAACTCATTGTGATGGTTCTTGTTTTATGTTATTTTACTGTGTTATGTTTTGTTGTTATCTTTTAGAAGCCTGTTATTTGTCAATGAAAGACAGAAAGAGAGTTGATCATACGGGAGGGAAGGTGGGGAGGAACTGAGAAGAGTATAGGTAGGAGAAACTGTAATCGGTATAGGTTTTATGAAAAAAAATCTACTTTCAATAAAAGAAAAAAAATAATCTCAAGAGTAAAAGGAATAATTTAAAAATATACTTTTTCTCATGTTATTGTCCTTATCGATCAACTCTTACATTCCACAATCAACATCAACAAAACCATTAATACACAGATGGTATGTGTATTAATGGAAATCAAGTCAGGCACCATTGTTCAGAACACTAAAGAAATAATTCATATTCATCTTAAAGCAAGAAATTAACCTATGAAACATTAAACATTGCAAAGCATATTCATCATTTAATTTTGAATTGCTTTCTTACTTTATTTACCCTTTGATAAATGATATTTTGAAACATTCTTTACAACGCCTTTATATTTATTATTACCCATATTATTTGCATGAGTATCATTTTTGTAATTATCCTGATTGGGGCAAAGCCAAAGTTTATGTGGTTAGTAGATGATTTTTATCACAGTTAGAAAAAGTTTTCAGTATCTCTCTAGCAACCACTTTTCTTCATATCGTTTTCTCACAGCATTTTTTTTAGTTTCTATATATTGGGCACTTTCATTGGACTGCATACTTCCTTCATACCATTCATAAAACCTTGGACTTATCTCTAAACTTTTTCAAACCTCATCTACTTCTGCCTTCCTGCCCTGGCATTCCCCTACATTGGTATATTGAGCCTTAACAGGACAAAGGGCCTCTCCTCCCAATTCTACTAAGGCTTTTCTTGAAATTTTAGCTAATTTTTTCAATTAAACGTATTTTAAGTTGTTTAAATATATGCTAGTGCATTTTGATAATCAAAATCCTAAGGTGTTTTGTTATTTTTGACGATGATGATGGTGATGATGATGGTGCTGTGGTGGTGATGATGACGATGCTATTGGTAATTTATTTTCTCAGAATAGAAGTGAATGACACAGTTTGATTCTCTTACTTGAGGGATTATATTTGAGGCTTTTCAATGTAAAAATTAAATGAAGAGAACTGTATCTCCAGTGCCAACTTTAGCTATCCCAGATAACTGTGTTTCTCTCTGTTCTTCCTCCTCTGTAGCTAGCAAAAATGGCATGCTCATGGTGCAACCTCTTTTTATGATTGAATATTTGAAACCCTGAGTCCTCCCTATTTTAACAGGAAATGCCAGGTTGCCATGGAATCTATCCACGGCCTTTCAGTTGCTATCAACTACTTTTCTGTTTCCTAACTTTTAATATTCTGCTCTAAGCTGCTTTCTATCTCCCGTGAAAATGGTACAAAAATGCTTTCCAACCCATTACCTTCTTCTCAAGGTAGTACTCGCTTAGAAACAAAACAGATGTTTTGACTTGGATTTACAGACAAGAATAAAAGACCGTAACCAAAGGAACAGGATATAATAGATATAAAAGTGAGTCTTGGCTGAGTAGCTGTTATCCATATTACGCTATGCTCTTGTGCTGTCTTCATTTTAGTAAGAGGTTTAATAGACTTTGCAAAACTTAAAAGTTATTTTAAATGCACGGATTTAGGTTTGTGCTGTCATGTTTTGTGTTTACAGCATGATTCTGATACTGAGAAAAATGCAGCATTGTTTTTTATTTAAATATCTTTTTTTTTTTTTTTTGGTTTTTCGAGACAGGGTTTCTCTGTGTAGTCCTGGTTGTCCTGGAACTCATTCTGCAGACCAGGCTGGCCTCAAACTCAGAAATCTGCTTGCCTCTGCCTCCCAAGTGCTGAGATTAAAGGCATACGCCATCACCACCAAGCTTATTCAAATATCTTAAAGTGTTCTCAGTATACTGAGTTGATACTATAGCATAGAAGGTAGTAGTTTCATCACATATGTAGAGCAAACCCCAAACCTGAGATGGTTTAGTTGTCTTTAGTGACACGAGAGGGGCATGATCCATTTTAGGGTGGATGGCTTTTATGCCTATTTATTACAATGTGAGGAACGATTCAAAAACATGTATAAACATTTAGGTGAACAAAACGTGTCTTTTTCTTAGATGACTCTTCCTATTTTAATAATCTCTGGCTACTACCTGAAACAAAACAACCAAGAAATACCAGAATCCTTTTGGATTTGCTTTTGAAAAAAAATTAAAATTATTTGCAAAACTTTATTTTATTCTTGCTTTACTTCATATGCCTTCTGAAGTGATTAAGATGTGCAATATTTAGCCAAATGTAAGTTTCTGTCTGCTAGATGAACACAATTTCCTTTAATTCAATTTAAACTCTTGGAGAATCTAATTAACAGAAACATGTGTTTGTACATGTATTAACAGAAGTTGCCTTCATGAACTGTGGAGGAAGAGTATCTGCATATAATCCTAACAGCAATTTTGAGGTGAAGCACATTCCTTGTTTATATCTGCTACTCAGAATCCTGTCACCAGTCTGGTGTGGTCCCCTAACATCATTAGTGTTCTCAGTTTAAGGAAGGCTCTTTCTAAATTTGCTGCTGGCAAGTCTATGTGTTAATCCATTGCTTGCTTATTGGGTTTCCTGTCCCGTTATCTGACACATATTATACGTTCATTGTCTGGCATCAGGCCTACTTTCCTTCTTCTACATAGAAACAGCAGTGGGTGCGCATGGAAACTCTCCATAGGTTTTCTTCTAAGACGTTTTTACAAAATTTGTAAACAAAAGCAGAACACATAGTTGAAGCAACTCAGTATTCTCAAGGTGTTTCATTTTCGTTGTCACCTCCTGACCTTTTGTTTTGTTTTATTGTTTTATTTTTATTTTTTTTCTTGCTTGCTTGCTTTCATCATCTTATCAGAAGGGCTGCTCTGCCCGCTTTGCTGAGTGTTGCATAGCCATATTATTGTACTTATTCCATATCATGTACTTCCTTTTATAAAAGTAAACAGATGTGAGATGTGCCTCTAGTTACATAATAGTGATTATAGAAATTTACATAGTATACCAACCATGCTTTACTTTTTTATTAATTTATGGTTATATGTCCTGAACTTTTGTATTTCAAAATCAAGTAGTATTTCTTATTTGCAAATGATTCTAAAAGGATAATTTGTCCTACTAGGGCCGTTCTTCTGCTCCAGGTGTTATCTAATGAGGCATCAGTCAGCTAGTAGCTAAACCTTGTTGCAATGTGCAGTTTGACCTCTGCACATGGTTCACAAATTATGTGTCACTGAGTTGGAACGTAGCTTGCACTGCTGAGCAGAGACAGTTTTTCTTCCACTGGGCACTCCATGTAGCTGAAGAATTCTATGATTGAGGATGCTTTTCTACTGAATAACCACAGAAGTTAGGCAGCACCATTGGTCAAATTCTGTTAATCAACCATATCACAAAGTGGGCAAATATTCTAGAGTTCAGATAACAATTTTCACTTAGGGTAAGGAAGTAGAAATTTTCTTTTTGATCTGAACTCCCCCCCCGAACAGCTTTATAAAACCAAGCTATAAAGTACAGTGAATCACATTGGATCACACAGACATCAAATTGTCCTGTCAAAAAGTAGAAGTAAATATGGTTTCCAAATGCTTTTGAGAAACTGTTATTTTTTTCAGGGTATCTATATAAAATATTGGAGCAACAAAATATGCCTGCTTAATCTTTCAATTTACAGAGTAACCAGAAGTAATCTGATTAAAATTAGAATTATACCTAAAAGACATAAAAAGCTAGAAATTACATTAAAAATGTAGTTTTCTTTTTTTTTCTAAGTTGGCACTTCCCTGTCATTATAAAATATTGTCTTTGATGGCATCTCTAATAAGGTTTAATAACTTGGGTTGTTACTACTAATTTTGCACTCAGTAGGACGTTGTGTTAGCAAAAGGATCCAACCTGCTTTCCATCTGTTCTTTGGAAACATTCACAGGCTCTTTCTTTGGTAAAGTCTAAATTATAGACAAGATAGAATTAGGTAAGAAACTTGTAAATTTACTTTAAAACACCACTTCAGAATTTTTTACAGTGGTATATAAACTGATAGTTTCATGCAATGAACATTACATTTTAAAATGATGTGTATCTGTAATTAACATGAGTTTTAAAACCCCAAAACACATGGTTATTAATATAGTGAAGTTAGCACTGTGAGCCACTTTGCTGTGGTTACTACTGATATCCACAAGCAGAATGTAGAAACTTTTTCTAAAACCCTAAAAGTGGAGGAGTCTGGTGGCACTTCTCCATAATCTTAGTGTATATGGGGCTTAAGCAGAAGATTTTCTGACAACTTGACATCAAATTAGAATATTTAATGACTTCCAGGTCAATTTGAGTTAAAGAATAACAGTGTCTCAAAAAACAAAACAAAACAAAACAAAACACACACACAAAAAAACCGAAATAAAATGGAAAAGAAAAAGAACCAGAGAAACAACAAACAAAAAGAAAATAAAAAGAGTAACACAGTAACTTGAAAAGAAATCCTGAAAATAATTTCACAAGTCTTATTTATATAACAAAACAAATAAAGCACCCAAAAGCCGGGCGGTGGTGGGGCACGCCTTTAATCCCAGCACTTGGGAGGCAGAGACAGGCGGATTTCTGAGTTCGAGGCCAGACTGGTCTACAGAGTGAGTTCCAGAACAGCCAGAACTACACAGAGAAACCCTGTCTCAAAAAAACCAAAAAAAAAAAAACACCCAAAATTGCTGAAGTGTGTATATCATATACAATTTTGAGAGATTGTTCAGTCAGTGTAATATTTTGGATTTGTATTGTAGATAAATCAGTATTCATCTATTTTTTTTTTCTTCTGAGAAGTTACCAGGATTGTAAATATTTCACGTTCTGCATTTATTTACCTGAGGAAAAATTTCAGGCCATAGGTAAATTACCTTTGTTAAATACTTGAAGGTTTGCCAGGTAGTGGTAGTGCATGTGTTTAATCCCAGCACATGGAGGAATAGGCAGGAAGATCACAGTTTTCAAGTTTAGCTTGGACTATAAAGTTCCAGGACAGCTAGTATTATACAAAAACCCTGTGTCAAAACAAACAAAAGAAACAAAAATGTTGAAAAGTTGAAAGTTTATGATATTTATGAATTATCTGATTTTTAAAAAAAACTAAATTGCTTTATTAGGTAGTTTTTTACATTAAATTATTTTCTAAGAAACGAATGTTGAAACTGGCTTTGGTAGCATATAATAATAGTGAAACATGAGCTTATAGAATAGCCTAGTCACTAATTTATACTGTAACGTATTGTGGTAAATGATTTTTAGATAATTATCTTATACTAATGAAACCTTGTTGAACTTCAAGAAAAATAGGCCTGTGAAGCTAAATGACCATTATTGTATTTCTCATTTGTAATTTATTACAAACTAAAAGATAAGATTATCAAAAATGATCTGGTGAATGCCAAGAAATGAGTAGGCACAATGTACCTGAGAAACACAAGAAGTTCCCCATAACCCACTGCTAATTCTCTGTTCAGTTTCCTTACTCTCTGTGTATCATCCCTGTATCCTCTCAAAACTGGTCCTGCCCTGCTTTTTTCCCAATCCCTTCTCTTCCTCCCAAGTCCCTCCCAACCTCTACTTCCTGTGAGTATTTTGTCCCCCCTTCTAAGAAGGATTGAAGCATCCACAATTTGGTCCTCCTTCTTCTTTAGCTTCATAAAGTCTGTGAGTTGTATCATGAGTATTCTTAGTTTTATGCCTAATATCCACTTACTAGTGAGTATATACCATGTACGGTCTTCTGTGACTGTCACTTAGGATGATATTTTCTACTTCCATCCATTTGCCTAAGAATTTCATGAAGTCATTGTTTTTAGTAGCAGAGTAGTACTTCACTGTGTAAATGTACCACATTTTCTGTATCCATTCCTCTGTGAGGGACTTCTGGGTTGTTTCTAAATTCTGGCTATTATACATAAGGCTGCTATAAACATAGTGGGGCATGTGTCCTGGTTATTGGTTGGAGCATCTTTTGGGTGCATGTCCAGGAGTGATATATCTGGGTCCTCAGGTAGTACTTTGTCCAATTTTCTGAAGGACCACCAGACTGATTTCCAGAGAGATTGTACCAACTTGCAATTTCACCAGCAGTGGAAGAGTGTTTCTCTTTCACCATATCCTTGCCAGCATCTGCTGACACTTTAGTTTTTGACCTTAGTCAATCTGACTGGTGTGAGGTGGAATCTCAGGGTCATTTTGATGTGCATTTCCCTGATGACTAAGGACGTTGAACATTTCTTTAGGTGCTTCTCGACTATCCGAGATTCCTCAGTTCAGAATTCTTTGTTTAGCTCTGTACCCCATTTTTAATAGGGTTATTTGGTTCTCTGGAGCCTAACTTCTTGAGTTCTTTGTATATATTGGATTTTTAACCCTCTATTGGACATAAAATTGGTAAAGATTTTTTCCCAGACTGTTGGTTGCCCTTTGACTTACAGAAGCTTTTCAATTTTATACGGTCTCATTTGTAGATGGTAAATCTTAGAGTGTAAGCCACTAGTGTTCTGTTCAGTAAATTTCCCCCTGTACCACCAGTGTTTGAGTCTCTTCCTCACTTTCTTTTCTACTAGATTCATTGTATCTGGTTTTATGTGGAGGTCCTTGACCCACGAGGACTTGAGCTTTGTACAAGGTGAACCAGTACCGTTTGTTGAAAAAGCTGTTTTTATTCCACTGGATGATTTCAGTTCCTTTATCAAAGATTAAGTGACTATAATAAGTGAGTGGGTTCATGGTGGATGGGGATCTGGGCATAGCCACCAGAAAGTCCCAGATGCCTGGAAAATAAGAGTTTCCCAGCACCCAGTGGGGATGAGATTAGCTGAAATGCAGATAAAAGAGGAGGGAGAACCTGTATTGATCATAACCAGAGGTTAGGCAAGACCCCTGTTGGGGAGACTGGGTCATCCACTCATCTCCAAATTTTTAACCCAGAATTACTCCTGTCTAAGTGAAAGATGGGGAAAAAGTCTAGGGCAAAGACTAAAGGAAAGGCCATCCAGAGACTGCCCTACCTCAGGATCAATCTTATATACAGACACCAAACCCAGACACTATTGTGGATTCCAAGAAGAGCTTGCTGACAGGAGCCTGATATAGCTGTCTCCTGAGAGGCTTTGCCTGAGTATGACAAATACAGATGCAGATGCTGGAAGCCAACCATTTTACTGAGTACAGGGACTCAAATGGAGGAGTTAAGGAAAGGACTGAAGGAGCTGAAGGGGTTTGCAACCCCATAGGAAGAACAAAGATATTAACCAACCAGACCCCGCAGAGCTCCCAGAGACTAATCCATCAATCAAAGAGTACACATGGAGGGACCCATGGTTCCAGTTGCATATGTAGTAGAGGATGGTCTTATTTGGTATCAATGGGAGGAGAGGCCCTTGGTTCTGTGAAGGCTCCATTCCCCAGTGTAGGGAAATACCAGGGTGGTAAGGTGGGAGTGGGTGAGTGGGTGGGGAGCATAGAAACAGGGGGAGGGAGGATTGTGTTGGGGGGGTTGTGAAGGGGAAACCAGGAAAGGGGGTAACATTTGAAATGTAAATAAATAAAATATCCAATAAAAAAGAGAAAGAAACACAAGAAGGCTGTGCATTACTGGAGCATATCTTTTAGTCCCAGATCTCACTGAGTTAAAGGCCAGTCTAGTGAAATAGCAAGGAAAGCAAAGAGTACACACTAGACATTGTCTCAAAAGAAAAAAGGTGAATATATATATATATATATATAAAATAATTTATCACACTATAATTATAACCAGTCCATTCAACAGAATAATCAATGGTATTGTCAAAATTATTATCAAGATATTTATTCCTATAGAGCTAAAGGAACATTAACATGAATGAAAATCATTAAAAATTTAGATATGGATGTGTCTTAGTTAGGATTTCTATTTCTTTAAAGTGACACCATGTTCATCTGATGAAGGAAAACATTTAGGCTAGCTTACAATGTCAGAGTTTACTCCATTCTCATTATGGAAGGAAGGCATTCAGGTAATCATGTTACTGTAGAAGTATCACAGAGTTCAACATCTTGATTAACAGGCAACAGAAAGAGACTGTGCCACTGGGCATGGCTTAAGCATAAATGACATCACAAAGCCCACCTTCACAATGACACACTTCCTCCAACAAGGCCACACCTCCTAATAGTGCCACTCCTTATGTGCCAAGCATTCAAACATGAAGCTATTGGGGTAACCGTTTCAAACTACCACAAGAATCACTATACTTATTCATCAAAATTCAATTAACAAACCAAGTTCAGTATAGAATAATTTTCATTCTTATTTTCTTTGTAGGTTGCCTATATTTTTATAGTGTGTGTGTGTGTCATTTATTATGTCTGTGCTATATTAGCACATGCGTGCTTCAGTTCCTCCTGTGTGCAGGTAGAGGGAAAAAGAGGGTACAGTTATTGATCGGCCACTCCCATAAGCTCTGTGTCACCATTAGCACAGCACATCTTTTGGGCAGGAAATATTGTACATGTATGTTTTTATGATTGTGTTGATGTCCCAATCCTACTTCTGAAAGCCTTGCCAATTATCGAAGATGGCTAGTTCAGGCTTCATATACTCCATTACTAGAAGACTTTGCTAGGGTCACTCTCATAGCTTCCAGGGAGTTTCCACTGCTGTAGGTTTCTCCATATTCTCCACTTTTGCCCCTCCCCAATTCTAGTTGTCTCTCTAAGAACTTTCTCCCTCCTTTCTTTCATAATCTTTCCTGATCCCCTGTTCTCATCATCCCCACCTGTACTCAATCCACTGAAAAATCTATTTTCTCTTTGCAATGAGATCCATGTGTCTTCTTTTGAATCCTTCATGTTACTTACACTCTCTCGGTATGTGGTCTATAACATGACTGTCTTTTATTTAACCACTAATGTCCACTTCTAAGTGAGTACATACTGACTTTGCAGCTCATTCAGGATGATCTTTTCTTTCCATTTGTCTGCTAATTTTAAAATATCATTGTTTTTAACAACTGATTAATACCTTAGTGTGTAAATGTTTCACATTTTCAATTTCTATTTCTCAGATGACAGACATTTAGGTTGTTCAAAGTTTCTGTCTATTATGACTAAAGCTGTAATGAACATAGCTCAGCAAGTGCCTTTCTGGTAGGACTGAATGTCCTTTGTATATATGCCTGAGAATGGTATGGCTAAGTCTTGAGTTAGATCAATTTTCAATGTTCTGAGTTACCTCTATATTAATTTCTACAACAAATTAAAAGTACAAATGTTAGTTTAGGCTTGTTTTAATTAGACTTTATGAATTAAATCAGATATATACGCTTCCATACCACTGTATACACATTCACTGTACACCTAAGAACAAATTTTCTAATACTTGGGTTATATTTTGTGTGAAATAAAGGATGCATCTTTTATGTATATATGTATTGAGATTTCTATTGAAGTATATTCTTATTTCATTGAATAGAGGACAGAATACTACTGTATACTTTATTATATTCATACCAGTTAGTCAAGGATCTTCTCATAAATGCTCTGGGATTGTGCATAAAATATGTAGTTTGCTCACATATCTTTCATATTCCCTTCAGGAAATACATAAATACTGCATTAGTCAGGCTTACTAGAAGAAGAACAGAAACGATAGAATGAATATATATGTGTCCCCAGTTACATATGGCAATTTGTCAGAGTACCTTACCAGCTGTAGCTAGACTAATTAAGCAATGACTTTCTCATGATGGAAAGACCAAGAATCCTAGAGTTATTTAGGTTTTAAGGCTTGTGTTTTAGCTGGTCTGCAGTCTATGTTGGGTAAGTAGGTTATAATAGCATCTAGGGAATTCCTCAACAATGGAATAGATGAGCTTGTCAACACTTGTGAGAACAAGAAGGTCCAAAGCAAAAAGCTTATTTCTTCAATGTCTTTTTGTGTGTGTGTGTTTGCAGTCACCATAAGATGTGTCCCAGATTTAAGGGTGGTTGTCCCATCTTACTTAAATGATCCATCAAGAAATTCTTTCAGAGTCATGCCCATCTGCTTGAGTTTTAGTTGATCCATAAGTGAAATTGACAACCAAAATTAGGCATCATAAACATCTTATATTTTTGTTTGATACAAACATATTTTTATAATATATAGGAGAGAAATCTAATGTCTCAATTTGTATTTATTATGTGTTTACATGGTAAGTGAGTGGGAATTATTATGACTGTGTAGAAGTTATTGGACAACTTGTGTAGGTGTGGTTCTTTCTTTCTTTCACATAGCCTCAGGGAATTGAACACTAATCTTTGGGCATGGAAGGTTGTGTCTTTAACTGCTGAGCATTCCATCTGGCATTATTGTCATCTTCTAAAGCACTGAAACAAGAAATGGTTTTAAGAAGCAAGTCAGAATACATCCTTGGTCTTTATCATAACTGGTCTATTTTGCTCAGATTGCCTGAGTGAGTTAAGAGATTGAAGAAACACATCAAGAATACCTACTGCTTCCATTTCTTGGATTTAAAGGAATCAAAGATTTTGGTAATTTTTTTTCTATGTACCACACTATATCTAACAGTACCGTATAATCTGAGCAACCTGTATCTAGTTCCATGTAACATGTATTTAAGATTAGTGATAAATGTACAGGATTCACCTCAAGCAGCTTCAGAATCCTGCATAAGAGTGGTACAAAAATTCTAAAATAAGCATCAAAATGTTGCAAAAAGTGTTTTCATGTCTGTGATATATGAATCTATTCATAAGCATGGTTTAAGTTTGCCTTTGGTTGTCTTATTTCAAGCCTAAAATTTGGTATTATCATACTATTTTATCCTATGAGGTGAGCAATATTTGATTTCCTTCCTGGGTCAATACTGTATCATTGGTTATTTTTGGAAAAAAATATACATTTTGTATTTAATCACTTTATAATTGAATGACTAATCTTGCAGTTTAAAGTGTCTACATTGTATATATAATAATGAGTTTCATATCCCTAAAGAGGTTATACTGAAAAGCACAAAGTGGTTTAATCTTTGAGGTACACTGTATTATCTAAGCTACATAATCTATTTTTAATGTATTAAAAATAGTCTTCCTAACATTCAAAGCACAGGGTACTTTGATGGGGTAGGAGTAGATAGAACAAGTTAATACCTGGCTGGTACAAAGGAGCACAATTACAGTGCATACTTAGTGATGTTGACAGTTATTTTCTATAATCATCCCCTATGAAATTTCAGACAGCATAGGCACAAATCAATACACATTTGAATGTTCCTCCCTCATATAATCAGGATACTATCAGGTTTATGTTTGAAATAGAATAATTAATAGTGGACATAAGATAAACAAGAAATTTTGAAGGAGAGGGTATTGCCACTTGAATGTTATCTTTCAAAGATGGAGATATTCAATGAGAAAGGAAATTCATAGGCCTTCAAACAATTCCAGAGATATTATATATCATTTCCCTTTGTTAGTAAGTCTACAGTTATGGTTGTGAAAGATAAAACTCATTAGTTTATTCCTTCTAATACTCAAATGATCTAAGATCATTATTCCCAAAGTACAGAAGACATTTTTATTCCTGCATATGCATGAATGTTATTGTTACCACGTCAGTAATCATTTCTGTCTTTTCTATTGCTGTTCAGTTGTTTCATTAAGGAGGTTTGGATACAGAAGGAAAAATATTTTATGCTATTTGTAAGTAATTAACTTTAAATTCCTATACCAGTTTCTATCAAGATATTAAATCATTGTCCACCATTATTCTTGATCAAAAAAGGTCATAACTGGATCCTGAATTGTCATATATTTCATTACAATTCACACTACAAATAGCAGTATCATAACCAAATAAACAAGATAATAGTTTTTGAAAGCAGCTACCTTTAAAGATCAAGGTGTTATGTTTGTTTAGTGTTTCTTTTTGTTTATGTGTATTTATCAGTAAAATATAAGTATATAAGTTGAAATTGGTTAGAATCAAATATTGAAGAGATATTTTAATGTAAACCTAGTCCAAAAGAACAGAATAAGAAATCAAGAAAAAAATTCATCCAAAATTACATCCAACAGATACATTTTTTTTTTTAATGAAGGAGTCAAGAACATACAGGCTAAAGGACATTCTTTTCAAGAAATAATGTGGAAAAAAATGAAGATATCCCTATAAAGAAAGAAGAATTTTGCTTTTCAATGATTAAACTACTAATTATAAGTGGATTAATTAATTCATTGTAATACCCAAATTTAAGACAGTTTTTTAAAAAGCATAATAAAATTTTTCATTATATTAACATAGTAGTCATTTTTTTGCTCAGGATATTAGCATAGGTATCATTTTTGGCTATTACATTAAAAGAAAAAAATAAGAAATTAAAAATAACCAAGATTGCATAAAATTAAGACTACTGTATAATAGAAAAAACAAACAGTGAAGTAGACAATAACTCAGAAAATGGAGCAATCAGAATACAAAATATCTCTGTAGGCAAAGATAATTGCTGTTCAAGCCTGATTATCTGACTTCAATCCCAAGATTTCATGATGGATAGAAAGAATTGATTACTAAAGTTTGTCTTCTGACAACTGACATGTGCTCATAATGGGTATAAACACCTCAATAACATACAAGTTTTTAATAAGGGAAAATTCTGTGGGGGTATTTACAAACTCGGTATTTAACACATGATGAATATCTGGAATATAGAGAAAACTGAGAAACTCATAATGTAAAGTATTTCAAACTCTTTTTCTCTATCCATGGTAATATGGATTCTGTGTGTATAAAAACACATGTAACTTAAAAATAGGTGAGTATCATGAGTATATATTTCTCCAGAGAATGGTTGCAAACATCCCATAATAATTTGAAAAATAATAAGACTCAGCCTCACTAATTGTGGGAAAATGAGTGTCAAGCAATGATGAGTTGTTATTAAGAAGATAAATTTCAGAGTTGTTTACTTTTGTTGTTTTGATTTGAACCTCTGCAGGTTTAGTGTGTACTGCAATAGTTACTATGAATCAATAAGTGTATTCACACAGTTATACATGATAGATGCCTATCTCCTTGGTGTCATACACCATTTCTGGCTCTTACAAGAGTTCTACTTCCTATTCTACATAAATCCCTGAGCCCTGAGGAGAGTAGTTTAATAAACTCATTAATTATGTCCCAAGTGCCAAGTGTTCCAAAGCCTACCACGCTCTGCACATCATGCAGTTGTGGGTCTCTCGGTTACCATGCATTTCAAGAGTAAGGTTCTGTGACGAAGGTTGAACAATGATTTGATCTATTAGTATAACAATATGCCATTAAATTCATTTTATAATTTCCTATGTTATTTTAGCAAAATAATAGCAATAACTTTTTTTCTTCAATCCCATGACTAATATACCCACCCTTACAATCTAAACCAGTTTAACAGTATTATATATGGGTTGCAGTTCATGAAATGGAAACTATTTTAATTTATGCCTGTTTGGAAACATAAAATCAGCTTACTCTAATAGAGTGTCATTGAGAACATCAAATACATTCCAAAGAAGGCTACATGCCCAAGAGTAGCTAACCAACATAAAAATTTACAACTTTTTTGTTTTATTTTGTTTCATTGAGGTTTTTGCTGTTGTTCTGATATTCTTTTTTTTTTTTCCTTTGAGAAAGAAAATATATGAAGATGGTGAGTAAGCGGGTAGATAAGACCAAGGCTCTGGAAGTTGGTAGAAGGGGGAAGAATATGATCACTATATATTGAACAAAATTTAAATAGAAAATTAAAATGAAATAAAAGATAAAATGTTTAAAAAAATTTGTTCAAGGCATAGAAATTATTTCCATCGTTAACATCAACAGTGTAGGTTTTCCTTAGGAAACTACAAAAGAGCTACCCTTTGATTTACCCAAGCCAATACTCTCTTTACAACCAGTGTAAATGAAATCAGTCTGTCAAGAGACAGAAGTACTCCAGGTTTATTGGATCACTTTTCATAAAGCACAAAACCAAGGAATCAACCCTGAGCTTTATCAGTAATAAATGGGTAAAGTTGGTGGAAAAGATTTTCGGGCTTTGTCCCTGTCAGCTTTGCTTTTACACACACATTGAGATACACACACACACACACACACACACGCACATGCACATGCACACACACGTGTGCAAGCATAGATGCATACTCCCCTCCTTCCTATGTTATAACCCCTTTGATTTTCACAAGGTCTTTCATTTATATCACTCTCTGGAATCCATAACTGTTTCCACATGATAACTGCAATGGCTGCTCCTACTTCAGTTCTCAGGACTGTAATGTACAAGATTTTGTCCAGTTTTCATACATCACCATAGCATGCTGCAATCATGATAAAGGCCATATGCATCCAAAATATTTGCAGAAGGTATTGCTTGTGCCTAGATTTTCAATAATAAACATGTTATATGGGAGAGAAGATTTTTAGCCTACCCTGAACTGAGTAGGGGATAGCCTGCTTAGATAGACAAAAGAGGTGTGTGACCTACTCATTTATTGAGAATAATTTCATTTGCCAGAGAAGTTCACTAGTCATAAGCATCCCATTAGAGATTGCAACATTGGTAGCCCCTTTATTAAATCTGTACATAGTACCCCACTATCTCACTGAGTATGACTGCAGTATCACTGGCATTAATTTGAGATCCAAGCATGTTTGGCTAAGGTGCAATTTTGTTGGAGTTATCAAAACAAACAAACAAACAAACAAACAAACAATCAAAATGACCTTTCATAAAAATCCCTTCAATTGGTAAAACAGGGCATACATAGTCCATATCTCACTATTTAATGTACCCAGGCAATGAGACAATACAACAACTATCAAACAAGGATCATATTCGCCAACTCCCAAACAGCTTAGTTAATTCAAAAGACAAGCAGACATTAGCTGGTCCAAACAATTAAGGTGTACTAGCAATAATATTCTTGGTAGTTTTAACAATGCTAACACTTATGGATGTCAAATCATACTGTATACTAGTGTCTGAGTTCTGACCACATCTTAAAATAACCAATTCTTCCTTGTATCTGAACTTAGAAGAAGACATGTCTATAGATTTAGAACAAACCCTCACTAGTTTATTTATCTTTCACTCCCTTAATGATAACTCAGTTGTAATGGATAATATTGATTTGATTAGATTTAAAAAAACACATTAAATTAGCATAACACACCTTAGGGTGTATTTTGTGAGGATAGTCTAAAACTCAGTTTAGCAACATTTTGAAGAGATGCTTTGAGTGTATGTGGCACTATCTCATAGCTGACAACCCGGACAGAATAAAAGGGGGAGATAAGAAAGCCTTTTAAATGACACATTCTTTTCTTTTTACTGTCTAAATGTAAATTCTATATGGACAAGAAGTCTCATGCTTTATTTTATAGCTATAGCCCAGAGCTAACATCTTTATTCCTTCCCCGAGTTGATAGACAGTACACACTATGATCGACAAAGTCCCTTCTTTACATAAGTTGATTAATTTTCTCATATCCTGTCACTGTTATGTGAAAAGACATTATCATATCACGTTATTTAAGAGGTTTCCCATGAATCGAGCATCTTACTGTTTATTAATCAGGTTTCCAGCTATGGATTTAGGCGTTGACAGCTTAATACTGGAACATCTAATATTCTCATTGGTAAATTCAAGCCAGACTCTTTAATAACTCCCTGATAATCCATGTTCATATAACAAATGGGACATTTGCGGGATCTTCTATCTTTTTGACTAAAATAGTGTTAAATAAAATGACCTCTAAATCACAATGACCTTCAATATTTAAACATCATGTTTCAATGAGAGTTCATTAATCAACAAGAAAAGAGTTAGTCATGAGGTCAAAATTATGTTACAAAACCTGAAGTGTTCTTTGAAGTAAATTGCTTTTAGTATGTTTAATTGTGGACCTTAAATTCCTGATCTTTCCAATACTTTTAACATGAAGGGATATTGTATTTTGTCGAATGCTTTTCCTGTGTCCAAAGAGATGATCATGTGTTTTTTTTTCCTTTGAGTTCGCTTATATAATGGGTTACATTAATGGATTTTTGTATACCGAACCAACCATGCATCACTGGGATGAAGCCCACTTAAATATGGTGACTGGTGGTTTTGATGTGTTCTTAGATTCTGTTTGCAAGAATTTTATTGAGTAGCTTTGCATCAATATTCTTAAGTGATATTGGTCTGAAGTTCTCTTTTTTGGTTGAGTCCTGGTGTGGTTTAGGTATCAGAGTAATTTTGGCTTCATAGAATGAACTAAGTAGTGTTCCTTCTGTTTCTATTTTATGAAATATTTTGAAAAATATTGGTATTAGGTCTTCTTTGAAGATTTGGTAGAATTCTACATTAAATCCCTCTGGGCCTGGGCTTTTCTTTGATTGAGAATGACTTCTTTTATTTCCTTGTGGAATATGGGCCTGTTTCGATACTTTAGCTGCTCTTTGGTATGTGGCATCTGTCTACCATCCATTTCATCTAGATTTTCCAGTTTTGTGGAGTATGGGCTTTTGGTATATGATCTGATGATTTTTTAAATATCTTCTGTTACTGTTGTTATGGTTCTATTTTTATTTCTGATTTTGTTAATTTGAATACAGATTTTCTATTGTAGTTTTCAGCCTAAATGAAAACATCATGAATTTACATGTTAAACAGCATCTTTACATGACATACACTTTATATTAATAAAAGTTTCTTTACTAAAGGTAAAGAAAGAAATAATGATCTATAACATGCCTCGAAACTTACTTTATTATTTTAGAGAGTTAAAATATTTTATGTAATATACTTTGTTTTTAAAAGGTAATTTGTTGGTAGATGATTCAGTAGTTATTTTAATTTTCTGCTGAATGCAAAATCAATGTTTATGTAATAGGTAGTTTGAGAAGATGATATATGAATAGGACAGATATAGTTACATTGAATTTGAAGAATAATATCTGCTAAGTTTCAAAAGAAGCTTTCCAACTTTTAGCAATAGTTAATTATAGCTGTGGAAAACATTCACTACAATTGATTGTTACCAATAAAGACATATCAATTGCAGAGTGAAAGAACAAAAAGCCAGGTCACAGTGTTCTACCTTGCCAGTTTCTTCACTATTAGTGTCCATTAGACCTCCACACCCTCACACTGAACTTTGTTGTTCTGATTTTTATGTGTAAACATTTTCAATGTACATTATTCCATCATGTATGACTTTTACATCTTGTGATGTATATAACAGAAAATAACAGAGGAGTATAATTTTGTTGACATTTCAACTGTTCCTTTAAATAACAGTGACCCACAGGTCTTTAACCATACTTTCCTTTAATAGCACACTCCAGGTAAAATGTTCCCTTTGCTTTGTTACCATTAAAGAAGGCCAACTTTTCACCTCTCATGCTTAAGCATGATACATTACTTAAAATGTTACGAATCTTTAGAACTCTTTTTCTGAGTTGGTTTAAACTAGTTAAACATTAACAAAGACATTAATTACATCAATGTAGACATATTTCCTTAGAGGATATTTCTGTTCTTTACAGCATAAAAATCTATTGATAGAGAGATTCTTAGATATCTAAGAATTTTTCACAAATAAAATAAATGAAATTATGGATAAAAGTGTGTGTGGCTTTCCCTTTCTGAATTGTTCTCTGCATATTTATTATAAGGTAAATGTCCATTTTTAAAAGAACCATGTCATTATTAGCAACAGTGAAACTTTCCATAATATACAAAATATTTGTTCCTATTTTTCTCCTGTTCTCTAACTGAAGATCTGTCACATTCATAATTACATTTTAAGATAACCATATAATGGTTACCTTAAACAAATATTAGTCAATAACTGGAGTAAATGGAATGACTCTTGTTCTAGTCAAAGCATTTTGCCATATGTGAAATTTTCAATGAAAATATTTTTAAAATATTCTTTAACATTTAGAGAAAAGTCATTGAATTTGAGAAATGAATATTTATTAATGTAGAACAAATGCCGGAAGCAATAAGATGAGAGAATGTAAACGGCAAATATTCTACAATAACGGACAAAAAATAAGAAATATGTTTTCGCTCGTTCAGCACCTTTTGTACCAAGCTGGATACTCATTTTAAGATCTGTTAACTTTTGGCTCACATTTTATGTTCTAATGTATTATACAGCATTTTTAATCATTTCATTTGTTCTATTTTTTATTATTTCCAAATCATCAAACTACATTACATTTGGAATTTATGATTTTCCATTTCATTTTCATCAAGTTTCTTCATATTTCACACATTTAACGCTGAGCAAGTAAAAGAATATATGGATCCATGAAAATTGCTTATTGCTATCCTTGGAGTAATATCCTTGGCAGTAATACTCATGAGGAACAATCACAATGAAAGCTTATTTATTGAACCTCTCATTATAAAAGGATTAGAACTCAAAATTCAAATAACTCACAGAAAAAACAGATAAAGTTTTTCCTATATTTCATTTCATTTAAATATCATGTTCTTAGAGTGCCTCGCCCCATCAAAGAGGTTTCACTCAGCAACTCATGGAAAAATATGCAGAGACCCACAGCCAAACATAAAGTGAGGCTTCAGGAATACTGCAGAAGATAGGGAGAAAGGATTTGATGAGTCAAAGAATCAAGAGTAATACAAGAAAACCTACATGCTTCTCTAACCTGGGCTCACAGAGACTGAACAGCCAACCAGAGATCTTGTATAGGTCTGACATAATATGTGACAGTTGTATAACTTGATCTTCTTATGGGAATCCTAACAGTGGGTGCAGGAGCTGTCTCTGAGTGTGTTGCCTATTTTAGGGACCTTTTCCTTGTACTGGGTTGCCATGTCCAGACTAAGTAGGAGAGGACGTGCTTAGTCTTTCTGAAACTTGATATACCATGGATGGTTGACATCTCTGGGAGGTCTGCCCTTTTCTGAAGAGTATATTGGTAGGGGAGGCAGGAGGAGGGACTGTGAGGAGAGAAGGAAGGGAAAACTACAATCAAGATGTAAAAACAAAATTAAATTGAAGAAAAATTTATAATTTTTAAAACTTTTGCCTGAACTTAAGAATATAAATGCATAGATTTTCTTCTAATAATGCTGTTTCTCATAATTATTACATTGTTCATCAATGCCTGGTAAGATCATGCTGAAAGCTGGTGTGATGCAATGAATGAGAATGGACTCTCTATTTCCACATTCTATAGAAATATGGCAGCTGATGAGTATGCAGGCACTTTATTCTTTCACGTGCTAATTTTTCCTACTTGACTTACATGAAATGATTCCTGTTTGCTCTGTCTAGTTTAACGATTCACACATCTCTTGTGACAAAGTAATTTCAGGTAAGAATCTAAATATTAGGCTAGAACAAAGGAATAATTTCAGAAAGGAATCTGAATTTTAGGCTAGAACAAAGAAGTAGGCTTCAGACATGAAAATGACTTTGGGCTGGGACAGGAAAGTTGGCTCAGATATATTGGTCATCCTGATAAGCCTTTAGAATCACGGGAGTGTTCACAGAATTCTGTTTATTGTCTTGCTTGTTCTTTGACTATTTGTATTTATTGTCCTTTTTGTTCCTTGACTATTTGCATCTATTGTATTGTTAGTTCTTCAACCTAGAACTGACCTTAATACTTGCATGTAATTAACATGGTATAAAAGCAAAAAGGAGAAGGGGGGATGGAATGGGGAAGGTCCTACAGAGGGGAAATGAGGAAAGGAGATGGCATCTGAAATGTTAAAAAATAAAATAGTCAATAAAAAAGAACAACAAAAAGAGAATGCTCCAACATAGAAAACATAATCTATACTTTTATTTAATTGTTATTTTATTGGTTATTTTATTGATTTACATTTCAATTGTTATCCCCCTTCCTGACTTCCCCTCTGCCAACTCCTTACTCCATGCCCCTCTCCACTATTTCTATGAGGGAGCTCCCCAACCTATGCACCCACCCACTCCTACCTCACCGCCCTAGCATTCCCCTATGTTGGGGCATCAAGTCTCCACAGGACCAATATGTTTATAACTGCACATCTCTGAAAGAACTAGGGATCCTGGCAGCAAAGTTGTTTGACTACTGCGACCCAAGCAGGTGGAATGCTTTTTTGACATTAGGACAGTGATGATTACTTAATTCTATCACATTATATTTGATTTGCCTAGCTCACATAATCTAAGACAGACATTAGGCATTCTTAAATGGAGGTGCCTGCATTAGCAATGTTCTGAGAGAATTTTCTACAATGAATGCTTAGTACCAGGGGGAATTAAACAGTCTATCAGATCACAATGTCAGATATAGTTTAAAAATCACCTTGCCCAATTTTCTTGAAAAGACATCCTAGTACATTCACATGTCTGTCTTCTACAATTTTAATACTTGTATCAACGTTTAAACACATTTTGAGCCACTAAAGATAGAATAACAGAATGGTTGGCTGTGGAATCATTCATTTAAAAAACATATAATCATTTTTTTTTGAGGAAGGAGAGGATGAGTACATACACATGCATCATAGGGTATCTTTTATGACATTAAGTATAAAGTTCTTGTGGAATAGCATATGAATAATTTTAAGATTATGTACTTCTATACTAGATATAACTTTAAGATATACTAATATCATACAATTTATTTATAGCTCCATTTCTGTCTTCCAGAATACAAACTGAAATGTCTCAACCAACTAAATAGAAAGGGCTACAGGCTAGGATAATGTATCTATATGTATACATATAAGATTCTACTTAGAAATCTTTCCAAAAATACAACACAGCACACAATTCACCATGGCTCAATCCTAGGGAAAAAAAGAAAATGTATTCATTCACATATTATTGTCACAGACAGAAGAACAGTTTGACCATAGGTATTAGACACTGATGAATTAGAAGAGTAGAGTATAAGAAAACTCCTTTCATAACTTTTTCTTTAATATGTTACATTTTAAATATTTTTGTACATATATTTTGTCTGCGTGTATGTTTTTATACTATGTGAATACCCAGTGCTTTAGGAGACAAGAAGAGGGTGTCAGATGCACTGACTATGGAGTTACAGAGAAGTATTTGCCACCATGTGAATGCTAGGACTCAACTAAGGTCTTCTGGAAGAGCAGCTAGTACTTTTAATGAGTGAACCACCTCTCAAGCCCCATGTCATTACTATTATTTACTTTTCAATATATTGTTGGTTTTATTTGAAAAGTGACAGTTAGGAGAGGGGCACCTGAATTTAACAATATTTTACTAGACTCTGTGCCATTGCTTAATTTTAATGGAATTGGTGTTGCATTCCTTGACATGAGGTACAAATGTTTTGTCAATTTTCCTAATCCTCCATTCGCCTGTGAGACTTGTTGTTTGGCCCGGAAATTTCCAAAGGCTCCTAAAACAATAAAGCCACTGCATTTAGTCACCAAACATCACTAGATAATAAGACCCATTTAGGCGTTTCAGATGCAGGATTCTGATAAATCACCCTGGAACTGAGGTGGGAGCTGTCTTCCTAATGGCTAGTTTTTGCTATATGGAGAGAAACTATACATTGTTCTGGGGACCAAAAAGATGTCAATAGTCTTAATTGACTCAATGCCAGCTGCGGGACCTCCATGGTATCACACACAGCATCACAATATGCTCACTGGTATGACAGCAGCATTATCATTTAAGTGTTAACCATTGCTTTCTCTTTGAATGTAAGGCAAACTTCATGGGTAGTAATATATAAGCACTAATGATTGCCTTATCTGGCATCAATGGGAGGAGAAGCCCTTGGTCCTGTGAAGGCTTGATTTCCCAGCATAGGAGAATGCTAGGGCAGTGAGACAGGAGTGGGTGGGGGAGCACACTCATGGAACCGGAGGATAGGGCATAGGAATGGGATAGGATGTTTGTAGAGGGGAAACCTGAAAGGAGGGTAACATTTGAAATATAAATGAGTAAAATAACCATTAAAAAACAAAAGTTCACAGTTGGGAGATCATAGGTTCTATAGGAGAACTTACTAGTGATGCCATCTTAAGAAGGCATATAGCACAAATGATTTCTGGATACTTACATTTGTATTTGATTTTATAGTTAAACTTTTAGAGTAGTATTGCTTTCTACATTGTATCTTTTTGTCAATGGATGATGGTGAACACAGATACTCCTAACTACTCATAATGCTTAGGGTGCCAAGAACCACTGTGGAAGGAAAAATGAAAAGCGGGTAAGAACTGGATGGTCAGGAGGAGTGCTATCAAACCCTGTGTTCTGAACATGGGTTGGCATATGCAATCGTGCACACCCAGCAGCTGTGGCTACATGCTTTGAAAAGTATGCATAATGGACCCTAGTTGAGGAGAAGACAGCAAAATTGTAAAAGAAAAAAAAAGTAAAATGAGGACAGTGGTGATGGTGATCGTGGTAAACATCGTATATGAAATAAATATATGAACTTGTCCAGAAATATAAAAAGACATATATATGTGATTGAAAATTTAATTAATGCCTGAAATGCAAACACTTCATTTAATTTAAATAGAAATAAGATCACAAATCAAAAATCATGAGCAGATACTGTGTGTGTATTTATAACAGGACTGTTTTTTGTGAAGTTATTTTTTATCACAAGTTTAGAATATATTAGAAAAGAACTATTAAAATAAGTGTGAATAGGTGTGGGATAATGTGTCAACACTTCAGGGCACTTGCTGGTCTTGCAGAGGCCCTAGGTCTAGTTCCAAACACCCACGTAGCAGCTCAATATTGTCTGTAACTCTAGTTCGGTGTTTTTGAAGCCTTCATCTAGCCTCTGTGGACACTGTGCCACACCACGCATATAAAATACCCATATAAAATATTTTCTTCCTCCTAGTAAGTGGGATTGAAGCATCCTCACTTGGCCTTTCTGCTTGTTAATGTTCTTAAATTAACATTATAATTTAAGGCAGTTATATCTTAGGTAATCTGTACGTTTTGGCTAATATCCACTTATTAGCGAGTACATACCATGCATGTCCTTTTGGGTCTAGGTTACCTCACTCAGGATAACATTTTCGAGTTCCATCCATTTACCTGCAAAATTTATAAAGTCACTGTTTTTAACAACTGAATAGCATTCCCTTGTGTACATATGCAATATTTTAGGAGGGCGACCTGGGAGGAAAATCAGCAATCTCAACTTACCAGGCCCGTGGGAGCTCCCAGACACTGAGCAACCAACCAGGCAGCATACACATGTTAGTCCAAGGCCTACAACCAATATACAGCCAAGGACTGGCTGGTCTGACCTCAGTGGGGGAAGATATGCCTAGTCCTAAGAGACTTGAAGCCCTAGGGAGCAGGGAGGCTTAGTGGTAGGGGAGCATCCTCTAGGGACAAGGGGGAGCAGAAAAGGGGTGAGGAATTGTAGGATGGGAGACAGGGAGGGTCAATGGCTGTATTGTACATAAATTCATTAATTAAAAAATTAAAACATTTTAAATAAATTTGATTGGAGAAGACACAAATGCTTAAAATTCTTTTCTTCCAATAGGCATGTATAAAGTGAAAATTAAGCCATTCATGTCTGTAGTAATTATGCAGTTGCATTTCTTATAGCATAAGTTAAAGTGAATGAAGCAGAAATTAAGGTGGCTTTATATTGGTCAAATTATATGAAGACAGAATAACATATCTGGTAATAGACTTTTAAAATCACGACTATCAAAAGGGGAAGAAAAAATCATGACTATCAAATACAAATAAGACCGGAATTATTTAATTAAAAATAATATAGTCTTTACTTTCCATACTGCACTAAGAAAAAAAATGGGTTTAGATTTCTCCAAAGAAAATACTACGTTTTGCTAAAACAATTACAAGTGAATAAATGGAAAATCAAAATATATGTGTATATTTAGTTATCACTTATGTAGTCTAATTTCATGAAAAATATATTACATAAATTCATTAGAGGCTATATTAACTAATTCAATTCTATGTCTATTAAGTGGGTTAATGTATGGATGACTGCATTTAGCTTATGATTAATTTGATTAATGTAAAATGGCCTTTAGAGTATATAGTAATAAAATAATAATAACTGATCTACCCTTTTCACTATAATAATTACTTTGTTCTATAAAAACCTATATGTGGATAATGCTTTAGTAAAATACTGATATTACTAGAAACAATAAAAGAATATAAAATTGTACAGTACTTTCTATATTATAGTTAGTGCTCTATGATTCCAAGAGAAAATGAGTGATTATCAACATTTAGTGCATTGATTATTAATATGTTTGTTCTCATTTTGTCTATTTCATTTTGATCTCTATCCAAGATCAAGTGTCTCTGTGTGCTTGGACCATCCTCAGGAGTCAATATAGAACGGCATTAGGCTTAGTTTGATTTAGTTCATAACCTCTTCATTCTTTTTCCTTATGTTAACAACAAAATGAGGTAAAAACTTCTTTCCTCTGAAACTGGATAAGGTGCAATTTCTTCCATTTTCTGTACATCAGTGCTCTTAGTTCAAGGAACTTGAATTATTTAAAGCAAAATTCAACCAGAACAGGTTCTAGGATCTTTTGTCTATTGAAAAGAGACAATGAGAAATAGGCTATGAAGAACTTACTTAATCATTTTTACTTTGTAATTTAAAGGTTTTAGAGCAGCAAATTTAGATTCATAATTATATCCTCCAATCATTGGAAAGAAGATAAATGTTCATATTGGACATTTAGCTAAAATATATTTATTTTAGCACTATGTGTCTTTGAAGGTCAGGATATGAGTAAATTTATGATTTCTACTAAGTCTATGTCTTTTGTATTAAATAATTATTATAATGTTTAATTATTTTATAGGACTATTACCTTGAAAATTCATTTAGAAAGGTATAAATAATTTTTAGTTATACTAAGAAGTCATATTAAAGTTTTTAAGGACAGTCTCAGCTAAATACCATACCTACAGCATCAATTTACTGACAAAGATGTGAAGGATTATAGCCTTTGACCGTTAATGTTCCTACCTTCTGTGGTGGATCAGTGATTGACTAAGCCTCCTGAGTTCTAGCAATTTAGCCTATTTGGAATTAAAAAATATATTACTTCCTTTAAACTACTAAATTACAGTGCTTCTATAATAGTGGAGTAATCAAACAATATCCAACTTGGAAAACATAAAAAATCCCTCATCATTTTCTCCAACTCAATTACTGTTGATAAATTCCAAAGAAACACTGATATCCTGTTAAGAGTTTCAAATAATTAGTTATTGTTGAAAAATTATCTGTATTTGCTATAAAATTTTTCCCAGTATGAATACTGAAACATTATTTTACTAGTTTTCAGGAAACCATGCATGAATCACCACATACTCAGCAAGATGGAACAAACTGCCTGGCAAATTTAGTTTCCTTATGGTGACATATTGAGCAAAGTCCTGGGGCTTAAACATTTACAAAGGAAACTCATACTTTATAGATGATATGTTCCTAAAATTCGGAAAGATTTTCTCCAATGGGAAATTTTTGTACCTTATTATTTTTTATGATTTAAATTTGTAAATCTGTACATTGTGAGTCTGTAGAGTAGTTCTAAAATTCACATAACCCCATCTAGTCTCCAAAGAGATCTTGTTCCTCTGAATGAATGTATCATTGAATAATGGCCCACTAATCTAACTGAATCAATTCAGGAAAGCTGTCTCCACGGAAACTTTTAGCTCACTCTTTCCATGATGAAGTTGAGTTAGATACTATGCCTTAACTATTCAAAGTAAGTAGAATTTACTTTTATTCTGAAATTTAATGCAGAAACAAAATAGACCAAGGCTGATATTACATATTATTGATGATCACTGAAGTACTGAGTGTGCTTTTCAGGTCTCATTTGTATATATTTGAGCTTCTAGTCCTTGTCTACAGAGTCCTTGTCTATCAATCCTGAGACAAGCAAGCAGTGGTCAAATTTAACAATCATGGAATCTTTAAGAACATACTCAAGTCCATTTTGCTGAAAATGGCAACATTGAAATATGCACCAAGTTTTCCTGAGCTGTACTCTATTATTTCAGTTACATTATTAAGATTTGGTAATGTATCTGCATCTATATTAATGCATATGTGTATACAATATCAATTTTTACTTTAAACAAAATCTACTTAAATGACCGAGACATAGTTTGCAGATATTAATAACATTGTTGGAAATAAAGTTGAAACTGTCATTGAAGATTGCAAGACACTGAACAGTTTTTCATGTTTTCACAGAGCTTGTGCCCAGTCACTGCATTTCTGTTTTCATATATTCAAATGCAAGACATGTTTGTTATCCATCTTTATGAGTGTGGTATGAGCAATGTTTAATTCTTTTAAATCTCAGATGCCAGAGAAGCAAGAGGTTCCCAGGACCCAACAGGGATAACATTAGCCAAAATTCCTAAAACAGGAACCTGTAGAGGCCACATCCAGTGGATAGACACAGCCCTTGGTTGAGGGATAGGGCCACCCACCATTCTCAAAAATTTTAACCCAGAATTGTTCCTATCTAAAGAAAATACAGGGACTAAGTGGAATAGAGACTGAAGGAAAGGCCACCCAGAGACTGCCCCACCCCATCCAATCTGCAGTCACCAAACCCAGACGCTATTGTTGATGCCAGGAAGCACTTGCTGACTGGTGTCCTCTGAGAGGCTCTGCCAGAGCCTGATGAATATAGATGGGAATGCTTGTAGCCAAACATCCATTGGACTAAGCATGGGAGCTCCAAGGGAAGAGTTAAGACTAGGACTGAAGAAGGTGAAGGAGATTGCCACCCCATAGGAAGAACAAAATCAACTAATCGGACTTCCCAGAGCTCCCAGGGACTAAAGCACCAACCAAAGAATACATATGGAGGAACCCATGGCTCCAGCCACAAATGTAGTAAAAGATTGTCTTATCTGACATCAGTAGGAGGAGAGGCCCTTGGTCCTGTGTGGGCTCAGTTCTCCAGCATAGAGGGATGCTAGAGCTTTGAGGCAGGAGTGGGTAGATGAGTGGCAGGAGCACCCTCATAGAGGCAGGGGGAGGGGAGACAGGATAGGGGATTTGCAGAGAAGAAACTGGGAAGGGATACAACATTTGAAATGTAAAGAAATAAAATAACCAATTAAAAAGATAATTACAACCTAAAAAACTATGTTGTCCTAGTGTAGGAAGATGCTAGAGTGGTGAGGTGGGAGTGGGGGAGGGGTAGAAGTGCACCCTCTTGGAGGTGGAGATGGAAGATTTGATGGGAGGTTTGTGGAGGGGTGACTGGGAAGAGGAACAACATTTGAAATGTAAACAAACAAAATAACCAATTAATAAAAAACTGTTAATCCATCACTTTACAGCTTTTTGAATGGAAACCGAAACAAAAAGCAAAACAACAATAACAAAAGAAAAAAAACCCAGAAAAAAAAAGTTAGAATTGACACAACTCATTTGCACATGTATGCTCACTGCTTCATGAGCTTAGTGATGACCTTCCAGGGCATCAGAGTGTACACTGCCTGGCTCCCTCTCGACTTCTCCCAGCTCCTAAACCTCGTCTTTATTCTCCCCAATTCATACATCCTCTTTGTCTTCCTGATTTAAAAGAGCAAGTCTTTATGAGAAAACAACCAGATATGACAATACAAGATATATAAGACAAGAAAAATAACAACCCTCATATTAAGGCAGGACAAGGCAACACAATAGAAGAAAAAGAGTCAAGGTTGCAACTGATCCTACAGTACCATAAAAATACCAGTCTAATAACCGTAACAAATAGGCAGGGGACCTAAGCAGGTCCTGCGCTTGCTGCTTCAATCACTGTGAACCCATGAGAGCACTGCTTAGCTGATTCAGTGGGCCATTTTCTCGTAGTGTCCGTCATCTAATCTTTAACCACACTATCTATTTCATCTTCATTCCTTAAACATGCTACATTATAACTCTATACACATGCATGCCTAGCTTTTAGCTTTTGTTTCATACAACAAGATCTAATTGAAATCTACTGGAAAAGTGCAAATACAAAATTATCGTCAATATCTTTAATAATATAGGTGTGTGGGATGTCCTTATATGTATGTAGGATTTTCTCCATATCTTATGTTGTAGATATGGTCAAGACATGAATATTCTCTTGTTTTGATGATCAGTTTAAGTCTTTGTCACTCATTTGGAAATCTTGTATAAGATTTCATAACTAGATTTGTAGGTGGTATGTCAAGTTCATTTTGATTTACAGCTGATATGTCAAATTCATAGTTGCTTTTAATTTACCATCATTAAAATAAATTAAGCTGTGCTTCTTGTGTTGCAATACTATACTATAGATCTCCCCTATCATATATTCATACAAGCTTAAGAATTACCTGAAATTAATAGTAAGGAATAGTGCTATTGCAGTTATAACAGCATATGAAATGATTATAACAATGTAAATTAAGACTTATATCAGGAGTTTCTTTCTATGACCAGTTATTTAAGGCTACATTTTAGGACATAATTATTAAAACTAATTTAAAGAAAGCTATCAATAGCCCCCTCCCCATGCCTCTATGATATCCATCATTAATGTAGGTATAATAAATACATACTGCAGAAATAATTTCAGTACTGGAATGTAGAGAAAAAAATCCTATTATCTGTATGTAACATTATCCATTGTAGTTACGTATGTGTTGATGTAGCATGTGTTGATACTTTCAAATGACTGTGTACTCTAACTTTGATTCATGGATTCAGAATGTGACAATGAGGACCCATCTCCTATTAATGATTTCTGGAAGATGTGGCGTTCAAGTTTCTGATTAAGTTGGAAGGGAGAGAGAAGGAAGGCTCTGTCTGCGAGGATAAGGGGAAGAATATAATCACAACACATTTTATATAAAGCATATTAGTTATATAGAGTTTTGTGTTTTCCTGACATTTCATTCCTTTTGAAATTCCATAGAAAAATACTTTCTTTTAGTTATTTTATTTATTTACATTTCAAATGTTATCCCCTTTCCCTGATTCCCCTCTGTATACCCCTTATTCCATTCCCTATGAGGGTTCTCTCCCACCCACCCACTCCTGCTTACACTTCCCTGCAATTCCCCTTCACTGGGGCATCTTGTCTATACAGGACCAAGGGCCTTTCTTCCTACTGATGCCCAACAAGGCCATCTTCTGCTATATATGCCACTGGAACAGTGGGTCTCTGTGTGTACTATTTGGTTAGTGTTTAGTCCCTGGGAGCTCTTGGGTGCTGGGTGGCTAATATTGTTGTTCTCCCTATGGAGTTGCAAAGGAAGAAGGATTCCAGTGAAGAGTTAGAGAAAGGACTGAAGGAGCTGAAGGGATCTGAAACCCCATAGAAAAATATTTTAAAAGAATGATTAATTTAATCTGAGATTAATTACACACATTCATTCATTATTCATCATTTCTTTGAATTTTCTTTTCATCGAATAATTTTTGAGAAAATTAAATTGAACTCTTCTATCACTTTTTTTCAGATATTCCTTTTATCTATAATGTATTGAATTAAAGGTATATTAAAGGTAATAGTTTTGGCTTCCTGGAAATATGAATATGTAGAGTTCATAGCTCCTATAATCTTTTAAAGGGTTTTGAAAGGACAGTAACATAGATGCTGGGCAAATTTATTAAAATAAATAAATTACTTTTCTATTCATTAAATAAATCTCTCCTCCATTAACACAATTAAAATTCAATTAGATTTTGGAAAACTTTCTGAACAAAAATTACATGCAAATAATTTCAACACATATTTAATAGGTGACTAGATACAATTGTATTGTACTTGCATTTGTAACATCAATTATTAACTAAAACAAAATATTGCACATATCTGTCAAATTCACAATAATAAAAAGTTATCATTCAGTATATATTCTACAAATTATAAAAACTGAAGAGGAGTCATCCCGAAATGAATAATGATTTTTTTATATCTGTATGCCTTTATTTTCATCCACTTTAAGTAAAAAATACTACTATTTACTTTTCATCTGGAGATTTTACTTTATTTTATTAAGTGTATTTTTAGTTTGATTGAGATTTTATGGCAAGTTATCTCTATGTATTTTTACCTGTATCTACAGTTTACTATGTACCCCAAGCTACCCTTGTATTTAAAATGATCTTTTGTTCTCTTTCTTGTGACTTCTGACATATAGATATTACTCACCACACTTGCTTTCCCATCTGAACGTTTTAATTACTTATATGTTCTATATAAGGCTGTTTTTATCTTCAATGTTATAAAATTATATTTTAAAAGTATAATTCACTTTATTTGTAGTGTTTGTTTTGGCCCATATGACTAATTAGTATCGAAATATATATCCATAAAATATGTCTATATCCAAGTTATTGTTGGGCATATATAAACATGCTAAATCATGTAAATGGCATTTATTTGCACAAACTTTTACACTGAATATGTAAATTTGAAATTATTATTGTTTCATCACTTTGCATGAATTTAGTCACTCTAAATTTTTAAAACAGCTCTTCTATTCAATATATTTTCCTTGTTGAGTAAAACTCTTACATTTATATAAAAAGCATTTATATAATTATGACCTTGAATATTTCTTTTGTAGTATCAATTGCTCTCATTAGGATATCTACCTTTTGTTATGTTGTAAAGGGGTGTTTGTGTCATAAAACAGCCTCTGTGTCAAGTCAAATATGTAGAAATATCTTCTTATGTTCTGTACGGTTGAACTATCAATGTGGTAGATGAACAGGTTCTAGCATGGCACCATATTTCTTCTCCTTACACCTAGTCCTGAGGTTTCGGTAGAAAAATGACAGCAAGCAAAAGCAATATTCTTCCTTGCATAGGTGTAAATATTTGCATTTATTTCCTCAGATGGTAGAATAAGATGAGGACCACACCCACACAGTGTGACTATCCAGCTTGATCTAAGCCCACAGTGTGTCTGTCTCTGTTTGAACACTCCTTGGGCCTACTCCTAGAAGCTTCTCGCCTCCACACAATCTATTCTTCAAATCTGACTGATTTAATCTGGTTTCTGTAAGTTTCTGACTGAATTGCTCTGCTGGTCTCATACTAAGTTTGGCAGTATGTTCAAATCTTCTGGCTCTTCATTCTCTGGCTTGTTCTGTCTTCCCCTGTGTCTAGCTTATTCTATCTCCAATCTGTCTCTATAATACTGTACCAGCAGAACTGTCTCATTAAAACTGCTACACCCTGCATGACACCTGTGTCTAGCCTCTTCTTTTCTCCTACACCACTCTTAAGTTGTCTCTGTTTCCTGTGCTGTTCTCGTGAAAGTTGGATATATCCTGTCTCTTAACTCATTTTGCCAAATCTTTCTCTAATTTCTCACCCTGTCTGTCTTTTATTTAGAGGGCACTTTTAAACATGGTTGTTTCTCTTCACAAATTAACCTTACCTACATTAGTTAGGAATTAAAAGTGTATACAAAGGACATGTTTATATTCCATCCAGATCATACTATAATCAAGGGTATGTCTATATTCTTGCTAGGTCATATAGACCTAGAATGTTTTTGGATATGATCCCTTGCCAGAGTAACATTTTGCTGGATAAAAAATCCTTTCCAGATAGGGGTGTATGACAAGAAAGAAAAAAAACAGAGATTTGATTCTGTAAATATAACAGATTTTATGAGATATAGTTATAACTATATGGCATGGAAATCTTTGTTACCTTATTTCACAGAACCAGTAGGTGGAGGAAACCAAGCTGTCACTGGCATTTGAAACTTAAAGACTATAGGGGAAAAAAAAGCTGATACTCTAAATTCGGTATCACGAAAGAAATTCATTTTGGCGCCAGGCTGAATTAGCTCAAAGGTGGATTATTTAACCTTCTACATGAGTCAATATTCCACCTAGGTCATCAATTAAACCTTTGTTAGATGCTGAGGTGAGCAATTAGCCAAATCATTCCTAGAGCTTTATTATATGTGAGGAGATTAAAAAGCCATGTGTGTATTAGGTTATTGGGGAAGTGGTGAGGGGAAAACCATAATCAAAATATATTGAAAACAATCAATTTTTAATTAAGAATAAATAAATATATAAATACACATGTCTGCATTGAATCACTTGTTAATATTTTTTATACAATAACAGCCTAATACAACAACATTTCATTGAAAAACTGTTATTGTTTTTTTTTTTATTGGATATTTTATTTATTTACATTTCAGATGTCATCCCGTTTCCCAATTTCCCCTCCCAGAACCCTGCTACCCCATCCCCCATCCTCCTGTTTTGCTTTTATGCCATTCTAATTACATACAAGTATTAAGGTCAGTTCTAGGTTGAGGGACTAGCAATACAATAGATGCTAATAGTTAAGGAACAAGGAAGATAATAAATACAAATAGTCAAAGAACAAGCAAGGCAATAAACAAAATTCTGTGAACACTCCTGTTATCACTGTTTCTAAGAACTTATCAGGATGACCAAAATATCTGAGCCAACTTCCCTGTCTTAGCCCAATGTCATTTTCATGTCTGAAGCCTACTTCCTAAATGTGTCATTCTTTCTGGTACCCCTTTCATAAGTCCCTTAGCCCACTCCCCCTCTCCTTTGTATCTAAGAGATGCTCTCTTACTCACCTACCCACTCCTACCTCATCCCTCTAGCATCCCCCTTCTTTGGAGCATCACACTTCCACAGGACCAAGCACATCCCTTCCCACCGAGCCCAGACAAGGCAGTCCTCTGCTACATATGTAACAGGGGCCATGCACCAGCCCATGTGTGCTTTTTGGTTTATGATTTAGTCACTGGGATCTCTGAGAGGTCTGGTTAGTTAATATTGTTGTTTTTCCTATGGGGTTGCCATCCCCTTCATCTCCTTCAGCCTTTACTACTCAGATATTTAGGTGATTTTTATCCAATGCTATTCTCTAGAGACTACATTCTTTTACATTCTATGTTTTAATGTTAATTTTATTCACAGTGATTGATGCATGGTTTAGTGGTTCCTTCATAGTTTATTCTATTTAATATTTTAATCTGATCCAATGCTATCATTTTTTGAAATTCACCATATAAAACTACTGAAAGACAAAATCTCCAGATTTTCATTATATGCAGAAAAGACCTTTGACAAAATCTAATACTGTTCATGATAAAAGCCCTAGTTAGACTAGGGATAAAAATGAATATAACTTGGTATAATAAATATATTCTAAAGTAACCAATAGCCAAGATCTACCTAAATAGAAAAATATTTAAAAGTGTTTCCAATAAAATCAGGAAGAAGAAATGGTTCTCCCCTCTCTGTATTACAAGTCAGGGTTGTATTTACAGTCTTAGCAAAAGCAATAAGACAACTCAAGAAGATCAAGGAGATACATTTATGAAGGGAAGAAATCAAAGTATGTTTATTTGCAGATGATTTAATAGAATGCATAAGTGTTCCTATAAATTCTTCCAGGAAACTACTATAGTTAATATTCATTTTAGCATCATAGCATAATATACATTTAATAAAAAAGCATAAAAACTGTAGACTTCCTTTATAGAAATGACTAGGCTAAGAAAGACAACATGGAGACAATGACGTGAAAAAAAAATATCTTCCCCAAATTAGAACTAAGCAAGTGAAAATCTTGCATTACAAAAACTCTAACACATTGAAGAAATAATTTGAAGCAGTTATTAGAAGATTTTAAGATCTCCTATGCTCATGGATTGGTAGGATTAATATTGTGAATTTGGCCATCCTATTAAAATCAGTCTACAGGTTCAGTGTCATCCCCATCAAAATTCCAGCACAATTCTTTACAGAAGTTAAAAGGATAATCTGCACATTCACATGGAAATGCAAAAAGAACAGGATATCTAAAACAATTCTGAATTTCTGAGTAACACAAGAACTGCTGAAATTATCCCCACTCTCAACCAAAAATGATACTACAGAGCTCTAGAAATGAAAAGAGGACGGCATGTGATAAAAAACAGGCTTTTAGATAAATGGAGTTAAATAGAAGACATAGACATAAATCAATACATACAGTCACCTGATTTTTATGTTTTATTATTATTCATTTTACACCCTGGTCACAGCCTCTTTCTCTACTCTCCTTTCAGTCTCACTTTTATAAATCCCTCTCCTCAGTTCTTCTTCTCTTCTGCTCGGAGAAGAAAAGCCTTCTTTGTGTACCACACAATGCTGGGGTGCCAGGGTGTGCCAGTAGAACTAAGCATATTCTTTCTCACTGAGGCCCAACCAGGCATTCCAGGTAGGAGAAAGGGAATGCAATGGCAGGGAAAAGAAACCTAGGCAGTCCCCTTCCTACTTATTAGGGGTACACACGAAGACCAAGTTGCACATTTGCTACAGACATGTAGTAGGCCTAAGTCGAGTCCCTGCATGCTCCCTGTTGGTGACCCAGGCTCTGTGAGACTCCATGATCACAAGAAAATTGACTCTGTTGGTTTTATTGAGGTCCCTTGGTCCCTTCTGATTACTCTTTCACAAGTTCCACATGCTTTTCTTGCTCCATTCCTTTATCTGAAAAATTCAACCATCTTATTTTTAATGAAGAAGTCAGAAATACACACTGAAAAATTTTGTCACATGTTTCTCTGACATTGGAATCCTGCAATCTGCAAAGAAGTTCCTTAAAAAGAAAGGTAAATAACTCTAAGTAGTTTCAAGAAGTCCCTGAAATTGACCAGATTCACTAGGCTCCTCCCTGACAGAGTAAGCAATAAAACTAAGAAACCAAGTCAGAAAAGCAAACTGCAAAGAAAACCCTGAAAGTACACCAGCAGCTTGAAAGAACCAGAAACCAGCTCGGCTGCCTGGAAGAAGTATAGTGCCAAAGAGGGCCTTGCAGGCTGCTGGTGGAGGACTATCACTAACATCCCTACTTGTCTATGGCCTCTGCATACTCAAATACTGATATACAATGCAGAATGTGTTTACTTGAGCAATAGTATCTCAGGTGTCTCAGGTAACACCAACAGATACTTTTGGTGTTGTTGTTCTTGGATTTAAGGCCAGCTCTACAAGCCTGAGATCATGTCTGTAAGCCATGATGACAACCTGTGGCTGAGAAGATTCCATCCTTTTTGTTTTCTAGATAGATATGATATGTTTGAAAACTGCCTTCTGTGTCTGTGTGTTTATGCCCATAGACGATCATTGCTCACAGCCTCACCACAGGTGAAGCTTCTCAGAACAAATACATTTTGCAGTGGCACAGAATCTGAGTTCTTATAATCATAGGTGAAAAATATATATTCACCACCTCCGAGGATCAGGGGTCATTGCAGAAGATGGTCAGAAAGAATGTAAGAGCTGGAGGAAGAGGTATAGTATTGTGTAACTGTTCCTTCTGAGATTAAAACTTTCCATCCTAGACGAAAGCTCCATAAACAGGAAGGGAAAAAAATCTAAAAATAGATTTGGGAAGTCTCTGAACCTGACCAGATTTATAAGGCCTCTTAGAAATAAATAAAACATTTATGTTGCTCTCAGACAAGACATGCTGCAAAGAACACCCCCAAGAAAAGCCTAGAAGCCATGAAGTAACAGAAATTAGTCAAGTCTCCTAAAAGGGGTGTAGAGCAGAGTCACTAGGAAAGAAAACATTTTGATATTTTGTCCTGTCTGCAGGGTATACACAGTGTATCAGGTTCCCAGATTTTGTCATCTGGCAACCCTGTTGGTGTGGCCTTCAGTGATGAAGCTGTCTTCAAATCATATCTGCTTCACAAGTAAATGCTTCACCCATATTACTGTAAGCAACCCCAGTAGATCTCATTGATTCACATTGTTGGACTTTTGTGCGATTCACACTTAGTTCTGCCATGACTTCACTATTTGAGGTGAGTAATGTGATCTCACAGCTGGTCAGTGTGCAGAGAGCGAGAGACCTTGGAACATAAAGCCTTAAAAGAGGCATCTCTATCCAATTTTCCCCTCAAGGCTCATAGAACTTTGTGGAATAACAGGCAGAGTAAGTGTTTAAGTGCTGGGCAGAAGCCAAGGAATCAAGGCTTTCTAGACACAATAGTGCTGGCATACATATAACCTCACAGAAGCTGTGGCAGCATGCACAGAGACTGTGTAGCTCTGGGACAGATGGGGTCTCAGCACATAGAGAGAACATGGTGACAAGAATGTGGGTCCTTAACCCAGAAGCTATCTGTAACTAATATCTACTGGAAAAATGAAAAATTATATTCTCCAATAGAGTATCACAGAGTACAAAACTGCTCATAAGACTAGAGCCCGTCCCAAGCAGTAGATGGCCAACACAAAATAAACTTAATGGCATTCATGAAGTCTTTCTGTTGGGACATTTTTGATCTTGTTTTTAAAATCGCATAATTGCTTCCCATTTCTGCTCTGCAGATTCACATGGAGGATACATATAACTAAACTGCAACTTAACAGCCCCTCTACGCTATTATCCAAGACAGATGCTGGAATGACAGACATGAGACACTAATTCTCCCTTTGCCTCATCTACTTTGAATAGAAAATGTGGAAGTTTGGTTGAGGAGATAGCCTCATGGTATTGTGCTCATCTATCACAGCACAGCTCAATTCCCAGCACCACAAAAGCAGATAACAAAAGACCCTTAGTGTGACTAGCTATACCTAAGAAACCACAGAGAACCAAAGCTTCCTTTGAAGTGGTGGGTGATTTTGAGTTTCCCACAAAATATTTTGTATAGACAGTTTTACATACACACCAGCCCCCCTAAACACACACACACACACACACACACACACACACACACACACAAACACACACTTAAAAAGATGCTAGAATCCTCTTGTTCATTCTGTTGGGTTTCAAAGTGTGACTGTGAGCCACAAAGGGAGGCATAAAAGTCTAAAGTATTTGTCATTTGTTCCCTGATAGTATGTAGAAGGACAGGGAGGAAAGACTCAGCATAACCCTTTCCAATGATCCTACCTTCTTTGTATATGTTTTTACTCAGGAAGACAGAAGAAGTAAAACAGCTGGCAAACTTCATCTTTCAGTCATATTGTGAGCAGTGTTTAACTTACATGACCCAGTTTTAATGAGAGAAAACTAGAGGAAAGTGTAATAAACCTGTTAATCTCGAGATTTGGTGATACAAAGCAGTTTGTTAAAACCAGTGTTGAGCCATGCCTGGTACCAGAAAGAGGAAAGATTCCTGTCAGAAATTTCAAAAAGAGAGGCTGTGATGAGTAATGTTCATTGTCAATTTGATTAAGACTCACCAACAGCATACTGACACATCCTATAGGTGTATTTGTACTGCCATTTTAAAGGACAGATTACTGAGGAGGGAAGGCCAAATTCGAGTGAGTACAGGATACCATTCTAAAAATAAAAAAGAAGAAATGGGGAACAACACTGATAATGGGCTTTTCCTCTCTCTGTTTCCAGGCTCTCCTGACTTGAACTGCTCAATTCACTCTGCTTCCCAACATAATGAACAATGATCTGAGATTGAGCCTTTTCTGTGCTGCTATTTTAACACCAAGTATATTTGAATAATAATCCAGTCTAGAAATATATGATTATGCCTTTGTATTCATGTTACATTGTAAAGAAACAATGAATTTGTATAACTGATTTAAAGCTCTATGGAATGTGATCTGTAGATACAAACATAACTAAATAATCGTAACAATGATTTTGCAGATAAGATATAGGAGCAGTTATAAATTTTTGAATAAATGCGTCCCCCTTTAGGATTTCCCATTTGTATACTTGGTACCCATTTCTTGGCGAAGATTGTGGAGACTTCAGGGGGTTGGCATTGATAAAGGATTTAGGTCACTAGAAGTGAAATCTGAGAGTAAATCCAAATTTTGTCATTTAGCTTTCTCGTTCTGTCGGCTTCCTGCTTGCAGTTCAAGATAAAAGTCACCATGGGCTCTAATACTCTGGAACCATAAGCCAAATAAGCTCTCTTCTATAAATTCCCTAGGTCATGGTGATTTATTACTTCAATATAAAAGTAACTAGAACACCAACTGGGAGCCAACATTATTGTAGGCTATCTTCAATGCCCTTAATAGCAATTATAATTGATCTTTGTATGTCATCTGTATTTTTTTAATGTTAGGGAGAAGGACTGGAATGTATAAACTTGTAATAATATCAGTATATACTAATTCAAAAGCTAAGAATTTTCTCAGATAGCATCTGAAATTCACAGCAGATATTTGCCACAGTGACTTCAATCCATATATTTTATATCCAAACCAATGTAGTAGGCAAATGATTTAATGCATGCCTTTCTTTTGTTCTGAAACTAAAAAAAGTTCATATAACCAACCTCCTAGGAGAATTTGTAATTCTTATAGACAGAAATTGTATTCCTGGGGCATTGGCCTTTACACTTTGGTCAGAGTAAACTTAAAATCTTTCCCTTTAGAATAAAAATTACATTTTCTGTCAATACTAGACTGCAAGATAAAATAAAAATATAGTTAAATAAGCAATAAAAAGGTAATAATGTTTTTTTCAAAATGGAGAGATATTCAATAACAGTTATGTGTAAGAAAGGTTTAAAAAATTATCACTAGAAACTATCCATTCAACTTGAAGACTAAGCCACTACGCATCCCCAAACAATTTTAACAGATTAAGTCATGTAAAATATTTATTTTTAGAAAGGCAGATATTGGGTTTATGAGAAAAATAAATGTAAATAAAATTTCACACACATATAAGAGATAGCAGAGTAAAGAAATGTGGTGTGGTGGTGGTGGTTGTGGTGATAATGATGTTTGTGTGTCCATCCATTAGTCCACTTTCTGTCCTTCTATGGACACATAATAGATATAAAATCTCTTGCTGTTTAGAACACTTTATGACAATATAGTAGAAGTAAGTTGTACTCTCCAGAATAGATACTCAGCAAATTTAGAAATGCTATATTTCCTTTCTTTTGACCTAGTGACACCAAATGAACACAGGTCTCTGAATAGGAACAGCAAAGTACAAAGAACTTGCAATAATGCTATAATGAGGATAGAAATTTTTCAATATAAAATATTATTTTATAGAAGTAGTGTTTAGTGCTAAAATAATAGTGTTACTTTATATTTATACACATACACTCAACAGATACACTCACACATACGCACGCTTGCACACACACACGGACACACATGGACACACACACACACACACACGAGTCCTGCTGAGTCCACATAGTATTGTTCATATACTATTGCAAGGCCCACCATTATATGAAGAGATGTAGGCAATTAAAAACTCATAAAACACAGAGAATTTGTTTTCCCCAGGACGAACCAATAATTTATTAAATAGCATTTTAGTGTTATAAACAACAATTATTTGTTATTTTTATCACTTCCTTTTATTTCCCTACTTTTAAAATACTTAACAATGCTACTTAAGCAAGGCAAACTTTATTAGGACCAGTGAATTAATAATTCAGTCCAGTGTTAATTTGTCCTTTGTGCTTAAGCATAAAGTCATGACAATGGGAGTGTATATCCAAGAGATCTGCTTACTTTCTGATTTCTCAAAGTGCAGAGAAAGGTACAAAAGGGGGGAGAATAATAGTATACGACCCATAACTAAGACACATGAGTTATTTCTCTGATTGTATTTCTCAAACTTCCTATAACTCTAAGAAGTAACATAAGATACGAACTCAGCATTCCAAATATGAATCTGTTGTAAATATAAGTTGTTTATAAGCATAATAGTTTGCAATAAATATTTAAATTGATAAAACTTGCCATTTTGAGGACGTTTATTCATTGTACTTCATGTAGGGAAGTATTCCTCTCTGAAAATATTTAAACTTAATAAAACATAAATGTCACAGTTTAATGTACAATGGTGATTAGAAATCAATAAAAATCATTAAGATTTATAATAATTGAATATGCTTTTAAATGAGATATTGCTAAATGCATAACACTGACTTTAAATCACTGAAGTCATTAACAAACTAAGATCTGTCTTGTTTTATTATTTGTAGTTGTGAACATGGTGGCTTTTCAAGTACCAGTGCTTGAAGGTTCACTAAGGTTGAAGATTAGGACATGAATTAATCATTTACATATTTGAACAGAGTATTTCTTTACTAAAGTTGGCCATGTGGCAGGACACTATTTTACCTGTAGAGTTTTTGACTGCACTGAAAAATAGCATAACCACAATAAATATTCGGTTAAAAAACAGCCTATGAGGAAAATTTATTTTTGAGCTTAAGGTATTTCTTTTTTAATTCTTTAATTCTTCTGTAAGTCTAATCCTTATAATAGTTCTTAGCACTCTCATATTGAGTTTAATCCACCATTATCAACAGGAATTAAATAAATATTATTCTGGCATCACACAAGAAATTGCTTTGGTGGAAAAAAAAATTCTGAGATTAGCAATGCATAGGGAAAAGGATTGACAAGCCACTTAGTTCGTTTCAGTATAAATGGACAACACTGGATTTTCAGTCTATCTTCTTTCAAATGAATTGAACCATTATAGCTATGCATATAAATACCTGAATTCATGAAGAGAATTTAATTCTGTAGCTCACGCCAGAAAGTTAGTATTTTCCTAGCAGTGAATTTGTGCTATTCTCTGTCACCAGAGAAGTTGTTAGGAAAGGTTAAACAGATTTGTCGGGATAAATCCATGGGTTAGAATTCTTTAACAAAGCAATAGCATTTACTAGAAACTATGTCAACACTGAATTATCTGAATTTTTACCCTATCATATTTGCAGATCAAAAGAAAAAACAAAAAGATAATAATATCTAAGCCACTTAACCTTATTAAATATAAATAATTTATTAGAGTCTAACAAAAATAAGGAGAAAATAGTAAATGAGGATGTACCAATTATACAACATCCAGGTTACAGTAGTGAGTAACTACAATAAATTGAAACCATACTACCTTGTTTGTCCTTATGGTAACAGAACTATTCCAACAACTGTTGAGGAACAATATGCAAAAAGGATGTCTCCTTTGCAAATTATTGAATTAATGGGCATATTTTATATGGGTGAAGTTAAAACAGAAAATTTCCCCTACTGTCTCTTGTCTTATGATAGTCAGTGGTCTCATTAGATTACTTAAATCAACACTGCTAGAAATATAGAGATATAAAATTTGTGTGTGAGATTGTGTGTGTTGAGACACACACACACACACACAGAGAGAGAGAGAGAGAGAGAGAGAGAGAGAGAGAGAGAAAGAGAGAGAGAGAGAGAGAGAGAGAGAGAGAGAGAGAGAGAGAGAGAGAGCAAGTGAGAATGGGGTGGATGAGAGGAGACAGACAGAAATATTTAAGCAAAGAATTTACTGAAGCAACCATAGATCATACTTGGTTCAAAAGCACCTTCCAGGGTGCAGATTTGTTTGTTTTGTTTGGGGGGGGAAGGAAAGAGGTACCTCTTGACACAGTTTTGGTACTGGAAATTTTTCTGACCACTAGTACAAAGAATTATCATTTATATTTGTAAGAGTCAGATGAGGTCCATGACTCAGTCTCTGACATCTTTTTTAGAACAGTGCTAGAGCTCATGCTCAGAAGAGTAATGATACTATCAAATGAGAAGGAACAAGGACATATTTCTTCTGACTTGTTTCCATTCATGCATTGTGTGCTAGTTCCATTACATTTCTAATCAAAAGTAGTTTTACTATCTACCACACTCCATCTTCTCTTCCCTCTTTTACTCTCTTAAATCGGTTTGTTGTACTTGCAGGAATGCAGTGCTTAACAATAGAGAGAGAGTGTAAGGAATGCGTTATTGAATTATTTTGCAATTGTGTGAGTCTATGCTAGTAAATAAAACTAGATTATTTATTCTCCTATACCATTAGAATATTTGGCATCTGAATTTGGTATACTTAATTTCTACAAGACCTGTGATGAACATAATTATACAGTGCTAAATTAGATCTAAGGTGATATTATGAGGACACACTTAACAATTCTGTATGGTGCTAGCTCTGATATTGCATAATTATTCTGTTAAACAGAAATTGCATTTTAGACTTGCAACTTAAGGTCGTGATGAAATTAGTGCTTCAATAAATGCTGAAATAGCAAAATAGTGGTTTGATATAATTATGATGTGCCATATCTAATTTAACTAATATGTTTTCTATGCTGCCGACAGCAGTGCAGATTGGAATCCCACTACCATTAGCAAAATTGTACCCTGATATGGCATCACATTGACTGTGACATTCCTAAACGTAAAAATACTGAATTTCTGTTATCATCTTATGGTATTCCATGACATAGTGTATTAGACATTAATTAAAACATTTTATATAGGACATGACTGTATTTTTTTTTGGTTTTTTTTTTGTTTTTTTTTGTTTTTTTTTTTTGTTTTTTGAAACCACAAATTTTCTTTATGAAGCATAATAGAGGCAAAGATCAAGTTTCCCAAGACAGAAGCCCTAGATGCCCTGTCAACTGACCTCCTTAAATAAAGGATAACATATAAATCAAAGCTAATAAATCAATCTACAGCCTAAAAAGTACTGCAATCCACATAAATCCTTGTGAACAGGATGTTTCGATCTTGATTACTTAATGATGATGCTTCTCCAACTCTGCGTTTTTGTCATATGTTCCACATTCCAGTCTTTTTATCCCATGCAGCTTACTGTTGAATGATTAGTACATCCCTGCCCTTGCAGACTGCTGAACTACACACATCTCCGTCTCTCCAATCTCAAATTCTGAGCTGTCATGAGATGCTAATGTTCTGGAAAATTTAATCTTGACTTGGGTTTTTATTTCTTTTTATTTTTTATTTCTTTTTATTTTTTTTGACCATGAAATGCTTTTTAATAGCATGTTTTACAAGGGGAGGGGGTAAGAGGGGCCAGGTGGTGGAAAAGTACAGAATCTTCTTGGCCTGTGCCTTGAAACATGTCATGGTCTATACGGTACACTGCCTTGAATTATGATCTACCTGCAGTTCTTCAGAAGATATGGTACACTGCTTGAGTTATGGTCTCCCTGCTATTCTTAAGAAGACATGGTACTCTGCTTTGAGTACCATGCAGTTGCTAAGCAGGATCTTGCAGTTGCCAAGCTTCAGAGGACATTGTGCAGGTGGGGAAAGGTAGGGGGTAAGGGTAAGGGCGAGGGTCCTGGCTTCTGGCATCTCCCCCTTCTCTGTTTAGTTAGAGAAGGCGTCTTATGATCAATCCCAACTATGTGAATTTTGAATTTGGATGTCTAATTATGGGGGGGTCTTAGACAAGTTCACAACCCCAAAACACTGATGTGAGACGAGTCACATTGATGGTCGAAGACTTTAGGCTGTCGACGATGGGCAACGTCAAGGGACCCCGAGGTGGGTGAAAGGAGGGTGAGAGTCCTCGGCCTTACCCTCACCCCCTACCTTTCCCCACCTGCACAATGTCCCCCGAAGCTTGGCAACTGCAAGATCCTGCTTGGCAACTGCAGATAGACTCAAAGCAGTGTACCATATCATCTGAAGAATAGCAGGGAGACCATAACTCAAGCAGTGTACCATATCTTCTGAAGAATAGCATGTTGCAGTCCTCCTCGCCTCCACGAATAATTAGGACCTGCCAGTTGGGTCAAGTGGAGCCCAAATATGGGGCTCGAGGCACGGACCCCTCCGGACGGACCCTCATTGAGAGGACATGTGCACAACATCAAGATTGAGTGAGACAGAGATTGTCCCGCAACCTGTCGTCCACGGAACCAGGTTGATTCTGCCATCAAGAAGACAGTTGAAGTTCATTACCATCAGCTGAAAATTGAAGAGGATCCAGAAGTGACTCCGCAGGAGACTGACATAGCCACCAGCTCCCCTGCCTCCCCCTACGGTCGACCCCTAGACTTCCACGCCCTCCAGAAGGGTTCCTGGTATGCCTGGCTTTGCCCTCGTTTCTCTTGCTAGAGAGCTTGGCCTCTTGATCACCCCAACAAAAATTGGCTTTTTCCTAAACCAAGGCCGCCCTTGATATGGCCGCTAACATTGGGGAGCCTTCCTTTATGACAATATTACACCCCAAACTGACAAATGGTTGGAAACTTGAACATGTACAAGAGACTAGGATGGCTGTGAGTTAGCCCAATGACGGGATTATTGTAGGTCCACTTCCCAGGGGCCCACCCAATGCAGCCGAAAAGGAGTGCATGGTGCTGGGAGTGGGTGCAGCCTACATGGTCTATGACTGTATTTTTAAATTTATATTCCTATTAGGAGTTTAGCTTTACTGGAGTGAGAAATTCAGTAGTTTTTCATCTGTCATGGTCATAGTCGCATAAGAAGCATTTTTAAATGTATTTGAGACTATTAAAAAAGACTAAAGTGATTTCTTTCCTGGATATTTTAAAATGACATCTATTCTAATATCATTGTATTAATGCATACAGATTTGATATGTTGATTCATAAAATGTTTATTCACAAATCCCTTCCCTTATGGATGGCTTTCATATTACAGGGAACATGGTATCCATTTTACTGAGAGAGAAAATTGATCAATGGTTTTAGGTTGCATTTGATAATCCATGTGACAATATCCTGCCAGGTATGATGTAGTCATTAATGAAATAGTGTAATGACTATCATGAAGTAACTATCATCCACTTCTGATGTGATTTGAGGTCTGCTCCTCAGAAAGGAGTTCATGTCTTGTATAGTAAGACTGGCCAAAAGCCTATGGCTGTGGAGGTGATTTGAATCGGGCAAAGCCTACTATTGGCTAGTGAAATGGTCATTTTGTCAAACTGCCCTCTGTATATTTAGGTTTTCTACATAGGCTTGGGCTGTTCTCAGCTTTGATGATAGAAACTTCTTTTTATACTAGGCATCAGTAAAAGTGGAGTTGTATAACTGGTTAAAGTTTTGAAAAAAAGATGACTTAGTGTTCAGCCTTAAATAGGACATTATTTTTGCTTCGTGTGAACACCTCTAGGCTGTTCATGTTCTAGTGAGTGGTCCTACACCCATGAAATATGTAATTAGACTTAGAGGATTATTAAGGCAGACAATTTACATAGAAGGATGCTGAAGGAGCTGGAGGGAAAAATTGGGGTCTGGAGATAATCATATTTCATAGCACACATGTACAAAATTGTCAAGTATTAAAATTATGTAAGTCTTAAGAGAGACTTCAAGTGACAGTATCATATCATGCACTGAACAAAGAGTTCAGAATCCTGAAATTAGAGAAGTATAAATATAAACAAACTAATAATAAAAATTCATTATATTAAACAGAACATAATAAATATTTTTAAACCTATGAGCATTCATAATATCATTTACAGTGCTCCACTAACAGTATATTCTGTTATGTATTAAAAAGTGCAAGCTACGTATAGCAGAGCAGCACATATAAATGTATTGAGCTTTGCTTATGTTGCATACAACCTGATATTCTTGTTATCATCTACTCCATTAAAATCCATTTAGTACTTTAGTTTACAATTTTGTCTTTGAAACTTTGTGAAGGCTTTTATTCAATTCTTCAGTTTCTTACAATAAAACTCAATCACTTAATTATATTTTCTAGACCACTGCCTCGGATTAAAGTCTTACAGTAAACTTAAGTTGTCCCTTGAGTATTTTTTCCTTTGAATTTTTAACCTCTTTCATCCACTCCCTCAAATAACATTTTTAGAGATTGAATGACAACTAGTAGTTTGAAAGCCTATTACAACAAATATGTAACTTTAAAAAGAGTCCTATATATTCTGCTAAACAATTTTTTAATTATTTCTGTGTTATTTTACTTATTATAAATATGAATTTGTGGGCATGTTAAATTATAGTATAGAAAATCTTAATTATTAAAATTACACTTATATTATCATCAAAATAATTGTGCATAAAATTTTATATAGATGTAGTTACACAAATAATATATTTATTTTAAAATGATAAGTATATTGCTTAAGATTGTGCATTTATTGGAAACTGGATTAAAGGTCTTCAAAATGTCAACATGATTATTTAGAAAAAGTAATGTCTATCATACTAATTATAGTTTCTTCTGTTATCTATTATAGATTTTAAATTATGATATATCCATCTTTCCTATCTTTTATTTGATACAGAGTCTAACTATGTAAACCATTCTTATTTTCTTTTATTGATACTCCTGAATTAATTTCTGATTCTTGAATATTGTGTATATAGGTAACTATTGCTACTATTGTTCTTGGTCCATATATAAGTTTAAAGAGAATATAATTTACAAAAATTATTATTATTATATTGTTTAGAAAAGCTCATATTAGATAAAGTTGTCAGAAGTTGTTTTAAGAACTGAGTGGTTTTAAAATAATAGACAAAATTGATTATACCTTAACTTCAAAATTATAATTTATCATGCACACCCACGCACATGAATATAATAAAACAAACATACTAAATAAACGCTGGAGATAATATGTCCATTTAATTTGTTTATCAGGATCAAAATAATATGTTTGTTGTTACTTTCTATAGGGGAAACAATTTAGTCTACCATGTTTAATGATAATTATTACCTGGAAAAGTGGTGTGGAGTGGACTAGGTAGTACCTTCTGACAGAAATGGCATTTTTGTAAATAGGAAAACTTGCTAATAGCATTGTATTTATAGTTTGATACTATTTAAGGCATGTTATTTTGTAGCATACATACTTATTTTACAGATGCGAAGATATACTTCTAGGTAAAAATTCCTTCCAACATTTTGGGAACAAAAACAAACATTTCTTTGAATGATCAAAAGTATTAAAGAGAAAACTTGAAAGCTTTGCCTTTAGCAAACTTGTGTTTTGGAATTGAGGATTAAGTTAAATTGTCTTTATTCTGTATTAGAATGAAAGATATTGGGTTCTGTTGATAATGCGATGGCCTTACATGTACAAAACACAGATTTTGATCCCCAGCAGAACTGAAAATTGGCTTGTGGCACATGATTGTAACTTTAGCACTTGAAGCTCTTTCTCAGCTCCATAATGAGTGAAGGCCAGCCTATTATAGACTACCTTAAAACGTGCACACACACACACACACACACACACTACATATACACTTAAGTATGCAACTTAAGTGTATATGTATATATGTATAAAGGACATAAAATTGTAAGAATTTTAACCATTTCCCATAACAGAAAAATGCTATTTCAAATAAAATGCATATTGAAGATTTATATTGTTTTTTGCTCTACTGTGTTACAATTTTACTTACATATAAACATTTTAATAGAAATTGATAAGATATTCATTTATTCTACCACTTACTATAATGTATTTCCATCAATATAGTGCCTGATACTGAGTTTGGAAAATAATTTGTAAATGGCAAATGAAAGATTAAAAGTTTTTGTGACACAAAAGTAAACAAACACATTAAACAAATTTTAAAAGACATTTCAGTGCCACTCTGCCCTAAAATTGTGATCTAAGATTTTGTGGGTATAAATCTTCCTACAGAAAATACCTACAACACTTGTGCAAAATGTACAAGTTTTGCACACAGAAATATGCAATATTATTTATAATCAAATAAAAAAATGTCTTGCTATGTCAGTTCAGGTGAAATCTCAGGAATTTTCATGCTTCGAAGGTAACTAATTTTGAGTTGCAAATGCAGAGCTTAGTGAAAAAAGTTTGTCTATTCCAAGTTGTATCTCTTTCAACCCGTGACAAAAATTTGAAAACCGCCCTCTGGTGACGTCTGAGGACTTCCTCTGCACCATCTGTGCTTTTGAATGTCAGCACTATAAGTGTCTGATACTGAGAACAAGCTCCATGGAGCTCACAGAAATAGGACTAGGAACTTACATCGGATTCAGCCCACTGCTTGCATAGATGGTAAAAGAAACAGACTTTTATTTTCATGAGGAAGATCATGAAAATGATCTTCCTCAGAGACTGTTAGTCACTCATGGGTTCCTACGAATTTATGGACAATGTGTTAAAATATTTTGAAAAGAAATTATATGTAGCAAATTAAAACACAATCGTTAACTTTTGCCATGAGATAATGAAATGAATTAGGTAATCTGCAAAAGTGTAGGTATTTTCCCAATGATGTTTTGAATGTTTGTATTTTTTAAAAAAGTAAATTTAATTTTCTATACCTAATCTATATTTAAAATTTGAATGTTAAAAGATTTACAGAAATATATTCTGTATATAACTCTTGAAAGAATAGTTAATAAATAAGGCAAATAGTATCCACTTGAATGTCATTTTCTTCTATTAGAATTCTAATTCATTCTACAGTCAAACTTTGAAATATAATTCAGTTAAATCGAATATAGAAATATTAAAAAATATGCATTAACATGTTTTTTGAAGTGGCCTAAATATTTTAAAATAAAGAAATTCACACACATGCATGCACGCACATATGCACACACACATGAACACATGCACACACACACATACACACAAACACGCACAAATGTCAATTAATAAATACAACGTTATTTCTTCCCATCATAATGGTGGAAGTCATTCTCATGCTAGATTAAAATGTTAACTTTTAGTTTTTCAGCATTCCTGTTTATTTGCTGTGTTGTAAATTACTAACAGTATATAAAAATAAATGAAATATGTTACTTATCATAGATAAATTGTCACTTGTTAAAATATTAGTGAATTTGAGAATACAATTTACATTAAATAAACCACCCACTAGTGCAGAACACTGCCTGACAATCTTATTATAAGTTATGACAGTAGCCAGTACAATTAAACATAAAGAAATATTCTGAATTGCAGGGGTGGGATCAATTGGACTCATTGCTCAATGGGTTGTACTCAGGTTTGATTATTTTGTAATGATATTCTATAAACCTTACTATTTTAAGTATACAGAATTTGACAAAAGATAGATTATTTTGATTTTTTTTTTTTTTACTAAAATGAAAAGGAGAACCTTTGAGTTTCTTTTTGGGAGGAGTTAAACTGTTTTCATGTCAAACTCTGAATGGTGAGATTGTAACACTTCAGTCAGCTGCAGAGAAAGCAGCTGTGCTCTCTCAAAGGGTCATTGTATTCACTAGAGTTTACTCCTTTTAAATTTGTTTACTATGAGTAATAAGTATACATGTGTGTGTGCTCTCACGTGCATTCTTGAGCATGCATGTGTGTATCCATGTGTGCATGTGTGCATGTGCCTGTGTGTATGTGCATGTGTGCATGTGTGTGCATTTGTGCATCTGCATACACATGGATGTGTGTGTGTCTATTCATGTGTGAATTAATGTGTATTTGTGTGTTTCCATGTGTGCCTGTGTTCCTGTGTGTGTTTTTGCATGTGTGTGTGTATGTGCTTTGATTGTATACATATGCATGAGCATGCATGTGTGTGTCTGTGTGTGTGTGTCTAGTGTGGTGTGATATACCACAACCTTAATGGCTTATTGTTAAACTCCTAAATAGTGTTTGCTATTTTAATAGTTGTGTACTGCAAATTAAATCAAGGTTATGTATATGATTTCTTAACAAATGAGAATATTCTAGAGCTAATTACTAAATTTAAAACTTATTAGAAAAATATTAGTTTTGAAATAAGGAAAGGTTTCTGCCTATGTAAGTATGTTTGTACATGTGTATCTATGAGTTTTTATGTAAAAATAGTTTCACTATAAAATAGAGTTAAACAATAGAATGTTGAATATTTCTTCTGACTTGCATAATATTTACATTAACATGTTTATTTACATTACATTTTTTGATTATTTAGTTACAAACTTACAATTTCTCTAGATGCAGAGAAATGCATTTCAAACATCATTATTTTTTCTAGAGAAAATATTTATTTCAAATGTGGAGTGATAAAATCAACACGTTTTATTGTAATAATTTCTAATATCTACTTGGCAATAACTAATGGAATAGTCAGTGACTATGGAGTCTTAGGTAATGAACCAAATTACATTAAAATAGTTTAATGGCTATGTAGTCAAACATTTGTTATTATTAAACATGAGATAAATACTGATTGTCATTCAATTTCTCCAAGTACTTATTACACAGTTTTTTTTTTTTTGTTTTGTTTTGTTGGTTTTTCAAGACAGGGTTTCACTGTGTAGCCCTGGCTATCCTTGAACTCACTCTGTAGACCAGGCTGGCCTCGAACTCAGAACTCAGAAATACGCCTGCCTGTCTCTGCCTCCCAAGTGCTGGGATTAAAGTCATGTGCCACCACTGCCTGGCTACACAAAGATTTTAAAGTTAATTTAGTGAATGAATTTGGACATACAATCCACGACCAAAACTTCCTTCATGTCTGTAAATATAGATCAAAAAGTGATTATTGACATAACGTATGTTTTATGTAAAGAGTTGACAATATTATTTAGTCTATGTACTATAAAGAAAAATAGAGGACATAAAATCTCAAATACATCAATAAACAGAAATATGAATGTGTATGTTTCTATTAAAGGGGCCTCTATGGATTCTAAGAATATGCTCTATACAAAATATTTGTGTTATTTTTAAACATATTATTTGTAATTAAATCCTCATTAGACAAAAAAAAATGGGCTTGGATTCATTAATGAGTTGGTGAGGAAGGGGCAGCTCCTAGAGACACTAATGGAAACAAATTAAGAATTCAATGATGTTTTTCAGACTCAGTCAATGGAAATTTGTAACTAATTGTGTGAGGTCTGTAAAAACAAGAAGACCCTGGAGCTGAACAGGTGGCTCAACAGATAAGAGTACTGACTGCTCTTCCAGAATACCTGGAATCAGTTCGGAGTACCCAAAGGCAGCTCATTCTCATCTGTAACTCCAGCTCCAAAGGGATGCAAAGCGACACTGGCCACTGCAAGCATACAGCACATTGATATACATATAGAACATAGACAAAGCAACCATATACAAAGTAATAAATTATTTAAATTTTGAATAAATTAAAAAGAGGGCCCAGCCAGTTGTAATGTACAAAGATTGATTGCCTACCTGAATCAATTGCCATGAGAATCATGAACAGGACTAAATAATAAAATGGCATTATTGATCTCACACAGATGAAGCTGGGAGAGGTCAGGAGACGACATGGAAGAGAAGCAGAGAATGATTCTTTCTAGTGCTTGTTTTGTGATGATCCATCTTTCATGGGAATATTTTGTGATGATTATCATTAAATTCTTCCCCAGCATCTTCTTCGAGTATATTGAATGGTCACAAAAAACTAAAATTATATAACTTTTATAATTTATCAATGTTTGATAGGGGAAATAAGACTAATTTCTAATCATCCTATAAATTTATTTTCCATTATTATGTTTTTGAGAATATAATATGATATATTTTGATACCTGTATGGGGAATATATTTCTAGTACCATTTTATAATGTCTGACTTTACTTTTATTTGATAAACTTTCAATCTGAATTTCTGATATTATAGGCTGATGGATACTTACAAATGCTTCCTTTTATAGATTATCTTAATTGTATGAATTAACTGAAACATGAATACATAAGTCTGACAATGAGCAAATAGTGAAGGTACAAATGAATCCCCAATTTTTATTATTTTAATGAAGGAAAACAAGAGGGAGATGTATGTTCAAATCTCTTTCATGCTCTTTAACTTATAGTCATGCCTGTTATTTGCTCATACATTCAGCAAGTTGTCTTTTTTCAAAGTGTTTGGTAGTTTTTTTTTTCTGTCTACTACAGTGAGAACTTGATATTATTGTGTATATGAGACCTATTCAAATATTTATATCTTACTAATGGCTGTTTATCTTGTTTGAAGATTTCATCTAGCTTATAACAACATCATTAGACAAATGTGAATAATCTTATTCCATTTGAGTTATCATACTCATATTTTTATTTTACAAAATACTATAATATGAATTTATAAAATAAAGAGGTTTCTTTTGTATTCTAAAACACTTATAAAATCTTTGAGATTATGTGAGTAAGTAATGTATTTCAAATGTTATATTTTATCTGTTTGTATCTTGACACAATTTCACCACAAAGTTCTCAGTATCCTATAACCTGCTATGTACATCTTTATAGGCTTCGACGTGCTGCTGCCTTCTGTGTTTTGGAATTAGAGGCATTTGTCGCCATAACTCACTTCTATTTTTTCAGTAAGTTTATAATACTTGTTTCTATATTAGAGTTTCTTCGGATATAGGGAAATGTTTAATATATATTAAATGAGTATTTATAACTATAATTAAATATAGTTAATATTTATTATATAATATGGGAATGGCGTCACCGTGAGCTGAGAAATAAATATTGTATTACATACATGTATATATACATAAATATGTGTGTATGTGCACATGCATGTTGAATTACTTATAGTATCATATCTAATATAATCATACATTACTGAATTAAATTTATGTCATATTACAGATTACATTTCTGCATGATTCCGTTTGAGCTTTTTTTCTTGGGCCTTCCCTCTTGTTTAACTTCTGTATTGTGGATAGTCTGTAATTTTTGTTGTATATCTACTTATTAGTGAATACATACCATGCATATCCTTTTGGGTCTTGGTTACCTCACCCAGTGTGGTATTTTCTAGTTCCATTCTGGAAATTCATGACATCCTTGTTTTTAATAGCTGAACAGTGTTCCATTATGTAAATGAACCACATTCTTCAGTTGATGGACATCTGGGATGATTATGATTTCTGGCTATTAGGAAAAAGGCTACCATGAACATTATCGAGCATGTGCCCTTGTGGTGTGGTGGAATGACCTTTGGGTATATGCCTAGAAGCAACATAGCGGTGTCTTCAGGTAGAACTATTTCAAATTTTCTGAGAAACCACCAGATTGTCTTCCAGACCATCTGTACAAGTCTGCACTCCCACGAGTAATGGAAGAGTGTTCCTTTTTCTCCACATCCTCATCAGCACATGCTATTGCTTGAGTTTTTAATCTTTGCCCTTCTGATGGCTGTAGGGAACAAGGTCTTTTTGATCTGCATTTCCCTGATGACCAAGGAAGTTGAAGAGTTCTTTAGGTGTTTCTCCACCATTCGAGATTTACCTGTTGAGAATTCTTTGTTTAATATTTTACTCCCCTTCTAAATTGGGTTGTTTGGTTTTTTGGAGTCCTCCTTTTTGAGTTCTTTATACACTTTGAATATTAGCCCTCTATTGGCTGTCCCAATCTATAGGCTGCTTATTTTTCCTATTGACAGTGTCTTTTGTCTTTTGCTTTTCAGTTTCATGAGGTCTTTTTTTTTAAATAAATTGTTGATCTTAGAGCCTGAGCTATTGGTGTTCTGTTCAGCAAACTGTCTCCTCAGCCAACATGTTCAAGGCTATTTCACACTTTCTCTTCTATTAGATTCAGATAAGTTAGTCATTCATCTTGCTACCAAATTTTGACTTGTTCCACAATTATTACAATAAATCTTTCAACTTCTTGTGGATTGATAGCTATTTGCTGCGATTCAAAAAATTCATTCTGATCTTAGGTCCATAGACAATAAAGTGGAGTTAAGAGTATACTATTCTACTGACAAGGTAATAGTTGTCAGTTAATTTAAAAACATTAAAGATTCATTGCATGTTTAATACAAAGCCGAGTCACAAACTTCTTTTCCACTTATTGACAGATACTTTTATGCCACTCCAGCTTCCAAGTATTAAGATCAGCATAACATGACCAATTTAATCACCACCAAGTGTTTTGAATTCAGAATGAAATTCTTATTATGCTTCTTGTCGTTGTTTTCTCAACCCTTTCTTAAATGTGAACAGTATTGTATATTTTCTATTTTATCTAATTTATAACTCTTAATATTTGAGCATGTTTTCCCCAGGGTCCTAAAATTTATCACTCATATTTAATAAAATTGACTGAATCTTCAGGCATTCTTTTGTTCATGACAGAAAGCCATCTTCCCCATCACTTTAAAATATTAAATTCTCCAGTTTTTAAACCTCAGCTATTATTTTCTCCCCATTTTTCATATTGAAATGGTAAGTAGGACTGTTGGGCTTCTTCATCATTGCCATATTAAAGCTTTTTGTCTTTTATTATTTGATGCTAAACAGGTTCGAGTAACAGGACTTCAAATTTTTTGACCAGCTCTTCTTATTTTCAAAGTATTTGACACAGAGAAACGCTGTCTCATTTTACAATAATTCAGTTCTGACTCATTTTTCTACATATGCTTTCAGTGCAATGGCATAAAGCCTAAGCAGATTAAAAATAATGTCATCAATAACTGCAATACTTATATTTCCTGTTCACTATTTTGACACCCTCAAGTCATCTGTTCGGTGTCAGATATGTATGCTGTGCCCTTGATGTTCTCTTGTCTTCATTTTAGCTTAGCTTCCATTTTCCATCTCTAACAGTTTTCTTATTTAACCTTACATTACACCTGATTTGTTTTTCTGTGTAAATTTTATATGACTAGCTGATCTCAGGTCCAGAATTTCTGATCTTCTCTCTAGCCCACAGTATGATATGCCTGAAGACTCTTGGTGGAATGCTGATGGCACTAGGGTAGCTCATTTTTTAGAAATTATTAATTTATCATTACTGATATTTATAACTTCTCTGAATATAGGTGCTACATCCCATGATAAAGTGATTCATTAGTATACTCAATTGAACTTCCTCATGTCTTTCATATATTATATGCTTCATATACTAATTCCATATTTCAAATTATTTCAATATTAATCTTAAAAATAGCACTAAGGATCACGCTTTTCTTGCAATTAGGAAATTTGACAGATCCTTTAACCACTATTAATGATACTCTGTTGTGCTTGCAGACAAAAGCCAAACATGGCTGTTCTCTGACCAGCTTTACCAGCAGCTGACTGAGATACATACAAATTACAGTCAACCTTTGGACTAAGGTCAGGGACCCCTATGGAAGAGTTAGGAGAAGGATTGGAGGAGCTGAAGGGGACAGCCACCCCATAGGAAGAACAACAATGTCAATTAACCTGGACCTCTGGGAGCTCCCAGAGACTAAGCTACCAATGAAAGAGCATAGGCTGGTGGTCCTTGGGCTCTGGCACATATGTGACAGAGGACTGATTTGTCTGGCCTCAGTGCACCTAATCCGGTAGAGACTTATTGCCCCAAAGAAAGGGGATCTGGTGTAGGTGGTGAGCTGTTGGTGATGGGGGTGGGGTAAAGAGTGCCCTCTCAAAGGCAAAGGAGAATGGGTGAAGAACTCTTGAAGAAAGGACCAGGAAAGGTGGCAATATTTGGAATGTAAATAAATGAAACAATAGTATATATAATATAATATCATTCATATATATGATCATTTATATATGTATGTATATACATATATATGATCAATTGATTGTTTGTAATATTGGCATAAGCAGTGCACAAATTAAACAGCATGGCAGTGACAAAAAAGGATGATCAGATCACTATAATTTTTCTTGTAATATAAGGAATAACTCAGATATCTGTGCATAAACACCATGCTTTGAAGTGGCCGAGTTTCTGTTCTTGCTCTATTTACCTTGAAAAGCAATCAGTGTAGGATCTTGTTATAGAATGATGAAACCTCGCATAGTTTAAGTAAAAATTACAAGAAGAAATTTTCTTTTTCATAGAACAGTTATTTTCAATTTGTTAGAGTAGATGTCTAAATTTCCAAAGTATGAATTTCTGTCCATTTAAAAAAGAAAGCAGAAATGTGGACATTTAATCTCTATCATCTAATTTTGGATGAGCAGGAAAATCATAAGGCTAATACATTCATCCATTTTGGTGACTTTAGGTAATCAGAAATTCTTCTGAAATTGATACCTAAAAAAAAATCATCTTTATTGAGAAATGCTACATTTGTCCATGTCGCTCTGTTCAGAAGCAAATATCTGAGATCATTCTATTCTGGATGTTAGAATTGCATCCCTTCCCTTGTAAAACATCTCTTAGTGGGTCATTAGATATGATAAATGTATTTTAGTAACATGATCGTGTTGAAGGCCTTTTGTTTATATTTCTACAATTCTTTCAATTAGTCTACAGTGTGATATGAACAAGTATCTGTGAAGGCAATAATCTCTGTGTGGTAAAAATAATTATGGAACCTTCAGCGGTAACTCTGCACAATCTGAAAAAGATGACATTTTGTTAGATCTGTCACATAGCTTTTGATACAAATCCCTGTACTCTATAATGTAGTAAAATTAATTTCTTTTCTTTGAACCATTTTCTAAATATTTTGTGAAATAAGAATTCGAGGTTTATTCACCAACCTCTTAGGAGAATCTTTAAAATTCTCCAAGAGACAATATCCAAACAAAACAATACTAAATACAATAAGACAAGGCAAAGTCCGTCACACCAAAACTGGACAAGGTTATCCAATAGGAGGGAAATAGTCCCAAGAGTAGGCAGAAGAGTCGGAGACAGACCTCGTCAAGAGCCACATCATATAAGCTTAGGACCTGCTTCAGACCTTGCCAGCCACATGGTGCTACTTCAGTCTTTGTGAGCAAATATGTGCCCTGCTTAGTTGATTCAGTGGACCGCGTTCTCTTGGTGTCCTCCATCTTGTCTGACTACTACAATCTTTCCACTCCTCTTCCATGGGATTTTCTGAAGTCCTAGAAAAGTGATCCACTAGAGGCCTCCAGTTTAGACTTTGTCTCTGCACAATGATTGGCTCTGGGTCTCAGAATTTCCTCCCATCTGATGCTGGAGGAACCCTCTCTGTTCCTGGAGATACCTGTCTCTGAATATAAAAGAATGTAGTGAAGAAAAATTCCAATGAAGTTGTTAATACTTGCATTTGATTCTACCTCAGGCTTCTGGAATATCAAGTTTTGGGTTCTTGGCTATCCAAGAATGGTGGAGCATATGCTCCCATTTGTGGAGAGGGCTGCAAATTAAAGCAGGCATAGATTGGCACCCTCAACAAGTTTTATGCCACCATTGTCTGATATGTTGTAGTCAGGACAGATTGTAGGTCAAAGGGCTTGAGGCTGGGTTGGTGCCTACAGTTTTTTTAGTAGCATGTAGACTCGCTTAACAAATAACCCAAACATTGGGGTGAAGGCTCCTTTCAGCCACTAGCTATTCCTGTCCACTGAAATTACATTTTTAGATATAGTGCTTGGCACTGGTGCTCACTGTGATTTTACAGAGAACAACCTTTTATCCTGGCATCAGCCTGGGTTGTTTTGGGATGTCCATGGGATCCTCTGGGTTAACAACTCAACAAGCTGCAACCAATCCTGTCACTAGAAGCTGTGCCTTGCCACAAGAGATGGCCAGGTGAGATTCCATATTACCAATTACTGGGAGTCCTCAGTAGGATTGCCCTCACAGATAATGCTAGATGTTTCAGATGCACTACCTTTCCAGACAGACACACAAATGGCTTTGAAATCCAGTTATCTCTCCACATCATCTCTTCTTCCATTAATCTCCTCTACACACACTTGATAACTCCTGTTCTTGTTCCCATATACCCAGAGTCCACACACAAAATTGATTCTAATTTCCTTTCCCAGGGAATCCATGTGTCCTCCCTAGACCACTTTTCTTTACCTTTGCTGTCTCTACAGAATGTATCTTGGTTTTTATGTACTTAACAAATAACACCTTCTTATAAGAGAATACTGCCAATGACTGGCTTTGGTATCCACAAAGTGGGTTAATCAATGCAGGAAGCTGTTAGATTCAGTGCTTAGAGCAACTAGTAGGGTTGAATCCAGATACCTACAGTGGCTGTTGCCAAAGGCAGCCAGCAATTAAAGAATTTACTCAGTATATATTTTTCTGAGGGAACAAGCCTTAATTTACTGGGGCTGGCATTTTCTCTGGCCAGTAGAAAAACTCTGGACTCTTTTACCTCCTTGGGGAAGGTGAGAAAGAGAAGGAAAGAAAAAAATTTACATGTACAAACACACACACACACATACACACACAAGCACACACTGAATGGATGAAACAAAAGGAATAGTTCAATAACTTCATACACACAAATATACATACATACACACATATGTACATGCATACAGACCTACAGGCAGGTCTATATGCTTTCACACATAGAATGGTTAGAGCAAATCTCCCGCAACCAGGCTCCAAGTATTCTACACATACATGAATTAATACAATTAGTTCAATGTTTCAACCCCCATTTGCACAAACTTTATACTTACTTAAACACATAGTCGATGTATGGGAGAAACAATGTTGCAGCCACACATTCTTTATTCTTTCTTTCATAGCTTAACATATCCTAGCAAAATCTTTCAGGTCGTATACAATTACAATATGATTATGTTCTAGTTTTCTTCTAGTGAATGATTATGAAAAACAATGTGTTTTCCAATACCTTCACAAAAAATAACATTATGTAGTACAGCTAAAGAAAACAAATTATTTCCAAAACCCACGTATATCCGTAACCAAGCAACTTGTTATAGATTAACAAAGTGTAAGCAAGCAAGGAAGTTTTCTTAGCCAGTTTTTCCTACTGGCAGGGAGCAACTTGCAGTTACAAAGAAATGAGTAATTATTTTACTATTTACTTTTAAATGTAATCTTGTAAGAATCTTAAAAGAATCAGAAATCTAAACTTTTATATAAAATAAACAGTCATTTTTACCTTAAATCCTCAAAATGTGTATCTTCACATCGACAGTTCTTAATAAATTATATCAGGAAGCTGAGGACAAAAATGGGTATAATAAATCAACCAAAATAAAATAAACAAAAAACAAAAGAGAAAAGAAAAGAAATAAACTATCACCAGTTGAACTTTAGTGAGAGTCACATCAGCCAGTGCTGCCAATATTTTTGTTCCCCGACCACAAAGGGACCATAGCTTAACTAATAAGATGTGCCTTTCTGAACTTCATATTCATAGTTCTATGAATGCCAGATATACTGCCTGGGGAAGGACTGAAACCGCCCTTAAAGTTTTCATATAATTTTTAGATTAAGAGGAATATGAGGGCGCCAAGCAGAGTAGAACTCCATAGCATCATGAAGTCGAGAGACACATAGTCCTTGGGGCAGTGCCATACCAAGGCCCATGTATGTGGCTGTAGTAACTTGTGGGCAACATTCCATGACTTCCAAAGCCTCCTACACTTCCTTCGACAGAATACAAATTATAATTTATTTATTTATTTATTTATTGGTTCTTGGGTAACTCACTCAATACTTTTCTTTTTTTATAGTTCCTTCCATTTGCCTGAAAATTTCATGATGCCATGTCTTTTTAACAGTTGGATAATATTGCATTGTGTAAATGTGCTATTTCTCTTTATCCATTTGTTTTGTTTCATTTTGTTCATTTGTTTGCTTGCTTTTTTGTTTGAGAAACATCTAGGTTGTTTCCAGTTTCTGTACTGTGAATAAAGGTACAGTCAACTTAGCTGAGCAAATGTCGGTGTGGTAGGTGGAAGATTCTCTGGGTATATGCCCTAGAGTGGTATAACCTGGGTCTTGAAGTAGAATGATTCTCAATTTACTGAGAAAGTGTCATATTGATCCCCACAGTAGTTGTTCAAATTTGTACACCTCCCAGAAATGTGAATCCCCTTGATTAACGCCTATAACACCATGAGCTGTCACTTGTATTAATGATCTTAGCCAGCTGAGAGTTACAAGAATAGGGTGGAACCTCAAAGTAATTTTACCTCCATATCCTTAATAGCTACAGGTCTTGATGTTGACCATTTCTTTAAGTGTTTCTCAGGCATTTGAGATTCTTGTAAAGATAATTCTCTGTTTAGAACAGTACTCCATTTTTAGTTGGGCTCTTTGTTTATTCGATATCTAACTTATTGAGTTTTTCATGTCTATTAGATATTAGACATCTATCAGATGTGGAGTTGTTGAAAATAATTTATCATTATGCAGGCAGCCTCTTGGTCTGTTTGACTGTGTCCTTTGCCTTTCATAAACTTTTTAGTTTGTTGAAGCCTCATCTACTAATTTCCGATATTAGTCCCTGTGCTATCCATGGTCTGTTCATGAAGTTGCCTCCTGTGTCAATCTGTTCTACGCTGTTCCATCACTTTCTCTTCTATAAAGTTCAGTGTGTCTAGATTTATCTTAATGTCTTTGATCAACTGTGACATGAATTATATGCAAGGAGATGAATATGGATATATTTACATTTCTCTACATAAAGACAAGCACCATTTTTTGAATATGCTTTCATTCCCAGTGTGTATTTCTGTCTTCTTTATCAAAAGGTGTCCATAAGTGTGTAAATTTATATCTGGGTCTTCAATTTGATCCTATTGATCAACATGTCTGTTTTTATTCCAATACCATGCAGTTTTTCTTCCTATAGATCTATAGTCCAATTTGGTATCCTGGGTGGCTGTATCTCTCATAATTCGTTTATTGCTCAAAATTGCTTTAGGTATTCCTAGGTTTTTGGTTTTTGTTTTCATATGAAGGTCTGGAAAGAATTTTCTGTAGGGACTACATCAACTCTGTTTTATATAGGAGGGTTACTGATTTATTTTATGTAATCTTATATTCATCCACTTTGCTATAAGTGTTTCTCAGCTATATGAGCTTTCTGGTAGAATGTGGTGGCTTGCTTATGTATACTCTTGCATCTCATATACTTCCCAATTAGTATCTCCTCAATCTATTTCCATTGTCTTATTGCTCTCGCTAAAATTTCAAGTACTATATAAAATAGATATGGAGAGACTGGACAACCTGGTCATATTTGTTAGTTTAGTATAATTGCTTTGATTTTTTCTCCACTTGACTGATAGCAAGTGATAGGCTTGCTGTCAATTGCCTTATGTTTATGTACGTTTCTTGTTTCCTTATATCTTCAATACTTTTATCATAAATGGGTATTGGATTTTGTGTAAAAAAACTTTTCTGCATTTAATGACATTATTATTCATGGTTTTTGCCTTTCATTTTGCTTATACGGCAGAATATATTTTACTGATGATCATTGAATTATCACTGTATCTCTGAAATGTAGCCTACTTGATTTTAAAACTGTTTTGGATGTATTTGTAATTCTTTTTTGATTGTTGTAGTGGAGTCTTAATTGTTTTTGGATATTACTGCAACTATTATCTCATAAAATGATTTGATGAATTTATTGTTTTTTCTCTAATTTTTGTTGGTGGTTTGCTAGATTTCTTATTTTAAGTCATTTACTATTTTTCCCTTGAAGTACCTCTGTCATCTTCATGTAGTTAGTTTTATGATCTTTTTATTGTGCTCTTGGTATGCTGGAATATTCAGGTCCTATCATGGTAGGATAGCTGGACTCTCGTGAGACATATTACCCTGTTATTTTTGATTGTGATGTTCTTTTGCTGACATCTAGGTATCTAGGTTTGAGGGGTGATTGTAGATTCAGGTGGTGTTTTTACAAATTTGACTTTGTTGGATACCTGTTTTATTCCTTGGTATTTATTTCCTCTATGGATTTTCAGAGAGTGTTTTTCTTTGTGTTGTCTGCTGTCCTAGTCTGTTCATCTGATGTATTCACAGGTAATTCCTGCTGGTGTTATAGCCTGGGGTGCAGTAAAGAGTAAAAGGAGGGAGTTCAAGGGTAGGGGGTGAGATGGTACATGGGATTTACAAAAGATGTGTGTGGTTGTGAGTTGGATGACCCTGGAGATTGGTTCTGGACTTCATATTCTTGTAGCAATGCTATTTACTCATAATGTATGGTACACCATACCCATTCCTCTCATTAATTTAAAAGCGATATCTTGAGTCTTACATTGTCAAAGTCCCAAAAGATTATACGTATATTGGGCTTTAAATTAGTATGTTTTATCTCATTTTTTGAGAGGTATATTTTCTATGTGATTAGTTTATATAAAATTAGCACTTCAGCCTTACCAGATGATTGAGTATAATCAATCTTTGGACATAGGCCTTCTTTGTTTAATACCCAGATACTCATGTCACTGTCACACTGAACTGTGACAGGAACTGGGACAATTCATAAGGATCTAAGATAGGATGATCAAAGTAAGCAGCCATCTTATTTTCTCTTATATACTCTTGAAGACTCAGATGTATAGGGACCTAATTTGAGAGATAAAGCACTGAAATGCCAAGTGTCAGAAACTGTGCTAAGCTCTGCCAATCAAGATACCTCATGTGTCAAGACATCTGGTACCAAGAGTGTGACTTGATTAATGTTAGGGAAGTATATAGAGAAATACCAGAGTCTGTTTTATAAATCTTTGCCTTATACAAGTAAAGAATATTAAAAGTACAGGATTCCCATGACTCTTTAAGGATATTGCCTGAGATGACAAATTTGAATTTAAATTCTTGGCTATTACAGGAAATGGTACAGAATCTCACATGATTCTATCCATTGCTATGCACTGTTGAGCCTCAAACTCAAGTAACTGGGTCTTTTAAAAGACATATTCCCGTTACATGGAGAAATTTGTTACTAGTTTGGGATTGTGGCTTTAGCACTGCTGTTATGTAACATTCTTGAGTTTTATAAACAACTTATCATCTAAATATGAACAAACTAAGATAGTCCCATCATAAGAATATTAAAAATGCAACATAGGATCACCACTTAATATTTTTATAACCAACTGCATCATTCTCAATATAGGTTGATACAATGTACCTGAATATTTCCATGATATGGTTGTCATCCCTTCCCATCTCACAACACCTTCACAGGAGCATGATGGTGGTGGATGACAAATAACACTACTGAAGCCAAGGACATAAATCAACTTGATAAGGATTAATAAGAAAATGAGATAGAATTGCCTTTTTTCTCTTCCTCCATTATGATATATGTTTGTTAAAGATTTACTCATTTTTATTTAATGTTTTTGGGGGCTTTTCCATATGGCTCATTTTTTTCCTTTTCTCTGTATCTGTAGGTTACAAAATGTTTGTGTGTTCAGGGGTCGGTCTATCTATCTATCTATCTATCTATCTATCTATCTATCTATCTATCTCTGTGTGTGTGTTCCTCTGTGTGTGTTGAATGAAATGATAAAATGTGATTTATTTATTAAAAGTATTATGTAACAATATAAAAGAATTTCTGCCATAAATTAAAAATGCTATATTACTTATAATTAATTATGCCTAAAACAATTTAAGGTGATATTTTACGTCCACAACTGTGTTATAAATTTGAAGAGTTAATCCAGTCGCAAAGTACCTTCAACGTAATGATATCGTTCAAGTATATCTGTTTTTTTTAGACAA
>NW_021604567.1:6641614-6642186 GCF_004785775.1 Grammomys surdaster | reverse complement strand
AGAGGAGAGGAGAGGAGAGGAGAGGAGAGGAGAGGAGAGGAGAGGAGAGGAGGAGTCCCTGAATATATAAAATATTTCAGGCATGTTTTGTTTGAAACATGTCTTTGTTTCAGATAGGAAAAAATTAAGAATGGGAAGTGAACTAAAAAGTGTAGGCCACATAAAAGCTCTTCTAAATTTGCTTTGAAGTTACCTTCATTCACTATCTTTTTTTTTTTTTTTTGGTTTTTTCGAGACAGGGTTTCTCTATGTGTAGCCCTGGCTGTCCTGGAACTCACTCTGTAGACCAGGCTAGCCTTAAACTCTCGAACTCAGAGATCTGCCTGCCTCTGCTTCCCAAGTGCTGGGATTAAAGGCGTGCACCACCACCACCCACCACCCGGCATTCATTCACTATCTTTTTTTTTTTTTATTGGATGTTTTATTTACATTTCCTATGTTGTCCCCTTACCCCATCCCCCACCCACCCAGAAACCCCCAATCCCCTCACCCCTCCTCTTTCTTCTCTGTGGATGTAACCTCTATCTACCCCCCCTACTCCCACCTCCCCACCCTCAAAATTCCCACCCCCT
>NW_021604567.1:6636725-6641514 GCF_004785775.1 Grammomys surdaster | reverse complement strand
CATTAATCTGAATAAGGTAAGCAGTTTTTTCAACATAGAAAGAAAAGGTGTCTGACATGGGATCCTGCTCATGATATGGCTCACAAAGTAAACCACTGATCATCCACTTTCAGGAATTATGTACCACTTCTGCACAAGCACATCATGTAGGAAGGGCAGATTGTACATCAAAGGTTTTGTTCCTGGATTGCTGTTCAGCTTTCTGTCTCTGAAGCCTCAGAATATCTTTTCATATTAAATAGACTAGAGTATGGCGATGAAGGCTCCATTCTCACACCAGACCTTCTATGAGTATGTATGCTATTTATTTGTACCTAATCTGAATCATTACTGTGATAATTTCAGCTCTTAAAATTTATTAAGCATAACTTGAGGAAATGTAGGAAATGTGGTACACCAATTCATAATTAATGCACAGACTATATTTAAATTAATATGGTACAACATACTAAAAATTATCTGCCCAAGTATGAGCTGAACAAGAATGCCAACCAAATACATGCCAAAGATTAAAAAATCCATGAACCAAGATTAAGAGAGGAAACAGAGCACCAACTGGTTGTCCAGTTTCAAATGCTCAGCTTTTAAATATGAATATAAATAATATATGGAGAAATCAGGTTATATGTAGGATTATATATGCAGATCATACCACACCTATCAAATGCATATATATATATATGGTGTGTGTGTATGTATACATATATATAATACACATATATACATATATATCAGTAGATATATGTGATTGTGTGTGTGTTTATGTGTGTATTCAATAGCAATTAATGAAATAAGTGCCTATGAATTTGAAGAAGAAAAGAGAGAAGTATGGGAGATTTTGGAAAGAAATAAAAGGAAAGTAAAACATGGTAATTATATTACATTAAGCTAGTTTTGTCATTTAAAATACAGAACAAAACACAAAAATGGTATTTTATCAAAAAATAACTATATAAAAATAAATTCATGTCAATAAAAAAATGAATTCTCATCTAAGTATTTTGATTCACTTTTTCTTTTATTTAATAATGTTGGTTTACTTTTTCATTCGTTATTCTGTAAACAAGATTCCATTTCTCATGAAAATCTATAGTGAGATAACATTAAAATTAGTGAAAATTGATGTTAATATCATCACTTATTGACCATTAAACTTGATTAAGCTTTCATTAGTATTTATAAAGATATATGATTATATATATATATATATATTTACGAAAGAACTTATTCACTATTCTAATACATTTATTTACCTACTTGCAGCATTTTATAAAACAGAGCTGATTTGTTTTAGAATGTTAGTAGTGTAGATAACTTTAATTACACTGGCATTTACACAGCAAACATCTTAAGGTATGCACTTTAGACCTTTAGAAACAAACCAAGCATAACAGTCCTTGAGACACTAGATATTTATTACCTCTCCTTTTCAAAATCACAATACAAGATGACAAATGTGCCCCATGCAATGAAAACATATATTTGAAATGAACTTTTTAATTGAATTAGTTCATGGTTCCAAATAAACCATTTCACTTGAAATATGGTTGCAATTACTCTGGCACACAATGTCTAATATATCAGCAAACAGTCCAGTGAGAGGGTGAGTAACATGTTGCTGAAAGGATTTAATTATTTTCATTTAATGGCAGTTCTTTAAAGAGACTCTATGGAATCTATTCCTGTTATCTCTGCCAATTGCTATATTGGTTTAAAATAACTATTCTCTGAGAATGAATTAAATTTTTCAGAAGTAGTGGTGAGTCAGACAACTGAAATTAAGGAGGTTCCCCTTGACAGATGTCAACTGAGTACAGACTGACCATGGCTTTGGACCATCAACTTGAAAACATATATTTGGCTCTTAGCTCATTTAGTTCTTCCTGTCTAGTTGCACATAAGAGGACAACATTTTAAACCTAGGAGGGATGATATCTGACTTTTGTTTTTATATCCATTAAGATCTTGCTTTTCTTTTTTTTTTCTCCTGTAGCAGTTTTTCATGGGTTTACTATATCATAAGACAAGCATGGAAAAATATGGTCTGTCTAGATAGAAAGTTAAATAAGAAAAAAATATATTTCTGTCATCAAAGCTAGTTGTCTTAACACACATCATCATCATGTCTTTGAAGTGGTGCATGGGGTTCAAAGACTGCAATACTGGTGGAAGTGTCTCTGTTCTATCCTTATAGATGAATTGACTTTTGGATTCCTAGTACCATTGTCAAGATAATATGGACAGGCCATCTTATCACAGTTCCTTGGTACAAAATATGATACAAGGCAGAGCTAATTTTATTCTCTGCATTTCAGAGAGTAAGTCCTCTGCTTGTATCAAATTATTAAAAATATTTCAATTGGAAAACAAATAGTCCAGCAATCTCAACTAACCTGGACCCCCAAGATCTCTCAGTCACTGAGCCACCAACCAGGCAGCATACATCAGCTGATATGAGACCCCCAACACATCCATAGCAGAGGACTGCCGTTTCTGGACTCAGTCAGAGAAGATGCAAGTATCTCTCAAGAGACTGGAGGCCCTGGGGAGTGGGGAGGTATGGTGGGATTGAGGTAGGGGGTGGAGATATCCTCATGGAGACAGGGAGTGGGGAGGAGGAGGAGGTAATGGATGTGGAACAGTCAGGGGACGACCAGGAAAGAGATAAAGTCTGGTCTGTAAAACAAGATTAAATAAAATATAAAAATAAAAATTAAAAAATAATCTTGCATTATATCCATTTGAGAATTACCATATGTTTTTTTTGAGCTATATGAACAAGCAGAGCTAATCTTTCTAAAATTTTCTGCAAAAACATTAATGTAGAGAAATAAAAACCATTTAAAGTTGGTATTTAGCATGGATTCTGGCTTCCATTGGTCATAGTTTTGAGTTAGTACATTGGAAACAAGTTACATTTTGAAATTTGAGTGCTCCATCTTATCATTGAGTAGTCTAGAAATGCTTTTCTCATTTGAAAAATCATAAAGTAAATATTATTTTAAATTTTATATTTTCCATTCTTTTGGAAAATATTTTTTTCTCATGCTACAATTTTCCCTTCCTCTTCCGCTCCCAGTAACCAACTGCACCTCTTCTCTCATCAGGATACCCACTGTCTTTGTCTCTCAATAGAAAAGAATAGGCTTCTGAGAGAGAGCAACAAAACAGAGCAAAATAAATTATCATAAGGTAAAAACCTTCCCACTCAAGTTGGACACAGTAAACTAACAGAAGGAAAAGTGCCAAAGGAGAAAGCAGAAGAATCAGGGACTGACTCCTTTACAAAGTCAGGAGTTCTATAAAAACACTAAACCGGAAACAACAAGGAAAGTACAGAGGACCTGGTGCAGAGTCGGGGTTAGTGCTGGCCTTCTGCAAGCTGGTGCAGTCTGTGAGTTTTTATGAGCTTTCCCCAGATAATTTAGAGGGCTTTATTCTCCTGGTATCCTCCATCCTTTATGGTTCTTATACTCTTTTTGCAAGGTTCCCTGAACTCTGAGGAGAGGGATTTAGTAGAGACATCCCATTTAGAGATGAGTGTTACAGTCTCTCTCCCCCCACCTCTCTCTCTCTCTCACTGTGTGTGTGTGTGTGTGTGTGTGTGTGTGTGTGTGTATGTGTGATGCATATGTGATGTGTACTGTGGGACTGTGTATTTGCAAAATTATTTAACTGTATGTTTGTGCGTATGTGTATGTTTCTGATTGTGTGTGTGTGTATGTGTGCATGTATGTTTATATTTTTTTTATTTGCTGACAAATAAAATCACTTATAGAGGCCAAAGACTTCAGATTCTACTAAACTAGGAGTTTCAGACATTTGTGACCTGCCCAATTGTGGGTACTCGGAGTCAGCCACAGACCCACAGCTAGAACAGCAAGATCTATTAAGCACTGATACCAGCTCAGACTGTATGTGACCTGATAGGAAATTACTTTTTTAAAATCACCTACTACCACTCTTATCTATTTATTTTGGAATTATATTAATATATTTTAATGTGAGATATACCTATTCAAAGTCAATTGAGATATATTTGCATCTAATATTTATGAAGATAATTATTCTTGTATATTTATTCATTATAAAATATTATGTAATAATAGAAAGACTGAATCAAATTGAACATATGTATCATATTTATTTTACTGTCCATTGAATGTTGAATTGTACTGTGTGTGTTATAATATTAAATGTTTTATGAGAAATTTGTCAACTCGAATTTATGTTTAATTTCTTTTCATATCCTGAAAAAACAGACAATGGCTCTACAGATTTTTTTCTCCAGAGATGAAGGTAATTAGATAATTGAATTACATTGACAGAACATTGACTATAATCCAAGTCCTATATTTTCTGTTAAATTATTTTATTTTGTGGAACTGTAATATAATTGCATAATTTATACCTCCACTATCTTTCTTTCTAAACATTTCATGTACTTACCCCCTTGTTTTCTTTCAAATGCATGTTCATTTTTTTCTTTAACACACACACACACACACACACGTGCACTCAGGTACACATGTGGAAAAGAATATTTCTTATTCTTCTTTTTCTTAGTTGTCTTAGCTAGGGTTTTGATACCATGATCAAAGGAACTCTTATATTGGGACTATATTTAATTGGGGATGGCTTACAGTGTCAGAGGCTCAGCCTATTATCATCAGGGACAGATGCATCCAGGCACACATGGTGCTGGAGAAGGAACTTAGAGTTCTATATCTTGATCCAAAGCTGGCCAGAAGAAGACTGTCTCAGGCAGCTAGAAGGAAGGTCTCCAAAG
>NW_021604567.1:6584225-6631725 GCF_004785775.1 Grammomys surdaster | reverse complement strand
GCAAGAGGACTCAGTGTTGTTCTTCCTTTATGTTCCTAGCCCCAAATCAATATGATTTTAAGGTATACATAATTATGATCTTTACACTGAATTTCTAATGCATTACTTTGAAGCTTGAAGGTTTTATAACATTGTTACTACTTGATATTATACTGACCTAGAACAAATTGAGATTTTTCAATATCAGGAAATGGTTATTTGAAACCAAATATAGAATTAAAAATTAATTAAATTGGATAATTTAGGACAAAACCATTATTTATTCATTTGAAAATTTTTATTTTAATACTGAATTTTGTTCTGTTACAGTTATCTTCATATGAAATAAGAATCATCATTTCTTATGACTCTTTTGAGTGCTTTATATAATAGTTTTGCTTGTGTAATCCCGATTTCAGAGTGTTCAGAGAGTGCTTTATCATAGTACTAAATAAAAAACCTACATGGACACAAAGATTCTTGAGAAACGTTCTCAATACAAATTAGACTTTAAGCAACTATATGGCTTATAATTGTTTTACTATTACCAATTAATAAATAAAAGTAAAATAATATTTAGTCTTTCATCCTTTTTTATACTAATCTAATTCATGATTTTATACACTTGGCATGTGTTTACATCATTTAATTTACATCAAGTTTTAATCGTGTTTCCAAACATTATTGAAAGCCTTATGATTGTGGATTTTGTAGGGATGTAAACCATACAAGTTCAATACTTGAAAGCATAAGAGTACTACTTAAGAGTAAGCAGCAAGAGAAACAAGATTCTTAAAGGTATACAACTATTGTTAACTATGAATGTTCCCTGGCTTATGAGAAGGGTTATTGAATAGTAAATCCATAATAAGTTAATATCATTGCACTGCATAAAGGATTCCTTTAATATACCTAACCTATCATGCATCATATATTTGAAATATGGTACAGTGCTCTGGACCACATATTCATTAACTGAAAACAGTGGATCACTGCTGCTGTCCGACATCGAGAGTGCCGTACTATAAATCACTTGTCAGAATAAAATCTAAATTTAATATGTGCAAGTATGAATGTATATAATTGACTGTAAATTACATTTACACCAATGTAATATCTAAAACTTAGAAGCCAAACTATAATAACTCCAGAAGTTTCCGTAGCTGAAATTAGTGTGGATAGACAGATAGATGCATAGATAGATAGATAGATGATAGATAGGTTGATAGAAAGAAAGATAGACAGATGATAGATAGATAAATAGATGATAGATAGATTATATATATATATATATATATATATATATATATATATGAAAATTTATATATTTCTGTTCTTCAGTGTTGTAATTATCATTTAATTAATGGCTTTCTTGGCTTGTTTGTTTATAGTGGGGGAGATGAATTTTAATATATTATGCATTCTACCAGAGCTACATCAACAATATTAACAGAGTAGTTTCCTCTCTTAATCATCTTATGCTATAACTATCGATAATACAGTATTACATTTTTGTGTGTTATACTTGTGATAGGCTTTTTGGTGTTATATTATTGATTGAGAATTTTAATTATGCATATGTGTTTGATGAGATCACACTCTAATTCTTTTTTTACTCATGTTCCCATTACTCTATCTTCCAAGTATATGTACTTTTTATAAACTGACTGAATCTACTCAATACTGTCATTTGAAACATGAATAAATTCAATTTATAGTTGAACATTTTACAGTATATTCATTGCATACCTATCAACACTTGTTTTCTGTGTTAATGGATTTCTGTTGCAAATAGAAGCTTCTTTGATGGGGATTAAGCACACATTAATATGCAGTTATGATTATAAATCTTTATGAGTCACTTTAATACTATGTCAATTTAGCAGAAATATATTAGATTTCCCTTTAGCAATTATGATCTCTGTAGCCATTTTGACTGTCTTAGTCATGAGTCAGTTCATATAAAGCCGGTCTTACTATCAGAAGAGATGGTTTACTTCTATATCTGTGCGACTACTGTAGCAGTTGCTATACCTTGCTATGATAGTTGTTACTGGAGTTTAAATGATTCACATGTGCAAAGTAATTATTACTTTTCTTCCCTAGTATATTGCATAGGAACTTCCAGCAATGGTAAAAGAAAAAAAAAGCAAATAGAGATTAAGGTTCCAGGTCAGCTTTATTTCTCCACTAGATAAGATCCAAGCAATAATACTGGGGAATCATTGCAACCCCCATTCAAAACTTCAAAAGTTGTAACATTTCTGTCATATGACTTCTTTACTAACCTGTGGTATCCTACAAAGGCATCAACCTCCCATCATGGTGGAACTGCATTTATATATTTTACATGTTTGTATTTTTTTTTTTTGGATTTTTGAGACAGGGTTTCTCTGTGTACCCCTGGTTGTCCTGGAGCACACTCTGTAGACCAGGCTGGCCTTGAACTCAGAAATCTGCCTGCCTCTGCCTCCCAAGTGCTAGGATTAAAGTTGTGCGTCACCACTGCCCAGCACATGTTTGTATTTTAAGAATCTTGTCATTCAGTTTTGTACTTAGATTTGCTGGTTTGACTCTGCTTAGTGAAATGATGTAATTATTGTTAGCAAAAAAAAAAAAAAAAAAAAAAAAACTGTTTGCCTGCATTAACACCCTACGGTTAATACCTAAGGAGGCATGTGGCTACCTCTATCTAACAGTTTGTTCAGCATTTGTTGAAAATGCTATCTTTTACCCAAAGTAAATTTTGGGGCATCTTCATAAAAATTCAGGAGACTATGAAAGGGTAGACATGTCTAGATTCACTGCTATATTCCTTTGATTAATGTGTCTGTTTTTATAACACACTTTGATGTAATTGTTACTATTATTCTACAATATAGATTGAATGCAAAAAATGAACATGTATCTAACAAGTTTTCTTTTAAGTTCAAGATTGTTTTGGTTATCCTGAGATTTTTGTATTTCATGTGAATCATTTGATTACATATATATATATATATATATATAAATATATATATATATATATATATTAATCACATTTTTTTCCTTTTACCTCTATATCCACACTCACACAGAAACAATGATTTTATCTTTAGTTTTATTTAGAACTTAAGCAGACAAACCAAAAACATGCCAGAAAAATTTGAAAACAAACATACACACACACACACACACACACATACACCCCAAAACAAAGCAAAATAAAAATAAATGTAAAAACTCAAATCTGAAAACCATAATGTACAACTGAAAGAACAATGTAAAAGTAACTTTTATTTGCCAGATATAATTGTCATCTCAGAGGCTTACTGTTGAATAAACTCACTCTTTCTATGTTTCTGAACTCTGGCTTGATGGTTCAACTAGCTTATACTTCTCTTCAAGTACACTAATTCAATCTGACTTCTCTCAGCTTCTCACTGAATTGCTCTGCTTGGAAAGACTGCCTCTGAACTCCACAGACTGAACTGCTCAGAACACAGCTGCTCTGATCTGAACTGATCTGAGCGGAACTAAATCAGACTGAATTGATTTGTTCTGAACTGAAATGAACACCTCTAGATTTGACTCCCTCTCCCTTTTGGCTCTTTGAGTAGCCTCTTGATCCTGTCTGTTCTCCTGAGAGTTGAGTATATTCTATCTCTGACTCATTTTGTCAACTATTTCTCTGATTTGTCTCTTTGTCTGCCCCTCCATTTGAAGTCATTGTTTGGGATTATAGAGGATACTAAAGGGATTACTTTTTGCCATGCAGAGGAATTAAAGATATCATTCTAGCTGGAACACACAGACCTAGAAGATCTTTGAATATGATCCCTTGCCAGTGCACCATGTTGCTGGATTAAAATTCCTCTGTAGACTAGTAAGACAAAAACTGCACTAATAAAAAAAAAATCAATGACTCAACAACCAAGAAAGAAATCATTGAGTTTGTGTTATCCTTTTACTGATAGAATAGGTCCTTAACGGTGTTTAACATACCCAGTGAGACTTTGTTGGAGAAAAGTATTTTTCTCCTTGGAAGTGAATATCAATTAATGATAATTCTGTATTAGGGATGGGAGATCATATCCAGTCTCCTGTCACAGTGCTAGGATGTCCATCTAACTTTAACCTGTGCTAGCTCTGTACCACATTCTCATTGAATTTGTATTTGATTCAGTCCTGTTGTGCCTGGAAGACAGTGTTTCCTTGGTGTTTTCTATCCCTTGTCCTTCTTATCTTTCAGCCTTCCCTTCACCATAACTTCCTGTACCTCAAAGGGGAGGGACTTGATGAAGAATTTCCACTTAGAACTGAATGTTCCAAAGTCTCTCACACTTTGCACATTAACAAAAGAGAAGACAACAACAATAACAACAAAAAATAAATAAACAAAAAACAACAGTAATCTGCAACAGTGATCTCTATGCATGATATCCTGCTGCAATCCTATCATTAACCTTGGAGGAGTACCCAGCAAGTCTTTGACTAGAATTAAAGGTTCCTCTGACAAACTGAATTTATTTCTGACACTGCCTAGATAGCTGAAGTCATGAGATGACACAGGTGATGGGCCTAGGGAAAATCAAACTGCTACTGCTTGGTTAAAGGAACATAACAATAAAAATGTCTCCTAACAATATTCTAATATTTCCATTGACAAGTTTCTTGGTCATCCTTCATCTCTTTCAGTGAATGGGAATTACTACAGACACCCACAATTATTTTAAGGGTTTCTTTTTCAGAATTGTGAATAATAGCATTGAAAGTTTTATAGGGTGTGCATTGAATATGGAGATAATCTTTGGTAATATTGCTGATTTTCCCCTATAAATGAGTGTGGAAAGTTTATGCTTGTTCAAGCATCTTTTACAATTTATTATTTCATTGTTTTAAATTTTTGGTTATACAGCTCTTTTACTTTTTTCATTAGGAATATTCCAAGATAACTAACTTATTGAGGCAATTAATGTGATTGCTTCCTTGAATTTGTATATGTCTCTCTAAGATATGCAAGATGCTGAACTTCGTATGTAGATTTTGAATACTTCATTGCCACTTCTATCAAAATGCTTATTAATTATACCAGTTTTCTTGTGTAGTCCATAGGGCCTTTTATATATAGCATTACATCATTTTCAAATTAAGATAATTGACTTCTATTTCTATTTCTATATGCTTTATATCATTCTACTATTGCTATAACTGTACTACATCAAACATCATCTAGAACAATTATGAAGATAATGGATATTCTTGTTTTTATATGTCTTTTTATAGTCAAAATAATTTGGCAAGTTTTCCTGCATTCAATACAATGTTGGTTGCAGGTCATTTCTTCAGCCTTCTTATGTTGGGATGTGTTTCTTATAATTCCTTTGGAATGACAGGATTCAGTGCTGTTTTTCCTGGTGCCCACTTTGTATATAGTTCAGTAACAAAATTTGTTGTCTTTCATTTTCCATCATTTTATACATAAATATGTAGCCCATCTATTCATGGACAGAACAGAGGCATAAGCAGCAGCATTGCAGCTTTTCCCATGGGGTCTTCCTGTCAGTTCATTCCTCTTTTGACATAAATGTCTACCTTGTTTTGAAAGAGTCCTTGGGACTAGAATTATTTATGTTCATATTTCAACATAATATCTCATTTCAACATCTTTAAAAAGTATAGAGCGACTTTTATCTATAAAATGCACTGTATTCAAAGGATCCAGCTTTAAGCATGTAAGCATTACAGAGGTCTTTATTCTGTGATACCACTCATTTTTGCATCCCTAAAAGGCAACAGTTTCTGTATTTGACACATCTTGAATGAAAACAGTGAGTATGTCAAACTTGACAGGAAAAAATTCATGCATCCTCAGCCTTAGAAGACTAAGGGAACTGAGAAAGGATGGGAGCAGGAAATGTGGCCAGTTTCATGAAAGATAAAACACATTGGTTGTCCAGTAGCAATCAGCCCTGAAAACATACATATAACTTAGATTATGCAAACTGAAAGGTTTACGTTTAAGAATATATATAAATATACACATAAATATGAATTCAATAACAGTTAATGAAAGGAGAGGCTGTGAATTTAAAGGAGACTGGGGAGGATGGTTATATGGGAAGGTTATGAGGGAGAAAAGGGAAATAAGAAATGTTGTAATTATGTTATAATCTTCAAAAATAATAAGCAAATCTCACATGAAGCAAATGAATCTACAAAAAGTGTGACACTAGAATTTTTTGAAAGAGGAAATTAAAATGGTCTATTTGTCTCCCATATTTGTCAAGCAAAAGGCTCTCCTGAATGTATGTCATATGTCACACTTTATATAATTAACAGAAAAATTTCTTTCATAATTTTCATATTGGCAAATCCTACTTTTCATGTTAAAAATTAATTAAAATTTATTCAGTCATTCCTATAAAGGCCATATCCACCCCACCCTGGATTTTACCTTTCTGGGTTTTTTTTAAGTAGACAATGGCAATCCCTGTTTATTTCAAACACGGATGCATATTTTATTTATTCCTTCATATGTTTTTCAAATATAATTTGTATTGAAATAAAATATATCTCTTTCCTCATACTTTTCCTCATTTCTATGCCACCTGGAAACCTTCCTTCAGAGTCCTTTCATGTTCCCCCAAATGGTGAAGCCACTTAATTTTTTAAAAGAAAGCCAATTGATGAAAGAAAATAAGAGAGAGAGAGAAACAGAGAAAGAAAGAGGGAGAGAGAGAAATAGAGAGAAAGAAGAAGAAGAAGAGGTGGAGGAGGAGAGGAGAAGAGAAGAGAACAGAAGAGAAGAGAGAGAAAAAGACCTGATCTAATACTGCCTTTGTATCCTTAAACACATGACCTCAGAAGGACTACTTATATCTATTATCTCCTATGTTACTTAGAGCTCTGCTTTTATACATATTTGGCCAAATTTAGTCTGCATTATGTTATGTTCCTCATATTCTGATTCCTAAAGAGTGTTTGTGTTATTATTAATGAAGAAGTGAAAATTTAATTTGTGAATGTATTCACATTGTGTTTTTTAAGACTTTAAATCTAGGGTAAATGATTCAAACAACTATTTAAGGATCTGGTTTTTGCAGCCAGCATCTGTTCATAGTGTTGTCCCTTGCTGCCTTTGCAGCAGGACCATTGACCCTGGAAGACAGATGGATTGCAGTGTCCATATGGAAGCACTTTCACTGACCCTGACAAGTGGATTTTAGTTCTATTATCTCGCATATGGAAGCATTTTGCTATCATTGTCTCATTTATTTAGCAAGTTTATATCAAGTTTTCTCATGCTGTTTTAGAGGATCTTATTTGCTTAGTCTCCTTCTCCTCTTGGTTTTTCTCTTCTACAACTTTCCCTGAGCACTGAGGTGGAGGATTTTATGAAGAAAATCCCTTTAGGCTTTAGGACTGAGTGTTCTAAAATCCATCTCTCTCTCTCTCTCTCTCTCTCTCTCTCTCTCTCTCTCTCTCTCTGTCTCTCTCCCTCTTTACAATATCTAGGTTTGGGTTGATTATATACACACATACAAACATATACCATGTATGGGGACTGTTAAATATACATACATACACACACACACATATATATATATATATGTGTGTGTGTGTGTGTGTGTGTGTGTTTGTGTGTGTACAATGTAGATAGCTATATAGTTGTCTATAAAGAGAATTATGTATAATTACCTATTACAATCTGATTTGCTGCAAGATGAAGATTCTCTGATGATAGCTGAACAGGTCATTTCACCATTATATTGTTTTCCTCCTTTAGATCAGTATTATTACCTAGTTGCTTGTTTGTTTATTTGTATATATCTTTGCGCTATCTAGTCTCTGGTTCTTAGCCACCTGAGCAGTGTTGACTATGGGTTTCATCTTGTGGAGTAGAGCTTAGTCAAATCAGCTATTAGTTGGTTACTCCCACAAGCTTTGTGCCATCATTACATGAACATATCTTGAATGCTGTAAACCTCTGTAAATGAAAGGATTATGATTGGCTTGGTGCTCATGTTTCTTTTGATAACAGGCAGAGGACCTTTCTGTACCAAAGACTCTAGAACATGGGCAGTAAAGGCCTTAGGTAGAGACCAGCTCAATATCTCTATATTTAATATAGGTGTTGTCTTCCACACTATGGTCTTTCTGACAGTCAGTAGAGAGCAACCTATAGCCTTGACAACAGCCTGCTTGTTTGAAGCTTCTTCCTGGGGCTCTTTAGGCCAACAGTTCAATTAGATGTAACCAGTTTTCTGTACTGGAAACTTTTTTGTGGCGAGAAGAGATGTACAGAGGGAGTTGTTTCTCTCCCAGTATTTGGCAGTTTCATTTAGATTGCCTTCATACATGTCTATGTTTTAGAAATTTTGTGCCTTATTATGTTTCCATACTACCCCTCAAAATTCTCTTAATTTTAGCTGTTTCTCCCAGTATTTTTCCCAGAGTCCCTTTTCCTGAAGCCCTCCCCCTTGATCCTCCCAACTTCAGTCCCCCTTCCAGCCATATCTGTTTGTTTTACTTATGTTTCCTAAAGAGATCTGTTCCCTCTAGTCAATTATTCTATTCTTACTCTTCTTGAATCTACGGATTGCAGGTGGGTTATCCTTTATTTCATAGCTAATATTCTTATTGTGGTGGTTTGATCAGTCCCCATATGCTCTTCTATTCAAATGCTTAGTCTTTGGGACTGGTGCTACTTGAGAGAGATGAGGAAGTGTCCCGTTTAAGAAGTAGATGTGACATTTGCGAAATTTTGTCTAGGTAGCTAGAGGTAGCTTTTGCTTCTCAAAAGCCTGAGCCAAGCCTACTGGCTCTTTCTGTCTGTTGTTTTTGAATCCAAATGTAGACTTGTCTGCTACCATATCTTAACGCATGCTACCATACTTCCTGTTATTAGGGTCCAAGATGACTGGAGAATGATACCCCAAACTGAAACATTATGCAAAAGCAAAGAACCAGTGTCTTCTCATTTGAGAATGTATACATCTAGTGGACACATAGGTAAAGCTTTTTTTGTTAGTTAGAGGAAATTCCAGGGAGGGGTATGTGCCCTTTTACCTTGATTAGAAAATCTTGTATTGTAATATCAAAGTCTCACAGTTATTTATTTGGTGATTATTGGAAAAATTATTTCTGATATAATATTAGTTGCTTTTCTTTTATCTAATTTATATTATATAAGTATATAATATTTATTTATTATATTATAATAATGTGTATTACATATTTATAATATTATATTATAATATATAATTATACTATATTATATTTATTATGTGTATTTATGTATATGCATTTATGTAATATACAAATATATAATATATATGATATGTTACATATGTTATATAATGTATGTTTATAGTATTTATTTGTTATTATGCAAATTACATGATATGTTATAAATATACTGTAATAAATTATTAAAATTAAATAATTATATAAATTACAGTTTAAGTTACAATATATTTCTATTATGTAATATATTATATATTTTGATCCTGATAAGTATTTGAAGATAAACAAAATAGATGTCAAAACACATTTTGTACATATCTACTTTATATATTGTATTTTATATAGCTGTACCTTTTTATACCAGCTCTCAAAAGCCCATTCCCCTTATATCTTCTTCAACATCTTTTTTGTCTTCTTTAAACATGCTTATTTCACTTTTTGATAAGATATATCTTATTATACCCTATTATAACTTCTCCCAGATCAGTCATACTCTACCCAATTAATTTTATACCTTTTAATCACTGTTTTAATCCACTTAGTTCATTAGTGTTCTGAAGTAGTATATTTACCCCGCTATATTAAACTTAGTATTTTGGAAGGAGCTAAGGTGGGAGGAATAAGGAAAGGAAGAGGAAAAGGAAGAAGAGGAGCTAGAAAAAGACAGAGATGTAGGCATTGGGTCCAGGATGGTCCAGAATAAATATTTATATCTTAAAGTTAGATATTGGGAAACACCTTTAATTGTGTGGGCATCTTGTTTATTGAGCATTACCAAACATATAAAGCTATTAGATAATCTTTAAGAATTAGAGTCTCATTTCTACTGGGTACTGCGTGGATGGGGGGATGATCTGGGCTATGCGAAGCATTGTGGAGACAGTGTGGGAGATTGGCATAGCCATCTCCCACACTGGTGTCTTGTGGGTGGCATGAGCTGCTGTCAGAGTTAAGAAGGGGCAGGAGTCAGAGTCAAGACTGTAGGAGCTGAAAGGGTTTGCAGGCCCCATGAGGAGAACAACAATAGCAACCAACCAGAGTTCCCAGAGGCTAATCCACCAGCCTGGGAACACTTAGGGAGGGATCCATGGCTTCAGCTGTAAATGTAAGAGTGGAGGGCCCTGCTGTAAATAGGTGGGATATCCTTGGTCTCATGAAGGCTGGACACCCCAGGGGGTGGGAATTTGAGGGTGGGGGGTGTGAGTGGGGTGGGTAGGTTGGGGTACATCGACAGAGAAGCAGGAAGAGGGGTGAGGGGATAGGGACTCCTGGGTGGGTGGGGGATGGGGTAAAGGGATAACATATGAAATGTAAATAAAATATCCAATAAAAGAAAACAAAAAACAAAACAAAACAAAAACCCAAAACAAACAAACAAAAAAGGGGCGGGAGCACGTCACTCATGGCCCCATGCCTTGCCTAGTGGGGAACATGGCAGCTCCATAGCAAGCTATATTGAGTGCCACCATTTTTAAATTTAAACCATAACAGTGTTCCAATATGGGCTTGAATATAAGGTCATCCACTACTTCAGAGAGAAATTATCTCAGGGATCAGAGTGTTGTAGATTATCTGTAGAATATGAAATATCATGCGAAGTCAATGACTCTATATAATGTATAATATTCCAGTCAAATGTTTTAATTGATTTTCAAATTAATTTAATTCATTTAATTTAAGAAAATTAATTCTTTTAATTAATTTTTATAGTTTCACACACAAATTGGCAAACACAGCAATTCTCACATGCCTTCTTTTAATTAGGTGTTATTTATTCAAGGAAATAAAATATCATTTACAGAGTATAACTCATATGTCCAAATATAAAAATAGTTACTTTAGATCATTTCCAATTTATACTTGGCTTTATGTATTCTCTGATATTTAAATGTTCTAACATGATACTCTAAATTAACTACAAATTGTTTCCTTTAAATTGTAAAATATATTTTATTATTGATAGAAAATTTATTCCATAATGAAATATTTCAATAATTAATTATCTTTAAAGGGCATTGATTAGTCTTAATTTTTACTGATGCCCTCTTCTTTGTTTTGGTCAATTCTCCACTTGGGTATCTGGAAACTCTTCTCCTTCTTCAGGATACACGACAAATTATTCTGCTTCCTATGACTCTGACTGCAGAGACAGTAATGGTAAGTATTAAGCCATTTACTCTGCAGAGGAGGCATATATTCTAAGTCTATATATGAATAATGCCGACTAAGTTGTGTTCTTGTTATGAAGAATCTCTAACAAATTGACACCGGTAATAACATCTTGACATAGAACTAGGAACTATCATCTACCTCTACTCAGGTAGTTTTATATTCTGTGTCTGCTTGTGTCCTCCAAATATGAGAATGCGCTGACAATTTTCATATTTGGACTCTGAGACAAAGAGTAAAGTATACTGTAAGATATTTATTTTCAAGATCCATGATATCCTGACCTAATTTCTAGGACCAGGAAAAGGTTTCAGATGTTGGATATATTAAATTCTACTACATATTGCTAAAAATACTCTCATTGCCCAAGTGTTCATTTTTAGCAGGTCCTTGAATAGGACTGCTGAGTGACTTAGTGGATAGAACTTTAATAATTAAGAACAAAGTTTAAATATTATTAAAATTCCAAAAATATGGTACCTCACTCCCTTTTATATTGGAACCAAATAAAATGGTCACAGTATTGTTCTAAATTTCATTAAACTCTTCTTTTTTTAAAAAAATGGGTTTTTCTGTGTAGACTTGGCCTGTCCTAGATCTCATTTTGTAGAGTAGCCTGGGCTACAGAAGTCAAGTAGATCCTCCTGCCTCTGCCTCCCAAGGGCTGAAATTAAAAGCATCCACTACCACTGTCTGGCTTATAAGATTCTTATATGTCTGTTTGAATTAATAACACATTGTGTTTTCAGTAGAGCAGACCTTTTGTTTTCAAATGTTACTTTGATATAATTCTTAATAATCAATAAGCATATTTAAGGTATGTTTGGAATAGTGGTTTGACAAGTAAACATTTATTTTTTTCTAATATAAAATTCATTTTTCAATAATGAATATTTGTCAATTTGAATGAAACTACATTGTAATGATACTGTTTTCTTAATCATACTAAAAGAGAATGAAAGTTTAAGTACAGTCAGGAAATGATTAATTTTGTACTTCTGCTTTACCAGAAAAGAAACAAAAAAAACTGATTTTACCTTGCATACAGCATCATATACAATGTATCGGCATGTACAATAGTTATCAAGTAACACAAAATGTATCCAATACCACATAACCTAACTCTTTTTCCACCTTAATATGAATACCATGTAAATGTCATATATATTTGAAGACAAATTAATTATAGTCAGACAAAACCTCCCTGATAGGTATGCTGTCATAGAATAAACATGTATATGTGACCACCAAACTGCAGTTAAGAAAACTAATTTTTTTCATACTCTATATAAAATTTAAATTCTTTTTTTCACTATGAAATATTGGTTCAGTAAATTAAATATATATTATAGCAAATTATATATATATATATATATTTGAGAGTAATAGGATACCTCCAAGTGCTTATGAAATTATTAGACAATGAAGTCCTGTGGTTTATTAAACAAAGATCCAGGCACAGGTGTACATGAAACCTGAGTTAAGGAATACAGCCACCTACCTGCCAGGACTACAACTCTGCCTGCATTCCCAAAGGTCTGCCTGCACTAGAATCAACAAAATGAGACCCATTATACAATTTCCTTCCTGCTGGGTCCCCAGGGCCAGGGCCAGTAGCTGTAAGCTCCACCATGTCCCCTGTGCTCCAGTTTTCTGCCCATAACCCTGTCTTCATTCCTAAATGCCTGCTGATATCAGGGACAACCAAATGGCTAAAGGCCAGCACAAGAATACAATCAACAACAGGCAGGGAAATATAGCACAAGGTATCTTATTACAGCAAGTACTGGATAATAACACAGCTAAAGCACACACACACACAAACACACACACGCATGCACACACACAAGCACACACACACACAAATCCCTAAAATCCAATCTGATGAAGATGATAGAAGTCTTTAAAGTGTATATGAATAAATCCCTTGAAAAATACCAAAAAAAAAGAAAACCAAAAAAAAAAAAAAAACCTCAAAGTGGTGAAGGAAGTGAATAAAACTATTCAAGATCTGACAATGAAAATAGAAGGAATAAAGAAAATTCAAACTGAGGGAAACCTGGAGATAGAAAACTTTGGTAAGAAAACAGAAGCTACAGACACAAGTATCACCAACAGAATACAAGAGGTAGAGAATCTCAGCGGTAGAAGAAGTAATGGAAGATATAAATATGTTAGTCAATGGAAATGTTAAATCTAAAACATTTCTTTCATAAAACATCCATAAAATCTGGGACACTATGAAAGTATCAAGTTTATTAATAATAGTAATAGAAAAGAGAGATGATTCTCAACTTCAGGGCTTGAAAATATTTTCAAAAAAATAATAGAAAAGAATTTATCTAACCTAAAGAAAGAGATATTTATAAACTTATAAGAAGCTAAGAGAATATTAAATTTACAAAACAAAGAAATATTAGAGGCTGAAAGGGGGAAAGGCCAACTAACATATAAAGACAGACCTACATGAATTATACCAGACTTCACAAATAGAAACTAGAAATCCAGAAGAGAAAGGTCAGCTATCTTAATCTCCCCAGTAAACCTCAGATATCATCTCAGACTGCTATACTCAGCAGTACTTTCAATCACTATAGGATAAGAAAATAAGATATTCTACAACAAAACCAAATTTAAACAATATCTCTTCACAAAACCAGCCCTACAGCTGATACTAGAAGAAAAACACAAATCCAAGCATATTAACCACACCCAAGAAAACACAAGAAATAATTCCATACCAGAATGTAGAGGAATTTTAATTCAGCAATATGGGTGTTCTGGCAGGTGATTACATCCAAGGATCTATGTCTATGTGATCCAGCTGAAAAGACACAGCTTTAATCCCTCTGCTGGAATACAGACATGCTTTTAGTATATACCTTTAATCCCAAAGGATGACTTCCATTGAGAGACAAAGAGACAAATCAGAAAAAGATTTCAGAGAATGAGTCAGAGATAGGATAGACCTAACTCTCACAAAGACAGGAAAGAGGGGCTACTTAGGATCAGTGCTGGGAGACAGTTCAGCTTAGTTCAGTGCAGCTCTATTGTGTAAAGTTGAGCTCAGCTGAGTTCCTGAAGCTCTGTTCAGTTCCTAACATCAGTACAATCAGTGCAGTTGAGTCCATGGGGTTCAGAGGCAGAGTTTCCAAGTTTCATTGATTTCATTGAGAAGCCAAGAGAAGCCAATTTGGATGAGTCAGCTTCAAGAGGAGTTTGAGCAAAGACAACTGAGTTGTACCAGACAAAGGAAAAATCTATAAAGATTTATCACTTCTGAACATCTATGCCACAAATGCAAGTGAACCCATATTCTTAAAATAAACATTACTAAAGCTTAAATCATACATTGAACCCCACACATTAATACTGGGAGACTTTGGCTTCCCACTCTTCCACAATCCAATCAATGGACATGCCATTGAGGGCAAAACTAAACAGAAAAATCATGAAACTTAATAATTTATGAATAAAGAGACCTAACAGATATCTATAGAAAATTTGGTCAAATACAAAAGAATATACCTTCTTCTCAGGACCTCATAGAACCTTCTCCCAAATTGATCATATACTGAGTCACAAACCAAGTCTCAACAGATAAAGTAAAATTGAAATAACCCTCTGTATGTTATCAGACCTCCATGGATTAATGCTGAACTTCAACAACAGAAATAACATAAAGCCCACAATCTTATAGAAACCTAAAAATTCTCTACTGAAAGAGCACTATCTCAAGGAAAAATTAAGGAGGAAACTTAAAGTCATTCTAGGATTCAATGAAAATGAATACACAGCACACACATACTTACAGAATACAATGAAAGCAGAGCTAAGAGCAAGGTTAATAACACTAAGTACATTTCTAAAGAAACTGTACGTATCATATAATAATGATGTGAAAGTTGTGGAAAAAAAAGAATCAAACACTCCTGAAAGAACTGATGGCATGAAATAATCAAACTCAGGACTAAAGTCAATAAATTAGAAACAAAGAGAACAATAGAAAGAATCAATTAAGCCCTAAGTTCATTCTTTGGCAAAATGAACAAGACAAAAAACCCTTTGCTAAAGTAATTACAAGGTAGAGAGAGTATATCCAAATTAACAAAATCAGAAATGAAAGGAGAGACATACAGTAAATAAGGAAATCCAAAGAATCATTAAGACTTAGTTCAAAAACCTGTACTCCACAAACTTGGAAAAGGAAATGTATGGTAATATCATGTTAAATAAAACTTACTGAAGTTAAATCAAGATCAGGTAAACAGTTTAAAAAGACCTATAACGTGTAAGGAAAAAGACGAAGTCATTAAAATTCTCCCAACCAAAGGCCAGATGGTTTTTAACACAGAATGCTTCCAGAATAAATTTAAATTTCCAAAAAAGAGCTAATATCAGTAGTCCTCAAACTATTCCATAAAATAGAAACTGAAGTAACATAACTAAATATATTCTGTGTGGCCACAGTCGCCAGATACCTAAACCATACAAAGACTCAGTAACAACAAAACAAGAGTTTTAGACTAATTTCCCTTCTGAACATTGCTGCAAAATACTGAATAAAATACTTGCAAACAGAGTGTAAAAACATCAAAAACATCCACTATGATCAAGTAGGGTTCATTCCAGGAATGCAAGGGTGGTTCAACTTATAAGATTTCATCCATATTATCCAACATATAAAATAACCTGAAAAAAAAAGTGATCATCTCATTAGATGCTGAAAAATGAACCCATCCCATGCTGAGAGAGAGAGAGAGAGAGAGAGAGAGAGAGAGAGAGAGAGAGAGAGAGAGAGAGAGAGAGAGAGCAGAATATGATTAATAGTATCATATTCTGCTATACTTGCAGATAGGAGCCTAGCATAACTGTCGTCTGAGAGGCTTCACCCAACAACCGATTGAAACAGATGCAGAGACCCACAGCCACACTTCAGGCAGAGCTTGTCAAACCATAATAGGAGATGTGCGTAATCATAATAAAACTTGATATGCCAGCCAAGGTGGATTGATATCCATGAGAAGCATTCCCTTTTCTGAGGAGAAAGGGAATAGAGAGTCGCTCGAGGAGGGGACTGGGAGGAGAGGAAGGAGGAGAAGCTGTGATAGATGGAGATGTAATGAGGTAAATTAATTAATTATTTAATTAATAAAAAGAAAACTGCCAGCCTCCACACATAAGATTTTTGATATATTTTAAATGATTTCATGGTCTCTCAAATATTGGAGAGTATTCATATATGTTAAACAAATTATCTAATGGGCAGTTGTTACATTTTTCTGTCTCCCTTTCTCATCATCTTTGCAGTATCGTTCATTTAAGCTTACATTTTTTTCTAAATTTTATAATTAAATAATCATATATATAATTTCAATTATGTACAAATTATTTCACTTCTGAAATTTTAGTAATCTGCAAATGGAGTATGTGAAATAAAAGGTTATAAAAATCACTTTTGTAATTCAAAGATATTTAGTAAATAAAATATTTTATTGGAGAATTCATTTTACAAAGAAACTTGCAATAATCATTTTCTATATGCTTGATGAAATAAAAATTGAGGTCAGCTTAACAATTAAAGGAGACTTAGCCATCAATTTATATCAGCCTAATTTGTCCCTGGTATAAGTTTTTAAACACAAGAACAAAAAAATCACTTTTAAGGTTCTATATGCAGTATCATTTTATTCATACATTTTAAACTAAATATATTCATTTTCACACAAAAGAGCCGGATATTCCTTTTTTCTAGGTGAAACCTATGAAAATACATGAACATATGTAGCCACAGTAAATTTAACCTGAAAGTTACAGAAGTATATATCACGGTTTCCATTGTTTATTCTAACTGAAACCTACCAACTCCTTTGCTTCTCCCTATACACTGTCAAAATGAGTCCTTTCCATGGTACATACAAATTTATTGTCTTCATAAATTCAGATACTTTTCAACCAAGTTAATACTAAGAAATATATAAGTAGACACATTTTAACTATTGAGATATTCATAAATACAATGTATCATACAATTGCAAACTATTTTGTATAATAGAAAGTTGGCAAAGATTGAAAAATGAAAAACATGCTCTATGTAGAAAGTTACAGGAATAATTTTGAGTAAATTATTTTAGAGTGAAGACAATTTTTTACGTATCCATTTTTACATTATAATAATAATGAGAGGAAAAGAAAAGTAATAAATTAAATATTAGGAAAATGTTTTGACATCTATATTAGTACTCAGGGGCACTACTATTACAGTATTTTGGGGGGTTTTTGGTTGCTTTTTATGTTTTTTTGTTTGATTACGTGTTTTGTTGGATTTTTTGTTTTGGTTTGGTTTTTAACATTTTTAACTTTCTTACAATGTGGCTAACAATTCTTAATAGAAATAACACAGGTCCTCAATGCATACTAATTAAGTTATATTTTTCTCATAAATAGTAAACAATCCATAACTATAAAAAGCTTTGCCTTAATGACACATTCAGTTAATTCTTGATATGAAAACAGAGATAATTCTATCATGAATCACTGTTTATTTAATACTCTTAGTATCAGAGTCTTGCATTCTCTTTCTTTTAGTCAAATTTAGTTACTGAAATAAAAAGGAAAATGCTTACAAACACTAAATTCGACATTCAATATGCAGAGTTTTATCCTTGGCATGAATGGACCAAGGTATTAGTTACAGGAAAATATATACTTTCCATTTATCAATTAATCTGTCAGCTCTAAATGCTCTTAGTGTATAACTGAATCATATTTCAGTTTAACAACAAACTCCAAATATAAGAGGACAAACTTCTCCACTGAACATCAATTAGAATGATCAGGATTGACTTTTTGCTTAAAGACTGCTTTTTAAATATTAATTGAACACAGTGCTCTATTTGTATTTATTTCATTCTAAATAGTAATTGAACACAGTGCTCTTTTTGTCTTTATTTCATTTCATTTGTTTTATTATACTTATTTTATTAATTTATTTGAGAATTTCAAGCCTGAATATTGTTTTTACATAAATTTTAGTCCTCTTTTTTCCAGTCTAACTCTATGTGTGTTCCCCCACTAGTCCCCAAATTCACCATATGTTCTTTAATTATTAGTGTTTTACACATACACACACACACGCACACACACACACATTTATACATATATATGTACAAATACAACTCACTAATATTAATTGCAGTAAAGTAAAAATAAAACTCCATTTTACATTCACTCTTTTACAAATTATGTCTTTTATTTTTGAGCTACAATATAATTACATCATTTTCCTGTGCCTTGTTTTCCCCAATCCTACCAAGTATCTTCCTTGCTCTCTGTAAAAAGTTACTAGCCTCTTTTATTGGTTATTACATGAATGTTGTGTATACATATATATTCTAAATATATAAATACATCTACATAGCTTGAATAAAGTTATTTCTAAGTATGTTTCCAGAGCTGACCATTTGATATAGGATAACCAATTGGTGTGCTTTTCTCTGGGGGAAGACTATCACATTTAAGAATGAGTCCTTAATAATTTTAGCACAGTACAGAACAGTTTAATTATTGATAGATATTATATTCATAGATTACATACTAAATACTTTTCTTTTAAAAAATCAAGGGTAAGTTGAATTATTTGCCTCTTTTAAAACTTAAAATTGGTTGTCATGTTTTAAATATTTAAGTATTTTGTTAGATTTTCATCACTGTATCAAGACTGAACCTAATTATTTGAAAAATAAAACAGCCACATTTTATCATAATTTCTAAAGTGCATGGTTACTTGGAACAGCAGTCTCATGGCTGTGGCAGCATCGTATGCTATATCAGAAGCTCATATGAATTGAGGCCAGTTTACATGTTCGTCATAAAGGGAAAAGAAGCAACCAATGTTCCCAAACTGGGGCCTCACCCTGGTGGCTTACCTTTCTGTTAAGATGTTCCATCTTTGGATACGATCACATTTTCACAATATGAAATGACAGTTTTATCCAAAAGCTTGATGTCAGAAAATAGCAATTGAGTTTAAAAGAATCACACATTATCCACTATCGTCTTACCTCAAGTATGTTACAGGGAGTTTAGTTGTGATACACACACAGTTACATACATGGGAATGTAAATCCTGGATTTGCCATCTACCAGGAATTCCATAAACTGATGACCAATTTGTTTAACATAAAAAAATTTAGAGTCTATTCATATTCCCTATGCATACATTCTGCATGGCACATTTTTACTTTAACCTTTTTACTACATGCATTTACTTTTACAACAATTGTGCTGAAGGGATAATTATTGAATAATTAGCTATAGAATTGAGCTTTTATATTTGTTTTAGTTTAAAAGATAGTTGGATTTTACTGCTGGAAAACTGCAGCTTTATTTGTCTGCCTGCTTCCTGAGTTTATTGGGACTATAATCGCTTAGTAACATGCTTAGTTTATAAAGAACTCATTCTTGATTAACATGTATTAATATGGTATACAGTAGTTAGGAATACTAATGTAAAATTAGCAAGTACATGCTGAACTCAAGGTAAGCATGTGTTTGATATTAAGATGAATCAATGCTATATATCCAACTTATGAAATATTAATCAGCCAAACTCTGTTGTTATAACACTATTCAATACCTCATTCTAATTAACTAATTAGAACCATTGGTTAAAATTGAACAACTAGGATTGCATTCTTGATACTTATGAAGATATTACATAAAGCAATAAAATTATGTGTATCCAAAGCTAAACTATTTAGTTGAACATAATTTAATATACTAACAGGTAAGCATAGTCTTTACCCTTCATGAAGTAAAATTCTTTTTGTACTGTATGGAGACAACTACAGAAAACCATAACCAACTAAATTGCAATTCACCGACTTCAGTTAGCTCTTAGCACTAGTCACATCCGCATGGCATATTTTAAAATAACAATCAGTAAGAATCTAACAGTACGTTTTTATATCTGAAGCCAGTTCGGTTTCTTTACACTTATAAATCTTTCTCATGAAGTCAATAATAGAAATGAAGAATCCGGAGTGAAATTTAATAAGGCAAGGCTCATATCTTAGATCAATAAGGGCACAAAGGTGGCCCTAACTATTTTTCTGAAATTTTAACAGAAGAAATCGCTTAAAACTATTCCTTAAGGAAATAAGTCTGCAAGGATGCCCTTGAAGAGCATGCTTTAAACTACATAGTTCCAAAGAAATGACGATGAAGTCTGTGGATTGAGCGATAAACTTCTCTATGGGTATAGCAAGATGTTGTTAGAAGTGGTTTTATTGCTATGCCCTTTTAGCATAACAATCACACTAGGGTTTCCTTGGGACACATTGTTTGTCTAGTCTCAGGTTCCTGGCAACTTCAACTTTCTCTCTCTCTCTCTCTCTCTCTCTCTCTCTCTCTCTCTCTCTCTCTCTCTCTCTCTTTACACAAGTGAATGGGCACCTTTATTTACTGTGGTACACAAAGTAATTCAAGATGAGAATTATAATGACTACCTGTGAAAAAATACTTTCTTTTACTCTCTATTTTTGCAGTTTTTATTGGTTATTTTATTTATTTACATTTCAGATGCCATCCTGTTTCCCCATTTCCCCTCCCTAGAAACCCCCTATCTCATCCCCCCTCCTCCTTTTTGCTTTTATACCATTTTAATTACATGCATGCATTAAGGTCAGTTCTAGTTTGAGGAACTAGCAATACCATAGATGCAGATAGTCAAGGAATAAGCAAGACAATAAACACAAATAGTCAAAGAACTAGCAAGGCATTAAACACAATTACGTGAACACTCCCGTGATCACTGATTCTAAGGGCTTATCAGGATGACCAAAATATCTGAGCCAACTTCCCTGTCCTAGGCCAAAGTCATTTTCATGTCTGAAGCCTACTTTCAAATCAGGTATGGGTTACCTTTGGTGGAATGAACCTTAATTCCAATCATAATACAGTCAGTTACTCCTGTACCATTGGTTGCACTGTTGTGTCAGTGAGTCTCTCAAGCAGATTGCTGTTGTAGATGACAAGATTTGTAGCTGGGTAAGAATGATGATTACTTTTCTGTTCTAGAACCATAGTAAGGGTCTTTCTGTGTATTAAATGTCAGTCAATGAGAACAGAAGTTCTAGTTGGAATAAAAGATCATTTAATTTAATTTGAGTGACATAAACAAATGTTGTTCAACAAAAGGTTCTTACCATTTGGTTGCAATGTATAATACATCATTGTGTAAGTACCCTGTGATGGTTGGAAAGCTCTCTGTCTGATCCTTTTGGCAAAAACTCAATGAGTTGTACCTCACTCTTAATACTTGAGGTTTTATGTGGTGACATATAACGTCTCTTTTAGGCATTATTTCTGTCATTATATGATGACTACATTTAAAATTCTCTCGTATACTCAACCCTTATTATAGAAGCTTCTTGTACTACATGGTAATTAATGTACAGACTGGCAACTGGACAATATGCAGAGAGTGAGAAAATCTGCAGCATTTGAACTTTAATAGAATAGCTTTTTCAAACCCTTAATCTCTTCCCTTGATGCTCAGGAATGTACGATAAAGAGGAGGCTGAAAATATGAAAGATTGAAAGGTGGTAAGTAATTTTAGGCAAGCACCTTCTTCAAGCTTAACAAGGATGATTCTCATATGAACTCACAGAGGTTGTGACTGTGCACACAAGACCTGCACAAATTTAAATTAGATAAAATATCAACATGGAGAAATGCACAATCACAAACTCCACCCACAACCAAGACACTGTTTATAATAGATTTCTACAGGAAAAAGGAACCTCACTTTTCCTCAATGGAGTATAATTGGGTCAAACACACTGCAGAGCATGCCCCACACATAGGTGTAGATGGCCAACACAAAATAGATTCTACTACACTTTATTATTTGTGTGTGTGTGCATTTGTGTGTACATGCGCATGCATGTACATGTATGTGGGTGTGCATGCATGTACTTTCTTTAGTCTTTCTTTAGTCTTACAGGGTTCTACTTGTATAAAAATTGTTTTGGATGCCTTCGGAACAAGATATAGAACTCTTAGCTCCCCCAGCTCCAAACTAGCCTGGATAGTGCCATGGTTCCCAACTTGATAATAATGGAATAAAGCTCTGAATCTGTAATCCAGCCCCAGTTACGTGTTAACTGTTATAATGGACATGGTGTCTCTTCATAGCAATGGAAACACTAACTATGATAACACTTAAATGGTTTTAATATGGTTAAAAATTTTCAAAACCCTACTATTTATATAAGGAGAACAATGTGCACATTTGGTCAGCATATGAGTCACGCCAAGGCTGATACACATTAGAAACAAGTGCTAGCTTTAGAGTGGTCAGGAGGTCAAGGTCCTACTCTTGGTGTGAAAGCAAATTATTATGCATATGATATTTTTGTTGCAGGAAAATCATCTATTTCTCCTGGCAGAGGAGAATGTGTGGCTGGACCAAGAAAACCTAATGTATTTTGAACTTAACCCGCAGCAGGGTATTTATGCATGCTGCACTAGCTGAGCATCTGCAGGAGATGACCTTGGAATCTAGCCACTATATTTAGATTCAATGAAACATTATGACTACATATATACTTATTTGTCCAAAAGTTATTCCTCTACAAGACAAATTCAAGGAACAAGTTCATTTTTCTTTCATTAATATTTAACAACATCACAGCTAACTTTGAGGTTTGTTTCATACAGAATTTGCAACCCTTGTTTTACTTTGTTTTTCAAACAAGAACAATGTGAGTTATTTAATTTTTTAGTCATATTCTACATGATAAAATTCAGTCTTTTAAACCCATCCAAAAGCATCCAGTAAAGTTGGAAGAGGGTAAAATATGATTAAAATATTGTATGCAAATAAATAAATTAATTAATGAAAAAAATCTGAAGCTTACCTTTGGAGTTGCATTGAAAAAAAACTAAAGACAATTTATGGTTACAATGAAGTCTCAGATAAAAAAATTCATACTGATATTGCAAAATTTAAACAAATACGCTTTTGTATGTGTGTTTAATTGGAATATGATATAAGTACCCTAATGTACATATGAAAAAAAAATCAGAAACTAGCATACTTTCACTACATGTTATGCATGTATGTTATTAATGTATGCATATCCTGTTAATGAGATTATGCATGTATGCATATGCTGTGCATGTCTACATAATCAGAGAAGACCCATGCCAGTTACCAGTTCCCAATGAATCCTATTGAAGGGTTCTTATTCCAGGCTTCAGTTCACAACAGTGTTCTCTCTGGAATTGTTCTGCCTCCATTCATAGCAGTTCTTACCATGCCTGTCCCTAACTGATGACTTCCCAAGGGTCATGGTTAGAACACAAATGTCTTTAAATTCCACACGTGACTAATAAACATTTTTGTCATTGAAATTGAGAAGCATGTATACTTTGGAAAATTATAAACTATAAAAGGAAGATTTAGAACTCTTACTGCTGTCACTAATGGGCCCAGTTTCAATTAACTTTGTGTCCTCTTTATATTTTTGTATCATTTTTGGTTATTATTGAGAAAATATTGTGTGGCATGTCTTAATAATGTAAACACATGATTAGCTGTGTACGGAGGAAATTCTAGCAGTGCTGTAAAATTTTATTTCAATGAATTGTTTATTTAAAAAGATTTCTTACTTTTATTTATCTATGTAAGTGAGACAGATCGATGGATGATAGAAAGGTAGATGTGTATTCTGAGAGGGGTTGGAGAGAGAGGAGAGAAGGGAGAGTGACAAAGAAGGAGAAGGGAGAGACTTGATAATTTTGTGTCCCCTTGAGATGAGCCATGTGACATGGATAATGGGAACTAACTCTACTCTTCTGCAAGAGCAGCATGTACAGTCATCTCTCCAAATGTTCATTCAGTCTTAAGACATTTTGAAGTTCATGTTATTTTTCTTCTCATTAATGCTATTATGTTTGCTAGTCAACAAAGAAGCATTAAAAAAACGACTCAATGTTAATTTTACATACTAAATATTTGACACATGTTCAGTATAGTGGGACCAGTAATTCTCTAGACCAGTAATTCTCACCAGAGTGCCATGACCCCTTTGGAGGTTCAGAGTCTAGACAGTGCTTCTAAACTACAACACAAGAAAAATATGACTTTATACCTCTAAAAATAATAAGATCATTTGAGGACTAATTTATATTTTAATTTTAGATAATTTTATACTTTCCTTGTAATAACCTAAGAAATTTTATCCTTATTTATTTATAGCAGATACATTTGCACATATCATTTTCTATCAACTTAGAATGAAGCTATGCATAAGTAAATAAAAATCTGATTTTTTTTATTCTCAGTGAATAACATTTCTACATAAAAATTCTAAATCAAAGAACCTTAAATGAATTGCAGCAACAAAAAAGATTTGTAGCTGAAAGTAACTATTACTACAAAACCTTAATTAGCTATAACCTATAATTAGCATGCAGTGATGACTGTTTGAACCCACACAAATGTTGTGTACATAAGTAGCCATGTGCATGCTGCTTAGGAATATGCTTCTGCAAGGCTATTTTCTGCAAAAAAACAAAAATATCCATCTACATTAGTGATTATAGTTTTTTTTATTTGTGATCGAACACATGGCAAATGTTCATAAAGGGACTAGTCAGTTAAGCCAATTTATTATAACTGAATGACATCTGTGTTGTACAGAATAACACATTCGTTATTTGCCATTATTTTCATTTACCTTTTTTTCCTGTGTAATCATTCTGAAACAAAATAACAAAACAGCAAAAAATGACAAAATAGTGGTAAGCTCAAAGGCATTCCCAGGAAAATGGAGTATTTTATTTTATGATAATGATTGCTTATTCTATTTTTCATTTATTCTTTATGCAGTAGGGTTGATATCAAAACAAAGTAAAAGAGAGAAGTATCCAAATTTCCTAAAAATCATTCAAAAAAATAATTATTTATTATTTATTAAAATTTTAAGTAACTTTGTTAAATACATAAATACTTGTTTAAAGTTTCTAAAAATATGCTCTTATATTAGATTTTTTAATGTATTATTTTTCCATCTTGTTGTTATTTATGTATGTTTCAAAGATACACTGTCTTCTGAAAATAATTCTGTAATAGTTTTGTAATGTTTATCAGTGCAGAGACAAACAGTGGTCTTTCATTGTATTTTAGCATTTGGTATTTTAATGATCCTAAATAAAGTATACCAAAATATTGCTTTACATGCTGCAAGTATTAACTGGATTATGGTGGAAATTTATTTCTTCTTTTTCAATTGGAAAACAGCATTTTTAATTTTATGGGATACATCGTTGGTGGTTATTTGAATGAAAATGATCCCCATTGGCTCATATGTTTGAATGCTTAGTTACCAGGAAGTAGAAATCTTCCATAGTATTAGAAAGATGAGGGGATGTTGAATGCAACATCTGTAGAAGAACTGTGTAACTGACGGTGGACTGTGAGGTTACAAAAGGCCAAACCAGGCCCTGTGTCTCATTCTGTCTCTGCCGCGGGATCAGGATATAGCTCTCCTACTGCTCCAGCTCTTGCCTACATGCCACCATACTTTCGGCCACAATGATAATGGATTAAACCTCTGGAAGCAAGCCCTCAATTAAATGTTTTCTTTCCTGAAAGTCATAGGGTCTTTCACAGCAATTAAATAATAACTAAAACAGAACTTGGTACGAAGGAACAGGGTATTGCTCTGTCATGCATGACCTAGGCTGCTTGTTGTAGGAATGTGGAAGATTAAAGGATTATTGGGTTTAAAGAGTTGGATGGTTTAAGTGGAACTTACTGGACCATGCTTCTGGAAGCATGAAAGACGGTACTGAGTATTTCAGTACAGAATATTTAAACTCTGTGGGTCCATCTTAAAGAGTTTAAGAGAGAAAGAGTATTAGTAAGTGGACTAGAGTCCATCCTTGTGGCATTTTGTAGAAGAATATAGCTACCTTTTGCCTTTGCTCTAAACATCTGCCTGAGGTTAAATTTTTAAGAAGTTTTAGATGAATGGCTTTGACAGAGTAGAGTCCAAGACAGTCAAGCATTAGCTGTGTATGTGGTTACCAGTGGTCACTTTTATGCAGGAGCAAGTGAAGCAAGGATAAATACAACGTGTACAGTTTGAGGAGAAAAAGAGCACCCGGAAAAGTAATGGAGTTAAGTCCAGTGCTCAAGGAGATAAAAAGTTCAAAGGAAACCCTGATCCTATTAAAATAAAGGAAGTGGTAATCTCAGGATACGATTTTACCTAGGTAAGTTTCTAACTTGTAGAAAGAAAAACAAAACAAAACAAAACAAAGCAAACAAATGCAAACAAACAAACAAGGAAAACAAAAAACAAGGTTAAGCTGTAAAGGAAACCGTCAACAACAGAAAGCTGTTGTAGGTATAACTGAACAAAAGGGACATGTTTAAACCCCATCAAGCAGCAGAACTTCCAGCAGCTTCAGTGCCATACATTTGACTTTATATTTAAGGATACAAGAAAGGATTCTGGGATCTCCTCCAATGGCTAATGGTCACTGATGGGTCTGTGTGTCCAGGTATGAAGTCACAGAGACGACTTTGTGTGAAACTGTGAAGGGAAACCTGGATTTCTGTAGAGACTTCCATATAGATACCAGAATCATGGCTACTTGCCTAGAAGAGCTCCAGACTGGGTGTGGAAGCAGACTGAGAGAATCATGTTACAGTCTACATAGCTGAAAGGAGTTAGATTAAGACTACATTGATATGAAAAGTCAGAATTTGGAATTTGCCTTTCTGGGTTTAGGTCTTGTTTTGGTCCAGTGTTTCCACACCATCTCTCTCCTGTATCCTATTTGAAATGATGATGTATATTGTGTGTTATTGTATATTGGAAGTATGTGACATGATTATCTACTTTGATTTTTTCCAGGGGTTAAAGTTAAAAATCTCAGAGATTTTAAACACTGAATTGTTTAAACAGTGTTAAAATGGTGATAGATTATGTGGACTTCTGAAGTTGGACTGATCACATTAATCTTGCTATTGTTTTGCATTATGATATAGTTACAAGCCTATGGGGATAGAGACTGGGATATGGGGGCTTAAATAACAATGACCCCCACCACCACCACCACATAGGCTCACATATTTGAATGCTTCTTTACAGTGAAGTGAAATGGAAGTAAAAGAAGGATTAGGAAGTGTTGGTCTTGCTGAAAGAAGTATGTGTCCAGGGCTTTGTGGCTACAAAAGCCCCAGTATTACACTTTGTGCATCTCAGCTGCTCTTGGCTACTGCTCCAGCCTATCTGCATGGCATTGTCCTCCATGCTCGGATGATGACAGACCAAATCTCTGAAACGATAAGCAAGCACCCAAATTAAATGCTTTCTTTCATGTCAATGTACTTTTAAAATCAGGGAGCTGAGGACTCATTCCGGCCAAGGACTAGGCTTGGCTTGGAGAGAGGTTTTTAGAGAAGGGGTGTATAGGACCAGAGGAAACAAAGGACTTAAAGTCACATCGTGGGCCCAAGCTGGAGGCCTATGTTTTGCTGGAGTTGGCTCCCTAAACAGCTCTCTGTAGAAAGCTCTAGGCTCTGTAGTCTACTCAAGACAGCTTTTCACAGTGCTTTCTTCCTCCCTCCCTCCCTCCCTCCCTCCATCCCTCCCTCCCTCCCTTCCCCCCTCGTCTCTCTGTGGTGTCTGTGTAGTGTGTGTGTGAGTGTATGTGTGTTTATGTGTGCACGTGTGTTCTGCTCTGCTCTAGACAGCTTTTTCTTGCTGTTCTAGAAAACTATTCTACAAGCTCTTGGATAGCTCATGGGCTTTCTGGTCAAGGTAAGAAAACCACTTGAAAAAAAATTAAAGTAACTAATTATTTGGATTTCAGATCAGGATCAGAAATATTCTTATAAAAAAATCTAAAAGAGCTCTGAAACATTTTAAAAAGTCTGTCTGCTGATCAAAACTAGAAACAAAATAAAAATCTAAAAGAGTGATATTTGCTCTCCAGACAGCCTTCTCTAGATAGTTGCTAGAAATCGGTCTAAAATAGTATATTGGCTCTTAAACTAATTCTTGGGGTTTCCAACCATGATCACAAATCCTGTTGTAAAAAAATTCTAAAAGATCTATGAAATATTCTAAATGAGCTGGTTTTGCTTTCCATGGATTTCCTGACTAAAATCAGAAATCTTTTTTTTTTTTTTTTTGGTTTTTCAAGACAGGATTTCTCTGTATAGCCCTGGCTGTCTGGGAACTCACTCTGTAGACCAGGCTGGTCTCGAACTCAGAAATCCGCCAGCCTCTGCCTCCCAAGTGCTGGGATTAAAGGTGTGTCCCACCACCGCCTGATCCTAAAATCAGAAATCTTGTTAGAAAAATTCTTGAAGAGTTGTGTTTGCTCTTCAGAGATCTCCAGACAGCTCAGCTCTTGATAATTCTAAAGATGTGACATCACTTTTTGCTGAACCTCTTTCTGTAATTCAGCATCCCATGACCCCAGAACTTTGTTTCTTAGACAGCAGAAGAAATCAGAGTTCTTGCCTCAGTTAAACACAGGATAAACTAGCTGGGTGGGACCTTAATCTGAGATGACCATTCTAACCACATCTGGGCTTAACTAGCTCTGCCCCAGGCTGATTTTGAACTCAGGAAGCTGGGTTTATGAGCATAAGTGTGCAAACAGACAGACAGACAAACAAAAGTTTAGCTAGGTGGGATCTTGCCTTTCTATCTTAACTTTCTAAATCTTTTTATGTCCTTGCTTAATATCTTTCTGACAAGGTGGCTCATAGTGGGGCTTCCTCTGTTCCTTTAGGTATGTGAAGCCCCTTATATAATTCATATTGCATCCTTATATTTTTGCCCAGTTGAGGAACTATATATTTTTAAACTCACGATTTTAGAGTTCTGCTCCACACTCTTAGGGCTGTCCTGAAGGTCCTGGTGCATACCATTTTGCTGAGCTGTTAGCCACACCTTTGTCTTCTGACTCCATGTTGTCTCTGATTATCATGGAGTCATTAATGTAAACAGGAAAATATTCCTCAGAGGAACATGAAACTATGTATATTATTATAGAAACAGGCTTTATGCCCACACCTGCTGGTCCTGTCCCATAGGCAAGAACTATGTCATTCTTTCCCGACTAGGGCCATGCTGGACTTGGCACATTCCTCCCCTAGTTGTAGTTCAAGTGTTGGAGATTACTGCAGCCCTTCTAGAGAATGGTAAGACTGAGCGACATCAAAGCTTCCCTCATCCACACATATTTTTCAGTGAGTTCTCTCTCAGGCTGAGAGAAAATCTCTTTAAAAAAATTAAAATATTTAACCTAACCAGGAATACATTTACAGTAAACTTCAGTGTTTTGGTTTGAATATTAAATTTGGTCTGTGGGTTCATGTCTTTGAATGCTTGAGTCCCAGCTTCTGGCAGTTTGGGGAGGTTGTATAGCATTTAGGTTTCAGAATCTCACTTGAGGAGGTGAGTCCGGAGAGGGTGAGCTTTACATTCCATAGTCCAGACACACATGTTATATGTTTTCTACTCCCTGCCCCATGGGGAAGGAAGAAGCTTCTGTAGCTTTGATGGTAGCTGTCACCCTGCTTTTCCCACATGAGCAAAAATAAATTTTGCCTCTATTCTCTTGTTTCCTGCCACATATTAGGCAAAAGTAAAGAATACACACAAAATAATAAGTAGTGAACCTAACACCTGGGGTGTACAGAGACCTGTTATCTTTCCATATAATTGAAGTCACTTCTTCCTAATAAAAATAAATGAATTTATTTTTCCCAATACTAAACAAAAAATATTATCAGAGAACATTTGCACTTCTCTGCATTATACTTTATTCTGATTTTCTTCCTGTGTTTCTAGTTAAGATTGTTTTTGAAAGTCTAGGATTTTATAATTCTTATTTTGATGTCTTCCTGTGAAAAAGTATGTATAGGCTTCAAAATATTGAATATTGAAGTAGAAGTTGGATTATTTTCAAATGTATTGCTTTATGTTGCTCATAATATACACTAGGCAGATTACCTAAAAGTCTGGAAATGAAAAAGGAGTATTTATAGTATATATCATATGTTGCTAAAGGAATAAAGTTTAATGTATACAAAAACTTATAAAACTAGATTCCTTGTTTTAAATAGTTATTTAAATTTAGTGAATTTGATCTTCTTAGGTTGTGAAAAAATATAAAACTGTTATGTATGCCAAATGTGTGACTTTAAATTTTTTCTACTCTGTGAAAATGTTCATGTCGATAATTCCAAAAAAGGAAGTAAATCCAATTCATTTTGTTTATAGGAAGAAATATATTCCCATCTTCACAGTAAACAGGGGGTTTGTAGAAAGCATATAGGGAAATTCTTATTTTAGCAGGCCACTTTACCTATGTTCTATGAGATTTTTGTCAGTCTTGTATTCAACCATTGATAATCACTCCTGTTTTGTATATTTTATATTATATATAATGTATGAGTGTGTGTGTGTGTGTATCTGTGTGTGTGTATGTGTGTGTGTATGTGTGTGTATACATACACACATACATACACATGGCAATCATTTAAAAATTTTGCAAATATTTTATATTATTTCTAGTCTGGAAAGCTACTGTGCCTACATTTACTTCAAGGTTCATATTTTATAAGAGATATTTATGAGTAATAAGAATTTCTCAAGCAAAATGGACCAATGCTAGTCCTTAGAAATGTGCATCTCTCTATACAATTTTGAAAAATAATTAAGGGTATAAAGGGGATAATGATGTAACAATTGATAATCAACTGGCTACAAAATGGAAAGATTAGTGTGGATTTTCCGAGCTGGTCTGATTTCATTAAAGTGACAAAACAGTTTTCAAACTAACGCCTAGGATCCACAGAGAGGGTCGAAAAATAGGATCATAGAAAAATGTCAAAAGAGGGGAGGGTAGTTTGGTTAAAAGAAATGAGAATAATCATGCATAAACACTATGAACAAATGCTGTAGCCTACTGAAAAAGGAAAGTCTCAAATTTTGGCTTAGAGTAAATTTAAGTATGAAGATAGGGTTAATTTGGGTGTCTAATGCACCCAACTTTGTTTTCCAGATGCATGCTTAACTCCAATCTTTTATAAAGTGTAAGCAAGGGAGATAAAGTAGAAGAGATAAAGATGTAATGAGTAGAAGGTAAAGAAAGAGGCCGCTGATGCTCTTGCCCATGGAAAATAAAACAGACAATGTGAGGTAGGCAGGCTCTGAAAGAAACATTAAGGAAATAAAACCTCTTCTACAACATTAGACAAGAAAGCTTTTCCAACAGCTTAGTTTTAACCCAGTAATTCTATTGTTCCATATTGCTTCAAGAACAGCACTATTTGCTTCTTGTATTTAAGTCTGTAATGTTTTTCAAGACACTCTAAAACTAGGGTAGAATATTTTCTAAAATTTTCTTAAAACTAACCCCCGTTTATAGTGAAAAATATCACTTGACTTAAAGCATTTAAGTAATTAACTTTTAAGTAATTTGGGTCAAATTTTAGTGGTGCTGAAAGACATAAAACCTATTTTTGTTTTAATGTATGATAAAATGCTTAATATGAAGTGTTGTACAAAAATTGCTATGTAATGCATTCAAGTTGGCCTGAGATAGGTCAAATCTTTTTCTGTTAAAATAAATATGCCACAGATAAACTAATATGAATAATACAGATTTTAGAATTAAGTAACATTAGGAATATTCTTAAAATACTACAAATATGAAATCAGTATATACTTAATAATAATAATAATAATAGAGAATCAGAGTTTAATAAATGTATTCTTTGAGAAGATTATATAACCTATACCAACTACATACAAAAGAGTAAAGAGAACAATGTACCAATAATTTTTGCATCACATATGATTTTCTGGTTTGGTTTAGGAATACATTGATATTTTGCAAGCTGCTCAGAAAGAAACTAAAATATTTTGGAACAATGAATGAAAATACAGTTTATTTTCCACATCATTCCTACAAAATCAACATCCTGGATGTCACAGCTGGAGACCAAAGGCATGACTAACCATAACACACTGCTTGTGACTTGAAGCCTTTGGGACTCTTCTTTTGACACACTCAGGCTATTTGTGTGGACTAGTGACTATTATTTATTCATTTATTGTGTATGTAATTAATTGATTCTCTTATCCTGTTAAGGCATAAACTACTCAAGCTCAAATATATTTTTGTTTTAAGTTTTAATAGATGGATCAACTTACCACTGAAAGATTCTGACAAAACATCCCATTTTAAATAATTGCTTATATGAATTATAATAAAATAATTTAAAGTAGAAATATTTGAAATTGAATTATGATTGATAAATCCAAAATTTTATGTATGTCATTTTCAAAGAAAGATTTTGGCATACAAATCATACTTTTTAAATATTTAGATAATACAAAGAGCTAAATAAGTAAATTTAAAAATACTAACATTAATATGCTAGTCATCAGAAATGTATAAAATCACATAAGTACACTACATACATTCATGCTTAACATTTATGTCTAGAATCTGGGAAGAAGGCTTCAGCTAGAAATCTTATATTGTACAAAGGTGAGTCGCAGCTTTTGGTGCATTAGCATCCGTGTACAAGATAGGGTATTGTAGGGGATGCCTGTAATATCAACATCCAGCAAGCAAAGATAGTCTCTCGGGGCAGTCTGGAAACTAGTTAGACTTGGAGGAGTCACATGATTGAAAGCAGACATACATGTACACACAGAGTACACACATATGCACAGAAAAATTAATAAACTTTCTGCTTATATTCAAAAGAATAGGAATTATAGCATACATGTATTAGAGTTAAACACATACTCAAAATTTTGCAAGATTAAATTTTTATGTATATTCATTCCTAGCCATATTAAGGCATAGCTTATATTCACCAAATTTATGATGTTATGCATTTACTTTGCACCTCAATATGTAGAAGTCCCACCACTGAACACTATTACTTCAGTATCTGATCATCCCTCCCTTTGATAACATGCATCTACAAGTTCATGTCGTAAAGAATCTCTTGGAATTTATTCCTCTGACTACCTTGGTGCTCACTCAGCAGTTCTCTTGTACTCGATTTTAACATAAATTCTATGTTAAACATGTTTTCTCTAGCAATTAAACTAGAATGAATTTTAGCTTTCTTAACGGATTAAAACTCCCTGAGGGGCACAAATGTATTTGTTCTGCTTCCCCTTAGTTTGTAGACTTCATTGCACATACAGCCTGTTTAATATTCATTTCCTGATGGCTAGGAATTGGGATGGGCAATGGGATTTGCAAGAGCTTAATAAGAGTTGACTCGTAATATTATTAATATATTTTTATGATTGCAGAAATGAAGCTGGTAATTTATTCCCAGCTGGAAGGAGTTGAAATGGGGGTTCTTTGTATTATCTTCACATTACTTTCTTTGATCAAATTCTTCTTAGGACTCAGATGTATACAAACCTCCAAGGGTTAGGAAGATGTTCTCATATTACAAGTAAATGAAAGGAAGTTCCCGAAATTTATGCAATATGCATCATAAACATCTGGTGAAAATGAATGTCAAGTTGCCTGCTTCGCTCCATGTTGTGTTTTAAAGAGGTAGGCTTGACTGACAGTGGCTTTCAAGACAGACTATGTCACTGATGATGTAAAAACTCAGTGCTTCTGGCAGGCTGAGCTTCTTTTCCTTCTGTGTTAATCCAGTTATGAAAATTTAATAGAGCATTAATCGAAAGTTAATATAAACTCCACTACCTTCAAGAAAGACGAGATTTAGACTTTGCTTGTCATTAAAGTCGAACAGCTTCTGCTAAAAGTCTCATGATGTAAGTTTTCCCGCAAAGAAGGACATGTAGTCTTTCCTTCCTCTCAATCCCGTTTGTCCTTACAACTCAGTGGTTTGGTAGCCCTGTGTTATCCAACACAGCACTTTGATCTCAACCAATCCCATGGACCAATCTACAAGAGACCTGAGAATTCTCGCTTTCTGAGCCAAATCGCAGCCTTGATTCAGCTTTTCCTGTTTTCCCCTTATTTCTATTCTAAACATGTTCAAACCTCCAGTCCTACTGGGATGTCATAGGTAGCACACTGTGAAGAGTTCAGCACTACATACTTGCAATTATTTATCAACAAATATATAAACTCTTCAAAGATAAGATAACAATAAGCTAGGTTGCTTTTCATTTACACAGTTGAGGTGTTTTTGTTTTGTTTTTTGTTTGTTTGTTGGGTTTTTTTCTTTGTTTGTTTGTCTGTTTGTTTTGAGAGGAGGAATGATAAACACTCCCTTGAGATCTCAAAACTCCAGTACCAAGACAGTAATGAATGTCTCTTAAGAAAGTAATAGTAAATTTAATTTCATCATAAAATTTGGTTCTTAGTATAAGACTAGTTTTAGCCAATTCCTCTTATATAGTCTTGGTAAGAGTATCTGGATTTTATACTTGAGATATATTAGTCTTTAATCATGTTCACCTTCTCATAAATTATTATCTGTCAAATCTAATAATCACTTCACTTATATTTTCTTGTGTCTCTATTATTTTTCTTAGCATACTTTGAAAGTAGTATTTTATTTCCACATAGTCTTGAATTCTTACTATTTTTTCCACCTTCTGGAATTTGATTCCCATAGAAGCTGGTATTTGACTTGTTTATACATTCTGTCCATATTCTCAAGCTTGGAAATTTTTATGTTCAAGTTCTGTTTTCTACTGTGACTTTTAGAGATGACTATCTCTGTAGCTCTTCCTTTATTCATTTTTTATTTTTACACTGTTTGCTGTCATTCGGGTTACCTTTTTTTCCATGGCCTCTCTAGCAAATATCTCGGCCTTCATTGAGATACCACTTTTTTTTTTTTTATTGGTAGCAGTGGTATTGTGTAATGTGTTACTGAAAATAATGAATGCCTAAGGCTGTATTGCTTTCACAGTTGTTAAAGATGACTGGGGCATAGAAAAGTGCATCTTGGTCACTCAATATATCCTTAGAAAGGAAAAAAAGAAAGAAAAAGCAAAATAAAACAAACAAATAAAAACTTCCTACACAATTTCTGCCTTAAGGAGAAATCTTCTTTTTGTCTTGGTCTCAATTTATGTTCTTTATATTGGTCCTAAGGATGTATCCATGCTCTTTAGGCATAATTTCTGTTCATATTTCAAAGTATATGGGAAGTAGTTAGAACCATTGAGGCATTAGGGATGTACACATAATCCAGTTGCCTTGATGTAACTATAGGTTAAGAGGAAACTTTCTAGCCACAGGGTATAGATCCTCCTCAGACCTTGTGATCTCTCTCAATGTGTAAAACTATACTCCACTCAGTCTTAGCACCTAGGATTTTTTTTCATGTGCGGGGGTTGGGGGTCCAGTGTCAAAGATAGAGGGACAAAAAACTTTGAATCTTTTCCTAATGGTTACAAACATAATTTTTCTATCTTCCAAATAGCTATAGTCTTCTTCTGTCACAAAAACCATTGTCCCAGAGTGTTTTCTTCTGACAAATACATATCACTAATTATACATGTGACAGACATAGATCTACAAATTTTCCAAACCACACACCTGAACATTGGGTGACGACATAGTTCCCATTATGGAACTACTGTCTACTGTAGTTCATCTGTTTTACTATTATTATAAACCAACCTAGGAGAAGAAGATGATACATTATATGGTGTGTCCTGTTCCAGTAACACCAAGTGGAGGAAGTGAAAAGTGGATTATGAGTGTTTTGCTTGAAGATGAAAGAAAAGTGACTAGATGTTCAGAGAGTTTTAACCCCCATGGAATTGGGCTATTTCATCTTTCTAATTAACTTGATTTGATCTTTTGACAATGTAGGCTCAACATGCAGGACAATTTTACTGTGACAAAAACTGATGACTAAAGAGCCAAATGTGCAAGTCACATACTGCTTCAAAACCTGACAATCATTTATAGATTAGCTCTCTGCAGCCCACATTTAGGTGCCATTTTAGCATTATTATTGTTGCTACAATTATGATTCAGTTGCTTATTCTGGCTTAATGCATTTTAATACAGTTTAGGAAATAGGAAAATAAGTGCTTATAGATAAAATTAGCCCTTTGAAGTGTCAAAAAGCTGCACTGTCCCACAGTTCCGACTTTCTAGTTGCTAATTGCTTGGTTTCCCTTCTCCACATGCAATGATATTTTGTTATTGGTTTTGCAAAAGACCTTTGTGAGAAATATTATCTAATAGAGAAAACTTCCAAAATTTGGAGACAAACATTTTAACATTTTTGTAGCACCTAAAAATCATATACTTATAAAATAATGCAAATTAGAGCTGAATTTGTTTTCTTCAAAAAATACAGGAGCGATACTTGACAACATTAGAGAAATGTTCAAAAATTGTAGGCTGAATATATAGGACTGCCGTTGTCTTAGTACTTGTTTCAAGAAATAGTGACTAGTGGGTAAAATTACCCAATGCCATGCATTGTGAAATAATACCTGCTTTTTCTTCTAGCACATAACTGAAAATGAATTCTCAATGAGGAATTCCTAGGTTTTGAAAATTTCAATATGGTTGAATTAGATTATCAAAAATTTTCTGCTTTTGCAAAAACTTTAGAAATGTAGGTAGGGCTAGTGTTATGAGCCTGAACCTCTAGTTTCTCAAAAACCCTAGATATGAAGAGCAAACATTGAAGGGCAGAATAGACTACAGTGTGAGTTCAAGACCAGCCTGAACACTGAACATGACTCTGTTTCAAAGAAAAATGTAAAATGGAGGCTGGAGATTAGGAAGAAAGCTTGCTTACTATGTAGATGTGCATCAGTACGTTTCCCAGAACTTCACTGAAAATTGGTTTATACATGTGTCATATTTTTTCTAGTATTTTAAATAACTATATATAATTATATATGTAATACTAATGAAAATTATATATTTTTGTAGTTTTGTTCTTTTTTCTTTTTAAAAGTCTGTTTTGGTCAACATTTCTCTTTTGATTGTTTGTTTATCTTTAATCAGATCTAAATTTCATTTCACATTTTTGTATGTTAAAATCATGCTTTTGATTGTGACAACTTTGTTATGATTTTTCATATATTTTTGAGATCATAAATATATCAATATTATATCTGAATTTTTTTCCTCTAATTCCATTATTCCAGACTCTGAAAATCAGGAGACACGCCTTGTAAACACACCAGTTGACCAGGGAAGGAAAACAGAGAACTCACAGCCATCATATTTGTTGAGTCTTCAGATAAGAAACAAAACTCAAGGAAAAAAAACACCTACCCAACAAAGACAAATTTAGAAATCAGTAACTACATGCATTATCATTCAAAAGCCAGATGGCTGAGTGGCACATAAAAACACAATCAATAAGAGCAGGGTAATAGGTCTTCACCAAAGCCCATCTATCTTTCTGAGACAAGACGTGAATATGCCAGTACAGCTTAAGCAGAAGAAAAAGACTTTAAAAGCAATTATATGAAGATAATAGCGGCTCGTAAAGAAGAAATTAATACATTCTTTAAACAAAGCCAAAAAATACAAAGAGTTGAAGAAAATTAACAAAAATTTTTTAAGACCTGAAAATGGAACTAAATTCAAAAAATGAAAACACAAAATGCGGAAATGGTAGAAATGAAAAGTTTAGGTATTCAAACAGGAACTGCACAAGAAACAACTTCACAGTAAATGATCTATTCTCAGTACAAATATAAACAGTGAATTGAAACAGTAGCTGTATTTTTTATCTGATGCTAGTCTCTAATAACCACACAGAGAAACAATATTTATTTAAAACTGCACCTCAGTAGTGTTTAAATGAACTTCCTTAGCCTTCTACAGCAACCAGGTTACCTGCCACCCCATCCCAAGACACGTGCATATTATTGTTGACCTGGCTCTTTGGATGTAGGTGTATTCCCATGAGCTCTCTCCAGACTCCTTGGCTACAAATCCTTCATCTTCCTCTCTTATCTGAATCTCAGTTTCTCCCCCTCTGGAAATTTTGGTATAAGCATGAAAATGTCATGTCCAGATGGAAACAAGATACGAGGGCAGAGAAATCAGCATTTGCATAGCACAAGGGTAAATTTTATACATTGTACAAAAACATCATCCCTACATTTCCCCAGCAGAATATGAGAACTGGAAGAGAGAATCTCAGGCATTGAAGACACAATAGAAGAAATGAATTTGTGGGTCAGAGATAATGTGACACCTAAAACATTTCTGACACAAAGCATCCAGAATATCTGGGAGATTACAAAAAGAACCAACATGAAAACACGGGGAAAAGAGGAATGAGAAGGCTCCCTGCCTTAAGGCTAAGCAATATCAGAAGAAAAATTTCCTAATCTGAATAAGGTGATACATATAAAGGTATTAAGAACATACAAAACACCAAATAAATTCAGCTAGGAAAAAAAAAGTCCTCTCATTACTTAATAATTAAAACACTAAATATACAGAACATAGAAAGAATCTTAAAATTTAGAAGGGAAAAAGATCTAGTAACATATATAGGCAGACCGATTAGAATTACACCTGACTTTTCTGTTGTGATGTAAAAAGGCAGAAGGATCTGGACAAATGTACTTCAGACTCTATGATGCCTGCCCAGACTACCATACACAGCAAAATTTTCAATCTCTCTATAGAGAGAAAATAAGATATTCTATAATAAAATCAAATTTAAACAATATCTATCTACAAACACCATACTAGAGATGTGCTAGGAGGAAATTTCAATAAAAGGATGTTAATTATACCTGTATAAACAAAGAAAATAAATAATCTCACACCAGAAAGATCAAAAAGGAAGAAGCATTCACATATACACTCAAACATAGACAGACTCACAAACATACACACCACCATCACCACTAAGAATAACAACAAAATAAGAGGAGTCAACAATGTTGCTCATTGTTAGTTCTCACTAATCTCAATTTCCCAGTAAAAAACACAGACTAAGCCGGGCAGTAGTGGTTCATGCCTTTAATCCTAGCACTTGGGAGGCAGAGGCAGGCAGATTTCTGAGTTCGAGGCCAGCCTAATCTACAGAGTGAGTTCCCAGACAGCCAGGGCTACACAGAGAAAGCCTGTCTCAAAAAAAAAAAAAAAAAAAAAAAAAAAAAAAACAAAAAAACAAAAACAAAAAAAAACAAAAGAAAGAAAAAAATTCACAGACTGAGAGAATGGATGCCAAAACAGAATGCATCTTTCTGTTGTACCAAAAAAATAACAAAACAAAACAAAAAGAGAAACAGAAAAACAACAACAACAAAAGAAAACATCAGCTTCCAGAGTAGACATTTCCTTAGGTAAAAGGTTGGAAAAAAAATTCCAAGCAGTTGTAGCTGTGTTAATATTAACAAAATAGATTTCAAACCAATGCTAATGAAAAAATATAGAGAAGAACATTACATATTCATTAAAAATAAATGCATCAAGATAGTATTTCAATTCTTAATGCCCTAAAACAATGTGTACATTTAAAAGAAATACTACTAAGGCTTAAATCACATATTGACCCTGACATTGAGAGTGATAGTCTTCAATACTTTACCTTCCCCAATGGATAGTTCATCCAAAAAAAAGAAAAGAAAAAAGAAAAAGAGAGGAGAGAAAAACTAAACAGAAAAATACTGAATCTAATAGACATTATAAACCAAATGGACCCAAGAGATATCTATAGAACATTTCACCCAAAAACAAAAGAAAATAGATTATTCTTTGCAACTCATAAGACACAAGAATGTTTCAACCTATACAAGAAAATCTAAATAACTCTCTGCATTTTATCAGACCTCCTCAAATTAAAGAGTGATATCAACAGTAACATAAACAACAGAAAGCTTACAAACTCTTAGAAACTGAACGTTCTACTGAATTAAAATGGATCAAAACAGAAATAAATAAAGCAATTAAAGTGTTTCTTGAATTCAAAGAAAATTAGTATACAACATACACAAACTCATGGGGACACAATGAAAGCTGTGCTAAGAGTAAAGGTCAGAGCACTAAGTGTCTAAAAATAATAAAAAAGCACGGTATCATACCAGCAACTAAAAAGCACACCTGTAAGCTCTAGAAAACCCAAAACAAACAAAACAAAACAACAAACAAAAAAAGAAAAACAATCACACCCAAGAGGAGTAGATGGCAAAAATTAATAAAAGTGAGGGCTGAAATCAATAAAATAGAAATAAAGATATTCAATGAACCAAAAATTTGGTTCCTTGAGCAAATCAACAAGATAGACAAATCCTTCACTAAAATAATAAACAAAGAGAGAATATCCAAATTAACAAAGTCACAAATCAAAAGGGGACATAACAACATATACCTGAAGTGGAAGTTTCTGGTTGTGTCATGTGACATACATTTATGTGGTGTTACTGTGGTGTTATGCTGAGGCAAGGCATGTGGGAGGTCACATATTTCTAGGGGTGAGTATAGTGAGACTCACATGACAGTGACAGATATTTGCATAGTTAACTGTGCAGTCTCTTTGTGGTCTTCTGTCTTTGCTGAAAACAGGTAGAAAACTTCTGGCATTTTGGCTAGCCCTGGTAATTATCACTGACTCATGCCAATTTGTCACAGGCCTGGCACTTTCTGCTGGATTTTCCAGATTGCAATTTGGTGACACTTTTGAACTAGACTGTTGGTATCCTAACACTAGTAATCAGAAATGCTGATATCCTGAACAATGGATGGAGATTGGAATTTCTCCAAAGAACTACTTTTACACAGGTCCACATTTTCTTGTTCTATTTGCTTTCTTTTCTCCTTTACCTTGAGCAAGAAAAAGGGTTGAAATGTTTGATAACCCTTATTAAAGAGGTTTTGAAAATTTTTAAGCCTACATACACATAATAAATCCAGCAAATCTTAAAGATATAATTTAAAAATATGTGTTCCACTATATTGGAAAATCTAAAAAGAAAAGATACCTTATTCCAAAGTTAAATCAAAATCAATTCTACCAAATAAAATCAAAGCAAATATTGCTCTATTCATTTTCTGAAGCCACAGTTACTCAGATATTCAAACCATGTAAGGGCCCAAAGAAAATTATAGATCATTTTTATGAGGATAGATGCATAAATAATCAAGTCAAAAAGATCATTCACCATGATCAAGTATGCTTCACTCCAGAAATGCAGGGATGGTTCATTACATGAAAATCAGGAATTGTGATTCCTTACAAAAGCAAACCGAAATAAAACTATGATCATAATCATCTTGTTAAATGGCGTCAAGATCTTTAACAAAATCCAACATCCCTTTATGATCAAAATCCTGGAGAGACTAGTAATACGAAGGACATACCTACAAATAAAAAGGTAAATTATAGAAACCCTATAGCCAGTGTCTAATTAACTGGAGAGAAACTCAAGCATTTCCATTAAATTTGGGGGGATAAAAAGGTTGTCCACTCTTTTCATATCTATTCAATATTGTATTTGAAATTTGAGCTAGAGAAAGAAGACAATTGAAGGCCAACTAGGGAACAAACATTGTAAAGAAAATGTCAACATATTGTTATTTGCAGAGGATATGATAATATATATTAGTCATCCTAAAATTTTACCAGGAAACTGCTACAGCTGTAAAATATTGTCAGCTAAGGGTTGAATACAAGATTAACAACAACAAAGAATTAAAAATAATGGTAAGCAATACCCTCCCACATGCTACAGCCAACATGCCTCCCAGGAGGCCCGCTATAACCAAAGACACACAGTTCCCCGCTGTCATGGAACCTATCAGCACTGCTGAGCTCCACCTTCCTTCTGGTTGGCTTTTCCACCTGGGACAGATCAGCTGGTCTGATACCCTGCCATACTCTACAGCATGTCTGTCTTCCAGGAGGCTTCCAGTAACCAAATAATGGATATTATTTATGAGTTGCCACTATTTTATCCACCAAAGTGGTACTAGAACTTAATCTTCAGTAGCACTAGATATTTAAATATTGCATATTATATAAATAGCCACAATTGAGTTCACAGATAATTAGTAGAAAGGAAAAGAAAATAGTAAAAATGATACTGAAATCAAAAGACAAATTGGAAAAAGTTTACATCTGAACAGAAAGAAAAAAAGGATTGGAATTGGCATTTGGAAGGGTATCAACTTAAAAGGCAGAGAGTAGGCATCAAAAGGGAATGAGTTTGGAAAGAAAAGTAATATTTTATGCCAACAGGAAAGCAGCTATTGAATTCTGAGTCAGATCAAGCTGTGAGGGTGGTGGCATCCGTTGCAGGATTGAGTTATGGGACTTACAGCTGTAAGAGTAACAAGATGTGCCTGGCCTGAAGCATACAATTTGGAACAGACCTGTTGAATGTAGCTTAGAGGAATGTATCCAGAGCTGTAGGAGTCTCTGGTAATTTAATTATAACTTTGCCACTTCTGGTGCCAGAAGACTGACGTCCCTCTCTCCCACAGAGGTCAAGCTAATGGTTTTTTTCAACTCACTTAGTCAATTACCTACCCTGTGACTAGAAGGTCAAGATGCTGACTAACCACAATTGAAGACAAATAAGTAGCATTAAATTTTCCAGAAGGTGCCGATGACCAACCATTTTAGCAATTTAAATAATGCCATACTAAATATCTGACCCTCTTTATGTCCACTGACTAAAAATTATTCCTTTATATTTGTATATTCTTGCTAAGAAATATATAAACTATTAACTTGCAATTATGTTACAGAAAAAAGGTCAATCATTATTAGCATACTATAGTGGAAATCTGTTTGCAATCTGTTTGTCTGAATAATTTGAAGTAGAATTCCAGTTCTGTTGTTTATTATCTGTTTTAATAGAAATAATAATGTTTTCGCATCCCAGAATTGTACAAGTAATATTTAAAATGAACACAGATTCATGCAGTATATTTAATAAGTATGAATATGTACATTACATCTTTAGGTCTGTAATGTGTTACCTAATATATATAATTGTGCTTATAGCAGATATTTGATTTTTAAAGCTCAACTTTTCTACTTTTATGAAACATTTTGTCTTTTTATCATTTATTGTTATTTTATCACACCACTGATAGCAAAAATTTTGGCTTGTTCACAAGGAGAAAATTAACACATCTCTTATATGTTACTGAACTTAGATACCTGTGGAGGAGCACACAAATAAAAGCAAACAGGAAGACATTGAGGCTGTTTCAGGAGACTTGACTGTGTGACCTCATGAAATATTCTCTTAAAATACTAATTGACTTATGTCATGAGCTTGGTAAAGGTACTTCCCTTACTTTCAGACTAGTGTTTCCTTAGCTGTTTATTGTGAGATGAAAATAAATATTAAGAAAAAGAGTTATCATGTTTTGTTGTTGCGCTAACTGTGATCTGTGTGATACCTGAATTTCTCCCTCTACATTTCTAAATCTATGTACTGGTTACCAATATACTCAGGAAATTCCACCTTGTCTTAATGTATAGTGTTTGTCTTACTTACTTGTTATCTCCTCATGGCTTTTTCTCTTGTGGAGCAAGACAGAAAGTTAGTAAATTTGGAGGAAAGAGAATATGGGGATACCTATAATGACTGGAGAGATAGAAAACTGTGGTCTGAAGATATACTATATGAGAGAAGAATCAATTTTCAATAAGAAAACTAAATTAAATTTAAAAAATCTTTTGTTCACTTCCTCTTACATCATTACTGACTATTATGTCACAGCAAGATTCTCAAATCCTCAATTCTTATCAGCTTTCCTTGAATTTCAGGACATATTTGGATAAAACAGAGCAAGAAAGGTAATTGACCTGGATAAAAAAACAAAACACTCTGCAGAAACAGAATGAGAAACAATGAGAAACATGGTATCTTGACTTTCTGTACACTGAACAGGTCCATGTCATCAGCCTGCTTTCTCACTATACAGGTGACCTTTACAGGAAATAGATGATGGGATGTGACAGTAGTGACAAGAGAATGGCAGAAGAGACACAAGCTTTCAAATACTCACACTTAAACTAGAAGATTGCCCAATTTACATTTAATCATGAGTAGTGTTTTATCCCAAATCAAAACTGAGTCTCAAGAATATAATCTGTGTTTAAAAATTTGCTATATTAATAAAAACAAGAGTAATAATCTATTATTCAATGATATACTTGATTTCTCAACTTGAGTTCTGATAAAGATTTAGGCAAATTCTCTTTGGAGCTTACACTAAACCTTCCAAATCTCACAGAATTTTTTCATCTGAGTTCATATTTTATACTTACATATTAAATATAATCTCAAATTCTCCACACAGACCAGATCAGCAGCCAGATACCTGCCAATACTCTACAGCCTGTGTACCTCTCAGTAGGTCCACAGTAACCAAAATACACAGGATATATACTGTAACTAGGAACAGAACCTGTCTACCTCCCAGGAAGTCCACAGTAACCAGGGACACAGGAGGCCTGCACTAAAAAGAGACACCCTAACCTGAGATAACACTGCTTGCCTTCAAGGAGACCAGCTCTAACCCAGGTTACAGAGCTCTACCTGCCTTCAATGAGCCTGGATCCAGTCAGAGACACTCAGGCCAGTTAACAACAGAGATAACCAGATGTCCAGAGAAAAGCACAAGATCATAAGTGACAGAACCCAATGAAATTAGGCAACATCAGAAACCAGTTCTTCCACCAACGCAACCACTGAATACCCTAACAAGCCTGAAAAGGAAGATAATTACCTAAAATGTTATCCTTTGAAGATGATAGAGGGCTTTAAGGAGAGTGTAAATAACTCCCTTAAATAAGTATATATATATAAAAAAAACCACAAGAAAACAGGTAGAAGATCTTGAAAAAGAAACAAATAAATCCCAGAAAGAAATACAGGAAAATACAATCAACCACATGAAGGAATTGAACAAAAGCATCTAGGAACCAAAAATAGACATATAAACAATAAAGCTAAACGAGATCAAAAACTACAGATGTAAGCATCACCAACAGAATACAAAAGATAGAAAAGAGAATCTCAGGTGTAAAAGACTCCATAGAAAAGATTGACATAAAGAAAATTAAAAAGTATACAACATCCTAACAAAAGATATCCATAAAATTCAGAACACGATAAAAAGATCAAACATAAGAATAATAGGAATACAAGATGGTGAAGAATCTCACTTCAAAGGGACAGAAAATGTCTTCAACAAAATCCAAGAAGAAAATTTCCCTAAACTAAAGAAAGAGATGGCCATAAATGTACAAGAAGCCTACAGAACACCAAATATATTGGACCAGAAAAGACAATCCTCACTTTGCATAATAATTAAAATACTAACTGAAAAGAACAAAGAAAGAATACTAAAAGTTGTAAGATAAAAAGGCCAGATAACATATAAAGACAGACCTATCTGAATTACACAAGACTTCTCAGCAGAGATTGTAAAAGCCAGAAGATCCTGGACAGATGTCATCTAGACCTTAAGAAACACAAATTCCAGCCCAGGATACTGTACTAAGTAAAACACTAAATGATCATAGATTGAGAAACCAAGATATTCCATGATAACACCAAACTTAAACAAGATCTTTCTACTAATCCACCCCTACAAAGGATACTGCACTGAAATTTCTAACGCAAGGAGGGTAACTACAACCACAAAAGCAAAATAAATTACAGACTTCAGAACAAACTCAAAAGAAGAGAACCATGCACACATAAGACCACCTCCAGAAAAAAAAAAAAAACAGGAACCCATAATCATCTGTCTTTAATAATCTCTCAGCATCAATGGACTCAACTTCCCAATAAAAAGACACAGGCTAACAGACTGAATTCATAAACAGGATGCAACATTTTGCTGCATGCAAGAAACATACCTCAGTGACAAACACAAACACTACCTCAGTGTAAAAGTCTGGTAAACAGTTTTTCAAGCAAATGGTCCTGAGAAACAAGCTGGAATTCTCATTCTAAAATCCAATAAAATATAATTTCAAGCAAAAGTTATCAAACAAGATAGGGAAGGACACTTCATTTCATCAAAGGAAAAATCCACCAAGAAAAAGTCTCAATTTTGAACATCTATGCCTCAAATGCAAGAGAACCAACATTTGTAAAAGAAATGGATGCAGAAAATGTGAGACATCTACACAACGGACCACTATTCACCTATTAAAAGCAATGACTTCCTGAAATTCTTAGACAAATGCATGGAACTAAAAATACCATCCTGAATGAGGTAACCCAATCACAAAAGAACACACATGGTATATGCACTCATTGATAAATGAATATTAGCCCAAAAACTCTAAATACCTAAGATACAATTCATAGAATACTTGAAGGTCAAGAAGAAGGAAGGCCAAAGTGTAGCTGCTTAGGTCCTTCATAGAAGAGTGAACAAAATACTCATGGGTGGAAATATGAAGACAAAGTGTGGATCAGTGACTGAAGGAAAGGCCATTCAAAGACTATCCAACCTAGGGATCCACCCCCTTTACAATCACCAAACCCAGACACTATTGTGGGTGCCAAGAAGTGCTTGCTGACAGAAGCCTGATATAGCCATCTCCTGAGAGGCTCTGCCAGAGTCTGATAAATACCGAGGCAGACTCTTGCAAACCACCATTGGAGTGATCACAGGGTCTCCAACGGAAGAGTTAGGTAAAGGACTGAAGGAGATGAAGTGGTTTGGAATCCCATAGAAAGAACAACAATGTCAACCAACCAGAACCCCTAGAGTCTTCAGGGACTAAACCATTAACCAAAGAGTACACATGGATGGACCCATAGCTCTAGACATATATGTAGCCTAGAATGGCCTTATCAGGCATCAATGGGAGGATAGACCCTTAGTCCTGTGAAGGCTTGATACCCCAGTGTAGAGAATGCCAGGGAAGGAAGGAGGGAGTAGGTGAGTGGGTGGGTGAACACCTTGAAAGAAGCATGAGAAAGGTGGATGGGATAGGGGTTTTCTGGAGGGAAAGGGGACAACATTTGAAATGTAAATAAAGAAAATACCCAATAAAAGAAAAAAAATACTCTGACAAAAAGAAAGAGAGAGAGAGAGAGAGAGAGAGAGAGAGAGAGAGAGAGAGAGAGA
>NW_021604567.1:6581771-6584215 GCF_004785775.1 Grammomys surdaster | reverse complement strand
AGAGAGAGAGAGAGAGAGAGAGAGAGAGAGAGAGAGAGAGAGAGAGAGAAGAGAAGAGAAGAGAAGAGAAGAGAAATGTTACCAAAGCTTAAAACAGATATTGAGCCTCACACAATGATAGTGAGAGACTTCATCACCCTAATCTCACCAATGGACAGCTCATTGAAACAGAAAATAACCAGAGTTATTAACAGTGAAACTAATAGTGAAACTAACAGAAGTTATTAAACAAATAGATTTAACAGATATCTACAGAACATTTCACCCTAAAACAAGAAAATATACCTTTTTTTTCAGCACCTCATTGTATCTTCTCCAAGACTAACCATATAATCAGACATAAACTAAGCCTCAACAGATAAAAGAAAACTTAAATAATCCCATGCTTTCTATCATATCACCACAAAGTAAGGCTAGACTTCAAAAATAAGAAAAGCTCAACCAAGCTGACTGTGACAGAAACAGACACTTGTACCCAGCTATTGGACTGAAGTCAGAGACCCCCATGGTTTAATTAGGAGAAGGATTGAAGAAGCTGAAGGGGAGAGTGATCCCACATGAATACCTCGACTAACTCAACCCCACAGAGCTCACAGAGTCCGAGCCACCAACCAAGGACTAACATGGGCTGTTAGAGACTCATGACACATATATAGCAGAGGTCTGTCTGGTCTGATCTCAGTGGGAGAAGATGCACTTAATACATGAGATACTTGAGGCCTGAGGGAAGGGGGAGATCTGGTTGTGGGAAGCAGCCTTTCGCAGGCAAGGTGGAAAAGGAATGGGTGAGAAACTGGGGGAGGACGAGATTTGGGGGTCAATGACTTTAATGTAAACAAATAAAATAATTAAAATTAAAAAATAAATAAATATGGACTCAATATCCTGCTAATTATAGGAAGCTCTTTTTAGTTTTATTTTTTTTGTAAGTGTAACATTTCACCGTCTTCTATAGTGAAAACAATACATTCCATAACTTAAGAAAAAAATAATCTTAACTGACTCCATTCCTTTTTTTTTTTTTAATTTTTTTATTGGATGTTTTATTTACATTTCATATGTTGTCCCCTTACCCCATCCCCCACCCACCCAGGAACCCCCAATCCCCTCACACCTCCTCCTTCTTCTTTGTGGATGTAACCTCTATCTACCCCACCACTCCCACCTCCCCACCCTCAAAACTCCCACCCCCTGGGGCGTCAAGCCTCCATGAGGTCAAGGATCTCATCTTCCACCTGTGCCCAGCAGGGCCCTCCACTCTTATATATTCAGCTAAGGCCCTGGATCCCTCCATAAGTGCTCCCAGGCTGGTGGTTTAGACCCTGGGAGCTGTGGTTGGTTGGTATTGTTGCTCTCCTCATGGGGCCACAAATCCTTTCAGCTCCTTCAGTCTTCACTCTAACTCCTCCATTGAGAACCCCATAATCACTTCAATGGCTAGTTGTGAGCATCTGCCTCTGAATATGTCAGACTCTTGAAGACCTCTGAGGAGACATCCATATCAGGCTCTTATCAGCATGCACTTCCTGACTTCCACATCAGCATCTACCTTTGGTGACTGCACATGGGATGGATACTCAGGTGGAAAGGTCTTCAGACGGCCCCTCCTTCAGTTTTTGTCCCTCGCTTTGTCTCCATATTTGCTCCCTTGAGTATTTTGTTGCTCCTTCTAAGAAGGACCGAATCACCCCCACTTGGTCTTCCTTCTTTATGGACTTCATGTGGCCTGTGAGTTGCATCTTGGGCATTTTAAGGTTCTGGGCTAATATCCAATAATCAGTGAGTGAATACCATGTGTGTTCTTTTGTGATTGGCTTACCTCACTCAGTATGATAATTTCTAGTTCCATCCATTTACCTAGGAACCTCTCAAATTCATTGTTTTTAATAGCTGAGTAATACTCCAGTGTAAATATACCACATTTTTTTAATCCATTCCTCAGTTGAAGGACATCTGGGTTCTTTTCAGCTCCTGGCTATTATAAATAAGGCTGCTATGAACATAGTTGAGCATATGTCCTTATTATATGTTCGAGCACCTTCTGGGTATATGCCTAGGAGTGGTATAGCTGGATCCTCGGGTAATGCTATGTTCAATTTTCTGAGGAACCGCCACACTGATTTCCAAAGTGGTTGCACCATCTTGCAGTCCCACCAACAATGGAGGAGTGTTCCTCTTTCTCCACACCCTCGCCAGCATCTACTATCACCTGAGTTTTTAATCTTAGCCATTCTGACTGGTGTGAGATGGAATCTCAGGGTTGTTTTGATTTGCATTTCCCTGATGACTAAGGATGCCGAGCATTTCTTTAGGTGCTTCTCGGCCATTCGAGTTTCTTCTGTTGAAAATTCTTTGTTAAGCTCTATACCCCATTTTTTAATAGGGTAATTTGGTTGCCTGGAGTCTAATTTCTTGAGTTCTTTGTATATATTGGATATTAGCCC
>NW_021604567.1:6469833-6571771 GCF_004785775.1 Grammomys surdaster | reverse complement strand
GGGCTAATATCCAATATATACAAAGAACTCAAGAAATTAGACTCCAGACAACCAAATAACCCTATTAAAAAATGGGGTATAGAGCTTAACAAAGAATTTTCAACAGAAGAAACTCGAATGGCCAAGAAGCACCTAAAGAAATGTTCAGTGTCCTTAGTCATCAGGGAAATGCAAATCAAAGCAACCCTGAGATTCCATCTCACACCAATCAGAATGGCTAAGATTAACAACTCAGGTGATAGTAGATGCTGGCAAGGGTGTGGAGAAAGAGGAACACTCCTCCATTGTTGGTGGGACTGCAAGATGGTGCAACCAATTTGGAAATCAGTGTGGTGGTTCCTCAGAAAATTGGACATAGCATTACCTGAGGATCCAGCTATACCACTCCTGGGAATACACCCAGAAGATGCTCGAACATATAACAAGGACGTATTCTCAACTATGTTCATAGCAGCCTTATTTATAATAGCCAGGAACTGGAAAGAACCCAGATGTCCTTCAACTGAGGAATAGATTCAAAAAATGTGGTATATTTACACAATGGAGTATTACTCAGCTATTAAAAACAATGAATTTGAGAGGTTCCTAGGTAAATGGATGGAACTAGAAATCATCATCCTGAGTGAAGTAAGCCAATCACAAAAGAACACACATGGTATTCACTGACTGATTATTGGATATTAGCCCAGAACCTTGAAATGCCCAAGATCCAACTCACAGGCCACATGAAGCTCATAAAAAAGGAAGACCAAGTGGGGGTGATTCAGTTCTTCTTAGAAGGAGCAACAAAATACTCAAGGGAGCAAATATGGAGACAAAATGAGGGACAGAAACTGAAGGAGGGGCCATTTGAAGACCTTTCCATCTGAGTATCCATCCCATGTGCAGTCACCAAAGGTAGATGCTGATGTGGAAGTCAGGAAGTGCATGCTGATAAGGGCCTGATATGGATGTCTCCTCAGAGGCCTTCAAGAGTCTGACATATTCAGAGGCAGATGCTCACAACTAGCCATTGAACTGATCATGAGGTTCTCAATGGAGGAGTTATAGTGAGGACTGTAGGAGCTGAAAGGGTTTGTGGCACCATGAGGAGAGCAACAATATCAACCAACCATAGCTCCCAGTGTCCTAACCAACAGCCTGCGAGCACTTAGGGAGGGATCCAGGGCTTCAGCTGAATATGTAAGAGTGGAGGGCCCTGCTGGGCATAGGTGGAAGAAGAGAACCTTGACAGCATGAAGGCTGGATGCCCCAGGGGGTGGGAATTTTGAGAGTGGGGATGTGGGAGTAGGGGATAGGTGGGGGTTACATCCATGGAGAAGAAGGAGGAGGGGTAAGGGGATGGGGGGTTCCCGGGTGGGTGGGGGATGGGGTAAGGGGACAACATATGAAATGTAAATAAAATATCCAATAAAAAAAAAAAACTCAGGTGACAGCAAATGCTGACAAGGGTATAGAGCAAGGGTAAGACACTTCCATTGCTGATGGGTGTACAAACTTGTACAACTACTCTGGGAGTCAATTTGGTAATTATTCAGACATAGGACTAGTTATTGCCTATTCTTTATTTATAGAATAATTGTGGAAACTCTTTTTCTCAAATAGTTTTAAGTGTTATCCATTTAAAATGCTTCATATAAAACTATTCCTTTGCACCAATTAGAATAATATATTTTATTCTTCATATCTACAGTTAAATCTCTAACATCCAAACACATAATATTTTCTTGCCTCTACCTTTTGGAAATATACACTCCCTAGGGAAAGCAAAAGCTCTTCCACAGTATACTGGTTGATAGACTATAAGCTGATTACTTCACACCACCAGTAGTTCTATTCTGAAGGTGTGAAATCTGAGAGTAAAAAAAATGTTTTAATTAAGTGTATGTTGTAATTTTCTTACTGTTGTACAAATTACCTAGAGAAGGGAGATCTGACAGCATCACTACCATTCAGATTATTTACCTATGAGAAAGCACTCAATGCTAAACAATTTCTCAATCCATTTCCAATGCTTCAATGAACTAGTATTTTCCAATTCATAAGTCCAAGAATGAGTACTTTCTGTACACATCCACCCACACTCTATAAGTCCTCTGCCTATATTCCATGCAGTTGGACTACATACTTAACATTCCTCTGGACAATTTACATAAAGTCTTACAAGCATTGTTGTCATTTTATTTTTTTCTGTGTGTATGATTGCTGGTTTGCGTCATAAAATGAACATTCAAAAGTTTTGATAACAAACATTTATTCATTGAGAATTTTAAGCAATATATGTTATTATATATTATATATGTCTCCCTTAGTATTCCCACATCTTCCCTACCCCTTTCTAATCTAACTTTGTGTTCTTTCTCTTTCTTCAATCAATAAAAACTAGAGGAAGGAAAACAAAACAAAGGCATCTACAGTGTGCTGTTCTGTTTGTCATGACCAAATACTGGACATGGGGGCTAAATGGTATGGGTTTGATATACTTAGTGTCATTCCAATGAAGGAAATTACCTGTTATTTTTCCAGCAGCTATAATTTGTGAATAGATTCTAGGCAACTAATGAAACTTGGTAGCAATTACATGTAAAATTTGTAATATAACAGTGATATACAGTGAATGTGCTGACCCATATATTGACTGAAATATAGAAGACAATTGAATACAAGTTTTAATATTTTTTCCTAATGATACATGTAACAGTTAATCATGATCTATAACAAAAAACTCAGTTGATATTGAAGATGAATTCAAAAAAGATTCCATTGCAGTTAGCTGAGCATCAAGTGTTGTAATTTTCATGTGTTACAGAAGACATATAAATATTTAGGGATACTTTATTTTAAATATAAATATGTGCAGGTGGTATATACATATGCATGTGCATGCATATTATAAGCTCTGTATTTCATTTCTACACATATTAGATTTTTAGATTTCATGTCATTATACAAGTAAATGCAAGCCAAAAAAAGGAATTACTTTGGCTCTGTGTATTTGGAATATAAATGAATGTTTCATTTTTTCCCTTAATGCTATTCTTTAAGTTATTGAAATAACTACAAGAACAACGTTTCAGACACTTGGAACAATGACAAAGAAATTTATTAAATTTTATGTCATGTATATTCGTTAACTATAAATTGTCAGGAATCAAGAACAAATGAGGCTAGACATGGTATATATATATATATATATATATATATATATATATATATATATATATGTCTCGATTACCTTATTATCTTCAAAATTCAATTTCCTACAATTTTGTTTTTATGTCTTAACAAATCTGAAATTTGAAGTTAAAGAAATTGTCATTATGTCAAACTACAATTTTATAGTATATTAGCTACTGCCAAATAAATATCCAAAAAAGTGTTATAATATTCATTTACTAACATTAATTTTTAAACTAGAAAATTGTTAATCAAATATTATGTATTGAACTCCTAGTGTTTTCAGAATTTCACAGTACTTCATAAGAATGTGCAATCATTATGTAACTAATCTATGATTCAAAGATTTACCTACACTAAAGTCTCAACATAATCACTGAAATAAAAATTTACTACATTGAACCTTATAATTCATTCTTTCTTGTTAAAAATGTATGCATATGTGTGTTACATATATATATATATATATATGCGTGTATGTGTGTATGAGTGTGTGTATGTGTGTGTGTGTGTGTGCACAGTTACTTTCAAGGGCCAGAAAAAAAAAAGCCTTGGAACCCTAAAGCTGGAGATTACTGATATAAATGTATCCTGGAAACTGATTCTCAGTTCTGTAGAAGAGCCTTGAGTACACTTAAAAGGAATTAGTAGCATTGCTCCAGTTTCTACTTTGATAATCTTATAGAATAATACTCTTGTGGAATAATTGATGTTTATTCTATGTACTAGTAGTATTTTAGACATATATTTTAATGCCAATGGCAAGGTATTTTGATATCATAAAAAGGGCCTGGTATTCAGGCTGTTAGGTTGACTGATACCCATTTTCCTAGGAGTAATTATGAAGATATGGAATGGATTAGGTTTTCATGACTAAAATAAAAGTGTATTAGATATGATCTCAAAATCTGTATTCAAACTATTTTAAACATAGTACTACATGTAATTATATAAATTTACATAGAGAATGCATAAAAATGTGTGTATATGAATATGTGTATATTTATATACATATATGATATATATGTATGAATATATATATATATATATATATATATATATATATATATATATAATTTCTCTTACAGGTACAAAGAATAAATTTTCTTCCTGGCAGTAGTTATTCTTCTAATCTTTAATCTGTATATCTCTGCTTTGATGTGTTTGTTCAGTTTTTTGCTTGCATTTTGTTTGACTACTTGCTTATTTGTTTTCATTTCCATCTTTCTGCTGAATTTGGCTGTTAAAATTTATTTTCTTACAATCTTGTGTTTGGACATAAGTTTATTGTGATTTAAACAACTTTAAATTAAAAATTACACACATATATAAGATCAAATTATTCCCTACCAGAAAAGTCAGACATTAGTGATGAAAAGTTTCTGAATATCTGATTTATATAAGCCAAATACACTTACATTTACTTCTAGAGATGGGTAATGGAGAAAATACTGAGATAGACAGCTACAACTGATTATAGAGAAAATTTGACTCAACAATATTAACACTCTGTCAAGGGATTGCATCCTAAGATCTTCTAGCTCTATGGAGTCTGGCTGGAATTCAGATACTCCTTGATTTACTGGAATACAGACATGCCCTTACTACACACTTTAATCCCAAACAATATGAGTTAGGTTAGTTTGTAGAAGAAAGCAGCCAGATTTGAAAGTGACATATAATTGAGGGGAAGATAAAGTGATGAATCATAGTAAGATTTGACAGAAAGTCAGTGATAGGATATGCCGAACTCTTATGAGAACATACAGGAAAGAAAAACAATTTACAAAAACAACAGAGAGAGAGAGAGAGAGCGAGAGAGAGAGAGAGAGAGAGAGAGGAAGAAGAAGAAGAAGAAGAAGAAGAAGAAGAAGAAGAAGAAGAAGAAATACTTACTAAAGTAGTTTTACAGAATCAGGTTTCAGATAAAGACAGAAAGATTCAGAGAATGAAAAGGAGCCAGCCAGAATATTAGAATAAATTACCAGAGTTAGTTTGAGGCCAAGCAGAGCAATTCAATGAGGGTTCAAGAGAAGCTAGCTTGAATCATGCACCTTTGAGATCAGATTGAGTCAGAACAGCTTAGTTGACCCAGCTAGCCAGAATTCAGAAGATACAAAGGGTAAATTTATTCTGCACTATGCTTCTGAGATGACAATTACATCTGGTGAATAAAAGATGATTTTATATCTGGCATCCAACCTGGTTGAAAGAGAAAAACCAACGTGATTGGAGAAGAAGAAAGCCAACCAACATTGCAGAAGGCAATGGAGCAATGGAGATCAGATAGAAATGTCACAGACTGGAACCATCTGATAAAAATGCACAGAGGAGAAATATGACTAGGATCATCTCTAGAGGAAGCTTCAATTCTTCCAGTTTGGCTGTGTGGTGATTTGAATATGCTTGGCCCAGGGAGAAATACTGCTAGAAAGTGTGGCTTTGTTGGAGTAGATGTGTTCTTGTTGAAGCAAGTATGTCACAATGGGGGTTAGCCTGAGAGATCCTCTTCCTAGCTGCCTGGAAACAGTTTGTTCCTGGTTTCCTTTGGATGAAGATATAGAACTATCAGTTCCTCCAGCCCATGTCAGCCTGGATGCTGCTGTACTACCTGCTATGAAGATCACTGAATCACAGAACCTATAAGCCAGATCTGATTAAATATTTTCCTATATAAGAGTTGTCTTGGTCAAGATGTCTCTTCACTACAATAGAAAACCTACATAAGACGGGCTAGAAACCAAGAAAGACTTAGGAGATGCAGGAGGAGGAGGAGCCTCAAACCTAGAATAAGGAATGTTGCAGGAGCTTCTGAGACAGCAAATCACAGTAAACCACCACAAAAAATAATTTTAATTATATAGACACATTTTGTACATGAATTAAAAATTAGGAAACTCTATTTCAGACTCATTAAGACCAAGAGTAGTAATTCAGAGTACAGCAGCATTACTTGAAAAGGCCACTGGAGTAGTCGTTGCAGTTGTGATCACTGGAGTAAATTCCTACCTCCTTTCAATTGCAATTTTTATATACTACCATTTAGAAAGAATGAAATAATAACTGTACATCATGAAAGATATCTCAAAATGGTTTTAGAAATAACTGTACAACAACAAAAATTGTTGTATACAAAAAAATCTACAAGAATAATAAGCTACAATAATACAAAGTCTTGAGAGATGGGGAAAAGAGCACAGAAAGTACCTAATTGTGAACTAACAGTACCTAATCAAATTAAGGAGCAAGATAGACAGCCTGCTGAACCTATAGCACCATTTCTTAATGAAATTGTTAAAAGCAGACCACACCAACTGGCTTTCCAGTTACCAAGGAATAAATGCCATAAAACAGTGAAAATTGAAAAATGAACAACTCATCTTCAATATTGTTAAAATACAAGATCTTAAACATTTTAAATAGTGAATACTAACTTATAGAATGTACTTCCCTTAATATTAGATATTAAATTGGGCTTTCCAAAACATGGCTATTCCCCAAGACTGTTAATATATTCTAATCTTCTGGATCCTTTTCATTTTCTGGTTGATTTTGTTTTCATTGTTTCTAGTTTGTTCTCTCTCTAAAACTGTCCCAGTAAGCCTACTACTACATGCCACAGGCTAGTCACATACCATATACCACACATATGGTTTCTCTCTCTTGCTGGTCATTAGTAGGCTGTCTTTCCTGTGCTATTCTCCTGAGAATTGAATATATCCTATCTATGACTCAGTTGGCCAAATCTTTTTCTGATTTATTACTTTGCCCCTCAATTAGATGTCACTTTCAAACATGGCAGTTTTCTTTTGCAAACTAATCTCACCTTCATTGTTAGGGATTAAATGTGTATACTAAGGGATTTTGCAATGTCTAAGTATCACTGTAAAAGTAACTTCTACTTGCAAAATGTAATTGTTGTCTTGGTGACTTCCTGCTGAATAAGCTCATACTCTCTAGTTCTTTCTGAACCCTGGCTGGCTGGATTACCTCATCCGTCCTAACTCAAACCCCTCACCAAACTGACTGATTCACTGAATTGCTCTGCTTTAACTTAAATTAAAAATGGTCGTTTGTTATAATCTTCCAGCTTTGCCTTACTCTCTGGTTTGTACTGTCTTCACCTGTGTCTAGCTTGAATTCTTTACAACCTGTCTCAGTAAAACTACCATGGTAGAAACTGTCCTTGATGGGTATTCAACCAAATTCAATTGCACTTCAGCAACTGCACTGACTGAACTGGTTGAATTCCTGACTTAGTTTGCACTTCTCTTTAATATCTCTCTTTTATATGTTGTTTTTATGATGATTGGGAGTATTCTAACTATGATACGTTCTGTCAAACCTTTCTCTGATTTGTCACTTTGCCCCTCAATGAGACAACATTTTCAAGCATATCGACTTCCTTCTACAGACTAATATTACCATCATTATTTGGGACTAAAGGCTGAGGGTTGTCTGTATTCCATTCCCATCATACTGCAGTCCATCCAGGATGTTCCTGAATTCCAGCTGGATAATGTAGCTCTAGAAGATCTTCAGATTTGATCCCTTGGTAGAGAAGCCATGTTGCTGGATCTCAATTCCTCTACAATTGACACTCTCTTCTTGCTTCTGCAGGCACATGTGTGTACATCATGGAAATATACACTCTCAAGGCACACAACACACATAAAGTTACTTGGAATTAGAACTGTTTACTAAAAAAAAGGGTTAGCATTACTGCCAGAGAGAACATAGCTGTATACAAAGGGTGATATGCATAAAACATATTCAAAGGGATTTAAGGTATGTGACATGTCTTTCAAAATGAATGACCTCTTGCAGTCATATTTCAGGATTAAAATTACATGTCTTATTTAATTATAAAGCAATAATAATTCATTTAATGTTTTTACTACTATATTCCATATGTAGTTTTGTGCCTGAATGTGGTGAATTAAATATGTGTGCACAGATGTTGGCACCTCTGGTATGTACAGGTCAGAGAATAGTGTGAGATATCTTCCTCTATTCCTTTCTGCCTTATTTTTTTTTTTTGTGGCAGTGTCTTCTTTACTGAACCTAGAACTCTCTTTTTCGAAGAGTATAGTAACTATCAGTTCTAAAAATCTTATTTTTTTCCTCACAACACTGGAATAATAGGCATTTACAGGATCATGTCAAACTTAACAAAAGGGTATTATAATTCATCCAAATTCACACACCCCACTCAATAATTTTCAGCAATCCATAATTTCATTTAAATGTCCATTATTGAATATAAATTTAATTCATAACATTCTAGCTAGAAAAATAAGCCCAGCACAATTTCAATTTATTTTATATGTATATACATATACTAGTACACAGTTATATGTTTTTTTGGCTTTGACTCCAGAAGGCAACACTTAAGAAATTTTGTTGCCATTTTTGGTAATATACACTTTTAATATCAGTACATTAGGCACAGAGGTAGGTAGTTCTCTCTGAATTGTAGGTCACTCTGGATATATATATATATATATATATATATATATATATATATATATATATATACATATATATATATATATGGCTTTATTCAGATATTAAAATCATTATTTTCAAAAAACATAAATGAATCAAATCCTACTCCCTTGTATGTAACAAGAAAAAGTTGATATTTAATATAGTATATATTTAAGGGTGCAGAGATAATTTCTTAGAGTTAGGAAAATCATCTTAAATTAATACAGCTTTTTTCCTTTTTAGAGGCTATTTTATCAATCATTTTCAAAATCACCTCATTGAACTGACTGAATATAAATGCAACTTTACATTTCCTTCAATAAATCTTTAGAATTACCTTTCAAAAGTTTTCATATGAGTCAGTATCTATTAAAATCATCTGAAACAGTCTTCTTATATTGATTTTATTTTAATTTAGCATAATGTCTTATTTTGTGATTGCTAAATTTTATGTATAATCAGCATATTCTCAATTGTTGTGGCAGTGTTTATTTGATTTATTTTACATTACTACTCTTTCAAACTCGTATATATTAATATCTTAACTCATTCCCACTTTTCCTTGGAAATGTTTTGGCACTAAGTTAAGTCTGTACTATGTATATTATTTCAAATAATTTAGGTATAAGTAACTTTTTTGTATTCAAAACAAATTATTTCATCAACAAACTCAAAAGCACATGGAGCTAAAGATTTTGTTATTCTACAGAGTTTATATTTTAACCAGAATTTTCTATTACAAGTCTCTTTATTTTCACATTAATGGCAACCAGATATTTACTTACAAAAGATTATTAATTCAGAGCCTATAAAATTGCTGAATATGGTCATCTTGTTACAAATTGTTGAAGTAAAGAGTTAAAATCTGCCCTTGGTCAAGAAGACTATCTAAGTTGCAGTGGCTCTGCCTAGCTCAGCTGCCATGTTTCTCGGCTGGAGGCCATGTGTATACTGCAGCTAGAAACAGCCAGCCAGAAACACCAGCCCTGCCACCCATGAGATGCCAGTGTGGAAGATGGCTCTGCCAATCTTCCACGCTGTCTCCTCAAGTCTGGGCATTGCCCAGATCATCTAGCCATCCAAGTGGGCCTGGTAGAAAAATGAGACTCTAATGCTTAAAGACTAATCAAAGGCTTTATATGTTTGGTAATGCTCAATAACAATATGCCCATACAAAAAGAGTTGTTTCCCAATTAGCTAACCTAAATAGAAGCTGTTACACACAACTGCTCTCCATACCAGTGTGGCAATACATTGCTCTTACATCTCTGCTCTCCCTAGCTCCTCCTCTTCCTTTTCCTCTCCTAATTCCTCCCACCTTAGCTCCTCCTATAACAAATACCGAGAACCTAAGTTTATTTCCTGAGACCGAAATGGTACAGCGAACATAATCCTGACAATTTGTCATGTTAACTCTAGACTCATGATCCAGCATACAAATACTTTCATAGTGACAGAGAAATGCAAACATGCATACACACACACACACACACACACACACATACACACACACACATATTGCAGTATTTGATATAGTTGTGCTTTGTGGTGTTATGAATATAAGTTTTAACTAAGAGTGAGATAAACTTCTAGAAATCTGTTCATACACAGCTGTTTATTTCCAAGTTCCTCACCTAATTTTTCATTAACTTTGGTCCATGTATGGTTATATGCTAATAAAAACATATATTCCCAAATATAGCTACTTCATTCTGTGTAATGTTTCTTGAATGTATGTTATCAGAGATGACTCTTTATTATTGGATAACTTATCAGTGTACCTTTGCCTAAATTTGTTGCCTGCAGTTCTTTGAGTAAGGTTAATGCCTCCTCCCTTAGCCTAAGGTAAGAGGATTGTCTAGTTGATTTATTCTTAAGACTGTGTTGCCCAACTCTACATTTTTTTCTTCTTTAGCAATTACTTATTGAGATACTCCTGATGAAAAGAAGTATGCTTTTATTCTTTTAGCCTTTGTGCCATGTAATATAAAACTGCTTAAAAAGTAGCATAAATAATTATGAAATTTTTATCTCATTGAAAAATTTATCATTTTATAATTGTATTGATAAATTATCCCATTATACCCTAATATTTCTTTTATTTCAGTCTATTTTATTTAAAATGGAAGTGCAGAGCAATGTAAATTGCTATTTGTATTAATTATAGGTAATCTTCATCTCCAATATTATTTTTTCATTTTTTTTCTTCTTCCATCATCTGTTTTTTTTATTATTATTGGATATTTTATAAGTTTATATTTCAGATGTTATTCCCTTTCCCCATTCCTCCCCCCAGAAACCCCTTATCCCATCTTCCCTCTTCCTACTTCTATGAGGGTGTTCCCCACCTCCCTCCCTTTGAATTCCCCCACACTGGGGCATCTAGCCTTCACAGGACCAAGGCCCTCCTCTCCCATTGATGCCTGACAAGGCCATCCTCAACTACATATACAGCTGAACCCTGAGTTCTTGTGGCAATAGCTCTGGCATTGAATAGAGAAGAGGTAGGCAGAGATCGTGATCAGGGAGCTAGGAGTGTGGAAGAGGAAGGAACAAGGAAGGAAAGGAAGAGAAAAAAGAGGAGAGAGGAAAGAAGATGGTCTCAGATGTTGCTTGATTCTTGCAGTCTAATTCATTCAAGGTTAGGCAACTGGGTTAACTATTCTAATTGTGTGGGCATCTTGTGTATCGAGTATTTACTAATAAATAAATCTGTTGGATAATCTTTAAGCATTAAGTGTCTTTTTTCTACCAAGTACTGCTAGGGAGGATGGCGGTTATTGTCTGGGGTTGAGCCAAGCACTATATGGGTAGTAGAGTTGGCCCAAGGGCCATGCTTAGAGCAATGGAGTTCACAGGGCTGATCCACGGAGGTAGCAGCCATGTCAGCATCTCATGGGTCCCAGGCTGATGCTGTTGGCAAGCCGGTAGAGGCCAGGAGCTAGCAGGGCTGTGTTGTCTTTTCTAATACCTCCCACTACAGGTTCTTCTATGTGTGTTCACAGGCTTGTAGTTTAGATCCTGGGAGTTCTGGTTGGTTGGTATTGTCCTTTCCCCATGGAACTGCAAGCCCTTTCGGCCCCTTAGATCTTCTCTCTAACTCCTTCATTGTCCCCCTAAACCTTCCCTCCTCCCTGTTATAGGACTGCAATCCCTTTCAGCTCCTTCAGTCTTCTCTCGAACTCTTCCATTGATCCCCCTGATGCCCCCCCCCTTATCATGATCAGTTCATTGGTTATTTGCAAGTATCTGTCTCTGTATACGTCAGGCTTTGGGAGAGCCTCTCAGGAGACAAATCTATCAGGTTCCTGTCAGCATGCACTTCCTGACATCCACAACAGTGTCTGCATTTGGTGACTGCACATGGGATGGGTCCCAGGTAGAGCAGTCTCCTTGATGGCCCCTCCTTCAGTTTCTGTTCCACGCTTTCTCTCCATATTTGCTCCCATGAGTATTTTGTTACTCCTTCTAACAAGGACCAAAGCACCCACACTTTGGTCTGCCTTCTTCTTCTTGGCCTTCATTGTGGTCTGTGAGTTGTATCTTAGATATTGAGAGCTTTTGGGCTAATATCCACTTATCAGTGAGTGCATACCATGTGTGTTCCTTTGTGATTGGGTTAACTCACTCAGGATGATATTTTCTAGTTCTATCCATTTCCCTAAGAATTTCATGAATTCATTGTTTTAATAGCTAAGTAGTACTCCATTGTGTAAATGTAGCACATTTTCTTTATCTATTCCTCAGTTGAAGGACATCTGTGTTCTTCCAACTTCTGGCTATTATAAATAAGGCTGCTATGAACACAGTGGAGCATGTGTCCTTGTTATATGTTAGAGCATCTTCTGGGTATATTCCCAGGAGTGGTAAAGCTGGATCCTCAGGTAATAATATGTCCAGTTATTTGAGGAATCTCCAAATTGATTTCAGGAATGGTTGCACCAGCTTGCAATCCCACCAACAATGGAGGAATGTTCCTCTTTCTCCATATCCTTACCAGTATCTGCTATCACTTGAGTGTTTGATCTTAGCCATTCTGACTGGTGTAAGGTAGGACCTCAGGGTAGTTTTAATTTGCATTTCCCTGATGACTAAGGATGTTGAACATTTCTTTAGGTGCTTCTTGGCCATTCAAGTTTCCTCAGTTGAGAATTCTTTGTTTAGCTCTGTACCCTATTTTAATAGGGTTTAGAGTCTAATTTCTTGAGTTCCTTGTATATTTTGGGTATTAGTTCTCTATTGGATATAAGATTGTTAACAATCCTTTTTCAATCTGTTGGTTGCCTATTAACAGTGTCCTTTTCCTTATAGAAGCTTTGCAATTTTATGAGGTCCCATTTGTCAATTCTTGATCTTAGAGCATAAACCATTGATGTTCTGTTCAGGAACTTTTCTCCTGTGTTCATGTATTTGAGGCTCTTCCCTACTTTATCTTCTATTAGTTTCAGTGTATCTGGTTTTATGGGTAGGTCCTTGATCTACTTGGACTTGAGCTTTGTACAGGGAGATAAGAATGGATCAATTTACATTGATCAGGGTAAGCTTGTACTTACAAATCTACCTGCCTTTGTATCTTTCTGACAAGCTGGCTCATTAATGCAGCTGCTTTTCTTCCTTTAGAATTATAAAAGCTCTCATATAATTCATATTGTTTTGTTATTTTTGAGAAATTATATATTTTGAATCAACTTTTTAAAAGTTTTTTTTCCCTCAGCATTAAGGACCCTCTGTAAGGATTTACCATTTTGTTAAAACATTAGTCATACCTCCATCTCCTGGACTCATGCTGTCTAATTATCATGAAGTCATTAAGATTAACACATAGAACACTCCTTGAAGGATGAACGTAAAATATATACATTATTATACAAACTTTTTAACAGAAAGTCATGTTTTTAATCTATCTTAACATCTTATATCTTAACTAGCTTGCCTCCAATACGAAATGTTTCAGGATCAGAGGAAATGGCTATACAACAAGCAGCATAAATGGAAGGTTTTAGGTGCTTCTCGGCCATTCGAGTTTCTTCCAGGAAATGCAAATCAAAACAACTCTGAGATTCCATCTCACACCAGTCAGAATGGCTAAGATTAAGAACTCAGGTGATAGTAGATGCTGGCAAGGGTGTGGAGAAAGAGGAACACTCCTCCATTGTTGGTGGGACTGCAAGATGGTGCAACCAATTTGGAAATCAGTGTGGCGGTTCCTCAGAAAATTGGACATAGCATTACCTGAGGATCCAGCTATACCACTCCTAGGTATATACCCAGAAGATGCTCGAACATATAACAAGGACATATGCTCAACTATGTTCATAGCAGCCTTATTTATAATAGCCAGGAGCTGGAAAGAACCCAGATGTCCTTCAACTGAGGAATGGATTCAAAAAATGTGGTATATTTACACAATGGAGTATTACTCAGCTATTAAAAACAATGAATTTGAGAGGTTCCTAGGTAAATGGATGGAACTAGAAATCATCATCCTGAGTGAAGTAAGCCAATCACAAAAGAACACACATGGTATTCACTGACTGATTATTGGATATTAGCCCAGAACCTTGAAATGCCCAAGATCCAACTCACAGGCCACATGAAGCTCATAAAAAAGGAAGACCAAGTGGGGGTGATTCAGTTCTTCTTAGAAGGAGCAACAAAATACTCAAGGGAGCAAATATGGAGACAAAGTGAGGGACAGAAACTGAAGGAGGGGCCGTTTCAAGACTACTCCACCTGAGTATCCATCCCATGTGCAGTCACCAAAGGTAGATGCTGATGTGGAAGTCAGGAAGTGCATGCTGATAAGAGCCTGATATGGATATCTCCTCAGAGGCCTTCAAGAGTCAGACATATTCAGAGGCAGATCCTCACAACTAGCCATTGAACTGATCATGAGGTTCTCCATGGAGGAGTTAGAGTGAGGACTGAAGGAGCTGAAAGGGTTTGTGGCACCATGAGGAGAGCAACAATACCAACCAACCACAGCTCCCAGGGTCCTAACCACCAGCCTGGGAGCACTTATGGAGGGATCCAGGGCTTCAGCTGAATATGTAAGAGTGGAGGGCCCTGCTGGGCACAGGTGGAAGATGAGATCCTTGACCTCATGAAGGCTGGACGCCCCAGGGGGTAGGAATTTTGAGGGTGGGGAAGTGGGAGTGGGGGGGTAGGTAGGGGTTACATCCACGGAGAAGAAGAAGGAGGGGTAAGGGGATGGGGGGTTCCCGGGTGGGTGGGGGATGGGGTAAGGGGATAGCATATGAAATGTAAATAAAATATCTAATAAAAAAAATGTTTAAAAAAAATGGAAGGTTTTCAGATCTGGAAGCAAGTAACATTACTTGCATAGCCATCTTGCTGGGGCAATTTCATTCAGAATTTTATATTATTGATATGGTTTTGTTTACCTGCCCTAGTAACATTATTATAATAATTTCATATTAATTTACTATATTTTAATTTACTATGATATCAGAAAATAACTTGAGGGTCCAATGGTCTGATGCTATCATATAAAAGATTAAATTCCAATTGTCAGGCCAGGTGACAGGCACAGTTACCGAGTACGCTATCTCAGAAGCTCCTGTTATAATTATTAATTTAAATAATTGCATATGCTTTACTAAATATTATATGAAAATGAAGAAAATATTTATGCCTTCATAATTTTTCTATTAACTTTCACATATATTATCTATTTTTCCTTCTCTTTGCTTTGAGGTTTTCTGTTACCATAGGGTACTATTTATTTACTATAATGCAATTTCATTACTACCCACTTACGCTCTGAGTTGCCAAATATATTGCAATTTGTATACTAAAAGTTCAACAATTAAATAATTTGAAAATCATAGTACACTATAATTTGATAAGAATAAATAGAAGCAAGTATACATTTATACTAAATTTTTAGTATCTTCATTACCTTTGTTCATGGACTTGCTGTGAATGTGAAAAACAATGAATGCTATGAATACCTTATAATCTCAATTATCTTCCTAAATATTTCTTTGGGGCATATCTAAAGTTTGCTAATTTGCTATTATTTTCTTGTTTATATATTCAGAGGCTTGGCTGGACTGTCTTTCATAAACCCTTCTCCATACATGAATGTGAATCCTCTAACATTGATGCCTGGGAAACAGAGTTGAACTTGCCAATAGTCACCTTGTCTTTTAGCTGGCCTACATGTTCTTGTTTTAACCTGGTTGTTATTGAACTGTCTGGCTCTGTTGGCAGACCATTTAGTTCTTAGACAGTAACAATTTCTAGATGCATTCATATTTGATTTTGAAAGACTGTAGGGTATAACTATTCCTCATATCCTGACTCTAATTGGATGTTTGTAGAGCTATTTCAGAACAAACTGATTTTTATTTACTTACCTTCTTTCTTTTCTTTTTTCTTTTGTCTTTTCTTTCTTTCTTTCTTTCTTTCTTTTTGTTTTTCCTTTTATTTTATCCTGAGAACAATTTAGATCTTCTTTTCTCTCTTTTTCACTTTTCTTTGGTAAAGTTTCTGACAGAAGCTTACCACTCTTTTACTGGATTATTCCCATTATATGCTTAGCATTAAAAATCTATTGATTGAATTTCTCTTGAAGGAAAGTGAAGTGTTCTTTGGTCTTGAGCCCAGATCTTACATTTGGAGAAATTTCAGAGCTGTTAACTTAAGGGACTGTAGTAGAGGATACTCACTATGCTTTCCTACCTTCAGTCTACTATGTTCCTTTATTTGAGATAGTGGAGTCTGAGGCTGACCTGACCTTGAGTGGTTTACACACTTCTCATTACTATAGTCCTCCTGCTGGTATTAGATGTGTTTGTTACTGAGTATCTTCTTCCTCTCTGCTTGATGTTTCTGATGTGACTCTAGGTTAAGGAACATACCACTCAGAGTAGCACTTAGAGCTGGGCTTCAGAAATTTTCCTAAAGAAGGGTACAATTTGCCTTGTAACTGACTCAGCAACAAATAGCTGGTATTGATACCAAATGTTATAGACATCGTTTTTTCTTTTCTTTTTATTTTGTTTTAAATCTGGTGAGATGCAGTTGTCATGAATTGAGGGCACAATGGAGGAGGAACGTTCTTCCTCTAGCCCAGGCTGCACACTTGGAAATGTTGTGGTCCATGAGGAGAACTTCCCTTAAATCAACAGCTACACATTATTTAATGAAATACAGCAAGTCTATTAAAGAAAATCCTCTCCCTTTGATTCATGCTCTTAGGATAATGTATAATCATTTAAAGACAGACCCAGACATATGTGATGGTTGCTAATATTCTCTGACAGTGTATTTAAATTAATGGTAGTCTGTATAAAGAATTATAGCATAAGGTTAGAGTTCATAAAAAGTACGATGATTAGTCTCCACTAACTACTTTTTTTAAAAAAAAGTAAAATTAAGGGGAAACTTCTTTGGCCTACACAGGGTACATTACCTTCAAAAACAACATAAAAGAAAAAAATCCTTGCAATTTCACAATGACAGTAAGAGCTCTAATGTCTTTGTTTAAGGCTTTCTGCTTCCATTCTGTATTTACTTATTCAGCACTTAAAATTCTTGTTACCATAGTAACATCTGTTAAAGTGAGAAGATAGATGAAACTCAAAAGTGGAACTAAGATAAGAAAATATATTGGACTAAAGAAAAATTACTACTTTAAGCCATAGTTATACATAACGAATTTCCCTCTGACATTGCATTATTTGTCTTACTTGAGACAGTATAGTGACTGAACAATATAATGTCCTCATACATATGGAAAACTTAATATCATTATGCTACTTTTTAAAAAATCATGTTTGAAAAGCAAATAATATGATATTCATAAATGCACTATTTTTTTAAATAAGCAATAAAAATACGAGAAGTATATTATATGGTACTCAAAAGCTTTTTTTATCCAAATGAAAAATAAAATGTAAAATGTAAAGATGAATCATGATAATGATTTTAGTAGCAACTGTATTTATTTGTCAATTCAGTAAGAACCAGTTGACACTTCATGAAACGAAATGAAATCCTCTATATAAACAGCATTTTAAAAGCTAGGTTACTGTCTGTGACTCTGCACAGTGTGGGAGCCCATTCTCAAAGGTCATTTAGAACTAAATAAAAAGGTAATAGCTGACCTGATATGGGATTTGATATTACTCTTAACAGTATGATGCTACCTATTATATTCCAATAGGTGTATCATTTAAAAGGTTCAAAATTGCTTTCCTTCCCGCTTTTTGTCAAAAGAGCAAGAGCACACAGAATAAAAATGACTTTAAAAATAACCTGAGAACCTTGTTTTTAAGCAATTCCATAGCAGTAGGCTATATCAGAGAACATATTAATGCTTTGCAGCTGAAGCCCACTCTGTCTCATTCATTTGAATTCTACATTAAAAATACCAACTTGAATTTAGTATATTTTCGGTAGAGAGAATCATCAAAACGTTGCAAGTAATAGAAAATGGAAAGAAAGGTTAGAAAAAGGGAAACGGGATGGAGGGAAGAAGGAAAGAAAAGCACATTGATTTGAGATGTGTGTGAGTGTGTGTGTGCGCGCGCGCATTCGTTGATATCAATTTTATTTGCAACCATGTACATATGCACATGTGTTTATACATTGCAATGGTTCTGAACTGTAGGTTGGGAGAGATTAACTTCATATGGCTTTTAGTCTCACTATTGTTTGCTGTTATTCATGGATATAATTAAGTGCCTCAAATGAATGTTGATCAATTAATGTTAGGAAGTTTAGGAAATTCTTATTTTCATTGTTTCCTATATAAGAGACAAACACCTAATAGGTAAAAGAATTCTAGATTTAGTTATTAAGTATCTGTAGCTCGGCTCGGTTTTCTTTAAACAGCGTGACTTTCCAAGCCTTGAGTCTAGCTGATTTCTATGTATGCCAACATTTTGCTTATTCTGAGCTTCTTGTGTCTGTTTATAAATACCAAAGAAGAGTACTACAGAAATTCAGGATATAACATAAATTTATTTTTCTTTTATTTTATTTTTTACAAATACACATTAAAAATACAGATCTCATTAAACAATACTGTCTCTCTCAAAATCAAACCTAAAATGTGGAACTGACTTCATTTATTAATTTCTCATCACATAATCATTAATTATTGATTTTTATACTCATGACCTGTTTTTTTTTCTTTTTCTCTAGACTCCAGTGTAAGCTACCATCATTTGTCACTTATGCATCTTTAGTGTCTTTAGTGTCTTTTATACTTTCCTGCCCAGCACTCACCCCCAAACTTTCATTGGTTGATTACTAAATATTACTGCAATCTATTAAAATATGAATCACATGAAGGCAGGTTTGAGTAAAACAGCTCAACAACACATTCTTCTTTCAGTAGCAAAATGTTACATTAACAGGACACAGATTTCACTTTTCTTGTTTTCAAGTACTTCCTGCGTTCCCATAGCAAGCACTACTGTTTTTCTAAGAACAACATAATTCTTCATACTTTCAGTTTTAAATTATTTCCTAGGCAGGCTGACTATTTCCCTGTGTTTCTGTCCCTAATTCTCTTTAAAATGATTCCCTAAAGAAACAGTCATAATCTATGTATGATAGATCTTCTTGAAAGATCTAATAACACAAATTTTAATATGACTAGACTCTGTATAATTATAAGCATTTACACTTTTCTGATGCAGCATCATTCTTTGTTAAACCAAGAGTGAAGTCCTTTTATCAACCCTTTAATAAGTAGCACTAATGTTTATTACTTAGGAGTGAGTTACAAGTCCAAAGTGTCTCTTCCTCCAGTATTACACTTAACATTATGTTATACTGCCCCTTTAGCCACCAAATTTTATGTTATAGCTCTCTCTCTCTCTCTCGCTCAACTCTATTTTTCAAATCAGATAAAATAAATGAAACAAAACAGAAAAAAATCAAAACAACAAAAACAAAAAAAATACAGCACAAACTGCTTCTCAATACTAGATAACCAAAATCAAAGTATTCGATCAAAAGATCCATAAAACAAATCAAAAATGTAAAAATAAAGCAAAATGGAACAAAATACTTTTCTCCCATTAATTTTGGTGTTGGCTATTTGTTCCTGAACAAAGAACTTATCCTGAAGTATCATTGATAATAACATGAGACCCCACTGGAAAAGATAACTTTTATTTTGGAAATAGTTTCAATTAGATGTGGGTAGTCGCCTGTGCCCTCTTCCATGTTTCTGTGCTGGGATGCCATTTGCCTTGAAAACATTCAGTTCTTGTGCATGTTGGCACAGTACCTCTAATTTCATATATATATATATCAGTCCTGTTGTATGTAGAAGAAATAGTTCCCTTGGAATCATTCACCACTTATGGTTCTTGCAATCTTTCTGACTGCTCTTCTACATGGACACTTAATCTGTGAGGGAAAGAGTTTGATAGCTATCTTCCAATTAGGAGTAAGTGACCAAAGTTTCTCATTTTCTGTGCATTGTCTGGGGGCTGGGGAGGGGGGGAGCTCTGTGTTGGTTCCCGTCTACTGCTTCAAGAAGGTTCTCTGATGATTCCTGAGGAAATATTGACTCTAAATAAGCAAAATGTCATTAAGTGTTATTTTATTTCTGTGTTCTTTTAACAGAACAAAACTATTTGGTTTCCTCCTACAGATATCATCTATATAGTCCCAGAGTCTTGTCTGCCAGAACAGCACTAACAGGGTTCTGGAATCTGAGGACAGAGGTGTAATGTCAATGAGAGTGAAGACAATAACCACCTGTTGACTTTCAAATAAGTGGCCTCTTACAGCTTGAACCATCTTTATTTATAGAAGCATTATTCTGCTCTTTGGAGCAGTGACATTATTCTGCTCTTCTGAGCAGTGACTACATGGGTTATTTTATTTAAACAAATAATAACAGCAGTACTACATAAGCCCTATAATTGTATAGTTTTCCTTCTTCCTTTCCTTCTCCCAAGGGTCAATCACACACCTCTTTCTGAACAATATTTTGCATTACAAAGCACGATTTCAGCAAGCCAAAAAATAAATGTCTAGCCAGACATGTCAGGTGGACATGAACAAATAGCCAACTGGTAACAAATATAGTTACACAGTTATCTTAGGTAAGAGACAGATGAACAATTTGTGGGTATAAGTCCGTTCATCAAATAGCATCCCTCTGTCATATACTTTTTAAATTGTAGACAGAGACATGCTCATTATATCAAGAAACGTTTCCTGGTATGCACCAATGAATTCCTAGTTCTATGTTTCCACAAACCATTTTTAAGTCTATATTGATTAGACACAGCTAACATATTTTTGAAGTCTCAGTAGATCAAGGTGAAAATAAATATTGTTATGAGTATAAACAGCATAGCAAAGACAAGGACTTGTAGTACATGCAATCTAAGTAATGAGTGTAGAGGCCACCAAAATTGACCACAGAACCTTTCCAAATGAGAAGGGGTTCCACGGGCCTTGACACAGTAGAATAGCACAGCACTCATGCTCAGTTCCCTACAGATGCTGCATGGCACCTGCCCCTTGTCAACATGAACAGTGGCAGATATAATTCCTTCTCATGTATTGAGCCTTAAATCTAATCAGCAAGTGATTGGTTACTCCCATAACGATTTCAACAGTATATCCCACAGACAGTTCACTACTGCAAGTCACAGGGTTTGAAGCTGGTTTGATGAACAACTTTCTCTTCAGGTTGCGTTAGAGAAGATTCCAGAACCAAGAAAAACTGTTAATCGGTGTTAAGATTCTAGTTAGGTACTGGCTCAACTTCTCAATGTTTGATGATGGATGTTACTTTTATCTACAGCAGTAGTCTTAACCCCAGGTGGTGGAGAGCAGAGTAACCTACAACACTGAAAATAGCCTATGTTGTTTGGAATTTTTATGGACCTCAAACGGCCAACAACTAGATATTTTAAGTTCACAAACTGAAGGAATGACATTATTTGCCTTTATAACCATATACAGAATTATAATTTAAAATTATGGTAGGATCCATTTTATTAGTTGTGTCATGGGAGACACTAAATGAAGGATTATATGATATAGTTTTTATTCATCACAAAGAAGAAAATTTTTGTTTAGGGTTTTTTTTTCAGAAAGTATGAAGCTGAAAATTATCACATTAAGAAATAGCTAAATATTGAGGGCAAATGGAAAAACTATGAAGAAGAAGTATTGTTAAAGTATAAGACGTACTTGAATGACAATACAATTATGAACCCTTCACATTGAAACATCAATATACAGCAACCAATGTCATGTGTCTCTGGTAGTTGAGTCATTTGAAATTGTTTAAAAATGTGTCTGATATTTAAGGTTTGAAAGAAAGCAGTATTTTAATTTTCAATTCATTTTCTTCTTCCAAATCCAATAGATTTGCACATTTGAACTGAGTAAAGTTCAGATGTGACCTTATAAATTACAGGAAAGAGGCTTTTTTTAAAATTTCCAGATACAGAACATTTTTTCCTATTTATAAATTATTCTTTATTTAGAATGCTGACCTAGAAACATGATTTAGAATCTCTTTTGTCCTTAATAACTTAGTCCCAGTTCCTGCTGCACTAAATCCTGATTTTTCTTTCCATACATTTCAATACAATTACCTACTTAAATTAAGATTTTGTATGTGTTGTAAAAAAATTTTGTATGATAGGCATAGATGAGAGAGAATACCAAGTAAAGAACATAAACCAGATATTAAACAAGATTCTAGATAAAAAACTACCACAACTAAGGAAACACATACCCATACAAATACAAGTAGCACAAAGAACATCAAGAAAAGAAAACCCTTCTTTACATGATAGATAGAACAGTGAGTATGTATAAAATGAGCATGCACTGAGAGCTGAGTTAGGAAAACCACATGTTATATGTAAAGAAGGTGCCATCAGAAAAACAGCTGAGTTCTCAATGCAAACTTGTAAGACAGAAGACATGTAGCAATGTATTAAACGTTCTATATTCTGGATAATTATTTATCTTCTTTAAGTGTATAAAATTATCTATCTATCTATCTATCTATCTATCTATCAATCATCTATCTGTCACCAATCAGCCTTTCAGATTTTTCTTTAGTAAATTTACATACAATTTTGCTTGATATTTTAAAATTTTGAAGATATCTAACACAAAAAAATCTGCTTTCTAAGATAAAAAATGCACTTATATATTAATACCTTCTAGGTACAGATTAAAACAAATTAATGTACTATAATTCTGTGCATTTTATATAAATAAACATGTACAATGTTTATTTATACAAAGAAATAGATGTTTTCCTTAATTAGCTGAATTTTGTTTTAACAAAGAGTCATAGTAGACTCAGAAATTAAGAAATTTTTCTAATATGACAGACCTAGAAGTGATAGTACATTAATTTCAATTCTGTCTAACTTCAGTGACACTTTTCTGAATGATTATGCCTTAAGTATATCATCACTGCTGCATGGAGCACTGCTGTCAAAATCTGATAGTGAGTAGTCTTTCTGGATGACTTAATCAATTACAGTTGTGAAATTTTAGTAAATGTATATTGAACAAAATGCAATTCAAATGAGTTGTTGGCTTTATGAAAATAATTCTCTTGAGAAAGCTTTCTCTTTATGTGATAAATATAACACCCCCCCAAAAAAAAAATCAGACACAAAATTAAAGTGGGAGTGACTGATACATTTTCCTGTTTTCATTTTAAGTGCATTTAGCCTCATTTTCTAGTTTCCATAACAAGTATTTGCTTTAAGTTTTTATTACCTACACTTTGAGATCAAGAAGAACATTCCAACCAGAATAACCCTTTGTATAACCTTCATTTATCTAATGTATTCATTTCTGATATGCAGAGGAAGCAAAGGAAGTATACCCACTGCAATCTGAAATGCATAGAGATATCAGATCACTCTGAGTTATTAATTTTTTTAACAGCATTGTTTTGTTTAAAATAAGTATTTTTGTAACTGTAGATAATGGGTGTTCCATAAAATCCCAATAGTTCATTACTTTGCAGTAGCATTTCTCTGTCTTTTAGAAAACAGACAGGCAAATGAAACAAATAAGACTGAAAATCAGAGTACATGAAAAAATAAAAGGGAATGAAAACAGCTATAAAATGAAAGAAAAACACAAGAAACACACAGAGAGACACACAGAGAGACACACACATACACACACACACACACACACACACACAGACAGATACACAGAGACACACACACATATAAAATGTCATGAAAGTAGAAATGATGCAGAAAGAACCAGAAAGATAAAAAAAAGCACAAACAAAACAATATGAGACAGAAAAGTCTAATAAATACCCTTGAGTTTGTTTCATGTTGGCTACCTACTGTGGGGAAAAGGGGTCTGCCATTAAGTGTTGTCTATGTTCCCAATGCTACTTCTCCATTGTTAAAAGACTAACTTTTTTTTCTTTGCAAGGAGTTGCCAATTGGGGGTATCTTCTTGATTACTGATTAGATATATAATCCACTTCAACCTCTGAGCACTGGGGCCACATCTGGTTTGAACCTGTACACATCCTGTGCATGTGCCACATTCTCTGTGAGTTCATATGGATACCATTCTCACTATATCTGGTAGATACCACTGGCTTGTTGTCATTCATAGCCTCTGGCTCTTACAGTCCTTCTGATTTATCCTTTGAATAACTCCCTGGACCATGAGGAGAAGCTTTTGAGAAGACATCACATTTCGAAGAGAGTCTCCAAAGTCTTCCACTCTCTACACATGTTCCAGTTTCCTTTGTATTAGTTCCTATGTACTACAAAAAGAAGCTTCTCTGCTGATAGCTGAGAGACACTGGTCTATGTATAAAATCATGTAATTATAAGTCATTTTATTGTTATCTTTCCTTTATCAGAAAAATAATATTTGGTTTGTCCTCAGGGATATGGTCTATCTAGTCTTATATTTTTAGCCACCTGAACAGTGTAAGGTATGGAAGTAGTACTATCTTGTGGATTGGGCCTGAAATTTAATCAGAGTGGTTACTTACTCCTACAACTGTAATAAAATTATACCAGTATATCACGTGGAAAGTTTAGATTGTAGCATTTGTAACACAGTTTGTGATTATCTTTCTTTCATGGTAAAAAGAAAAATATTTACAAAGCATTTTTAACTGTCATAAACACTAGTTAATATAAGAGAGTTCCATACTAGCTGGGTACCAGCTTGATTTATCTGTTTAAATGTGTGTGTGTTTTGTGTGTCAGGAAACACTGTGCATGGAAAGCCAACTGAATATAGAGATCATGCCTGGGTTCATAATTGAGTACAGGGTTTTTACCTGTGTAAAAGTAACTTATTCACTGATGTAATTGTCATCTCAGAGGATTATTGTTGAGAAACCTCACTATATTTTTTTACTCTTTCTGAACTCTTGCTGGCTGATTAAACTTAGTTTTTCTTTCTTATACTCCTTTCTGAGTTGACTGATTCAAACTGGCTTCTTTTGGCTTCAGACTGAATTATTCTGCTTGGCCTCAATCGAACTTGTGCAATCTCTTCTAATCCTCTGGCTCCGCATTCTCTGTCTTGCTCTGTTTTCACTTGAAGTCTGTTTTGATAAAATTGTCGTAGAAAAACTGCATTCTTGCTCTCGCTCTCGCTCTCGCGCTCGCTCTCGCTCTCGCGCTCGCTCTCGCTCTCGCGCTCGCTCTCGCTCTCGCGCTCGCTCTCGCGCTCGCTCTCGCGCTCGCGCTCGCTCCCCCCCTTCTGCCTCTTAAGTCATATTTCTTTCATGTCTGTTCTCATAAGTGTTAGACTTATTCTATCTAATTCATTCTGTCAAGTCTTATTATTTTTTTTTCAAGAAGAAAAATATTTTTTTTTAATCCAAAAGACATCTCAGGAAAAATAGCTTAAATGCCAAACCCAAAAATAAGTATAGGGAAAAGTCAGAAATATTCCACCAGCCAACTGTTTCCAAAGCATTATCACTGTTTATCTCTCACCAAAGGTGTTCTAGATCACAAAGGATCTAAACATGCCCTTTGGCAATCTCAAGAGCTCAGGGTACAGCCACACTTAAGGCCAGCCTATCCTACCAGCAAATATTCTTACTGTTTCTGCCTGATATGTATAATGTGTGAACATCTCAAGGGTGGGGTTTTTTGGGTCTATGCTTCATGTATTGTACTTACAGAACACAAGGCATATGTAAAAACATGCTTCCAGCTAAGCTCTGACTTTCTATAACCTCTGGATTCCTGCTGTTGCAATGGTCAAAGCTACTTCCAGATATATAAAAAATAAAATAAAATAAAATAAAACCACTTGTGCACAGGTGGTAACATTGTATCCAGCAATTGTTAACTGAAATTGAAAGGACAAAGCTCCTTTAAAATTCTTTTCATGAGATTTCATTATTTCAAGCCGAAATGGGATGAAACTGTGAAAAGAAAAAATCCAATATACACACACACAGTTACACAAACTTACACACACACATGTACACACACTTGCATGCACACATAACATACATTTACACACATACATACATACACATATACATACACACTTACATACACATACACACACTTACACACACATATACACACATACATACACACACATACACACACACTTACACACACTTATATACACATACACACACACATAAAGACACATACATGCACACACATAAACACACACACCCTTATATACACACATACATACACACACATACACATACTCACACACACATACACACACACACACACACACTCAATTCTGAGAACTTTCTTTTGTGTTCTAACACCCCTTGTTTGCCGCACTTAAATTAATGTATCCCAGTGTGAATACAATAAAATAAGGTAAACAGTAAATACCCGTTTGCCTCCTTCTCAACTAACATGCCATGAGACATGTTCCTATCATTATTTTTACTGACATATAAAACTGTCTGGAGAAACCCAGATTTTTAAAAAAAATGGAGAGAGCTTATGTATTCAAGAATTGTTACACAGCCCAGGCTTGCCTGCTTCTAAACATCCAATGGAACTATCCATAATGGGCAGTCAATGCCGTAATGGGTACTCTCTGTTCATGGTCCTGTCTCTGTTCTCAAGTCTGCCTTACCCTGAGGAAAGTCTTCAGTATATCCATATAAGCACATAAACTCACATGTGAGTTTCTTCCTTTTCCTAGTGGGTAGATCTGCCCATGTACAAACACAACTCCAAGGAGTCTCAGAATAGGAGCCAAATCAGCCTGTGAAGTAGGAGGTAGCAAGGGAGAAGGGACACAGTCAAATAGTGTTCACCACAAGGTAGAAATAGAATTGCTAGAACCATGGAGTATAAATGTGTAGGCAACTCACTTTTTTTTCCTGTTTTTATTTTTTTATTTTTTTATTTTTTTTTTATTATTGGATGTTTTATTTACATTTCCTATGTTGTCCCCTTACCCCATCCCCCACCCACCCCGGAACCCCCAATCCCCTCACCCCTCCTCCTTCTTCTCTGTGGATGTAACCTCTATCTACTCCCCCCCATTCCCACCTCCCCACACTCAAAATTCCCACCCCCTGGGGCATCCAGCCTTCATGAGGTCAAGGTTCTCTTCTTCCACCTATGCCCAGCAGGGCCTTCCACTCTTACATATTCAGCTGAAGCCCTGGATCACCCCCACCTAAGTGCTCCCAGGCTGGTGGTTTAGACCCTGGGAGCTGTGGTTGGTTGGTATTGTTGCTCTCCTCATGGTGCCACAAATCCTTTCAGCTCTCCTTCAGTCTTCACTCTAACTCCTCTATTGAGAACCCCATGATCAGTTCAATGGCTAGTTGTGAGCATCTGCCTCTGAGTATGTCAGACTCTTGAAGACCTCTGAGGAGATATCCATATCAGGCTCTTATCAGCATGCACTTCCTGACTTCCACATCAGCATCTACCTTTGGTGACTGCACATGGGATGGATACTCAGGTGGAAAGGTCTTCAGACGGCCCCTCCTTCAGTTTTGTCCCTCACTTTGTCTCCATATTTGCTCCCTTGAGTATTTTGTTGCTCCTTCTAAGAAGGACAATGAATTCAAAAACTGTGGTATATTTACACAATGGAGTATTACTCAGCTATTAAAAACAATTAATTCGAGAGGTTCCTAGGTAAATGGATGGAACTAGAAATTATCATCCTGAGTGAGGTAAGCCAATCACAAAAGAACACACATGGTATTCACTCACTGATTATTGGATATTAGCCCAGAACCTTGAAATGCCCAAGATGCAACTCACAGGCCACATGAAGCCCATAAAGAAGGAAGACCAAGTGGGGGTGATTCGGTCCTTCTTAGAAGGAGCAACATAATAGTCAAGTCTGATTTTGATTCATTACTTTTTCTGATCCTCAATTAGACATCATTGTTTGTGATTACAGGTATGTACTAATGGTGTATCTCTATTCTAGCCAGAGGGATTAATGGTGTGCAGCTCCAATAGGGTCACATAAACCTTTGTATTTGGATATGAACCCTTGTTAGAGCAGCCATGTTGTTGACTTAAAATTCCTCTACATTAACTCTCCATCGATAGAGAATAATAAAGCTCTCCTAATGGCAGAATAGAGTAGAGGTGTGGGGTTTCTACTCATTATGGAATACTCATGTCTCAGAGACTTGACTTTCATGTTTGTGATTCACAGCTTTGTCAGTGCTTTACACATTTATATCACACACCACTTAGCTGTATTGTGTTGGGTAATGATATGTGTAAGAACTTACATACTTTGGTAGTTCATGTTTCTTGCTACCCATAAATAATAAACCTCTTTTTTCTAACCTTTGTATCTCATGTTTTATATCACTAAGCAACATAAAACTAGGGCAGCTTAATTTTACAATTTTAAGCTTGTGGGTAGTATAAACATCACATTACACCTTTTTGGATACCACTTTACTTTAAACTGATGACATGGTAATTTTTGAAGTGAACCCAGAGGGACTGCATGCCTACAGTTAATCTGTGTTTTATTAAATGTTATTTTATAATTCTATCTGGTGATATTTAAAATAACTCTTGCATCTTAAAGGAAATACAATATATAGTAATTAAACATTAGAAGATATTATATATTGATACACTGACAAAATGAAATATGATAAAGAATATTAGAAAACTTGGATTCTAGTAACATGATAAGAGAGTATTAGAAAATTTGCATTCTTTTAAGGGAACAAACTTGTAAGATCTATATTTGTAGTAATTTTATATTTATCAACACAATTATGATACTAATAAAAGTGGAGGAAAATCTAGAAATTTAATTATAGACAAAAAATTATCATGCACTCAGATATTATTTGCTGTTATTTTCACTTACAGATAAAATAATTTAGGATCATAGAATAGAACTCTCTTTCTGTGTTCTTAATATTTTCCACTTACATTTATACAAGAAAGCAATGAAGGGAAACATGAAGACCTAACCTTTGTCAACTCTACAAATCCATTTGAATATAGACTTCACAGAGCTACTAAGAAGATTAAGACAGAACACGAGTCTATTCTTGGATTGGTTTAATTGTTAATGAAAGTTTTTCAAGTTACAAGATCCAGATCATTTTCCTTTGTAGAGTAAGAACTTCAGTCACTAGTAAAATGTTGTGACTCAGGATTTGCTTCATTATGTGGTGGTTATACAATGTCCAACTCAGCTCATAGAGTAATATTTCTGTGTAACACATGCCTGGTATGAGTGGAAGTTGTAAACATATCAATCCTGTCTGTCTTCAGTTTCCAAATTTGTTTACATTCTCTAAAGCCCCTTTGAGAACACATGAAGCATTCCACTTCTATGCATATTACTACCTCCCTCTTGCTGTTTATATATTTGATTTCGCATCCCAATGATTTTTTTCTTCACCTAGATTTCATCCCTCTAACAATTCTTCAAAACAATTATATTGACCTAATCATTACAGTAAATATCATAGTTTTCTGTTTAATATCCGTTAAAAACCTTAAAGAAAAAGATTAATTTCAATGTTAAAACTAAGATTATGTATCTTTATCTGTATCTTTAGGTTGTTTCATTTTTCAGGAATTGTAGCTTGAAATTTTTTATTTCTTTACGATGTATTTCTACATGTATGTTTGTGTCATAATATATGTGTGACACTCAGAAAGCAACTTGATTTCTGAGGAATTGGAAGGACTTTCTGAGGAAGGAGAAATTGGATACCTCCTTCATTCACCATTTGTATGGTGGATTCAGGTTATCAATCTTGGCAGCAAGCATCCTCATAAGCTGAGTCATCTTGCTGCCCTAGGTTGTTTTAAGTATGACCCTAATATCAAGAAATGAACTGTGTAGTAGACCATGAAAAATTCATTAATTCATGAAGATACTGAAAATATATTGAAGTGGAGACTGAAGATTAAGGAATAAATAACATAAAATGTGACGGCATTATCGTGCAGATGCTTAAGACAAAAACAGACCTGGTAAAGAAGAGTTGAAACTGATATTCTCCTTTTACCTAGGAGAATTTAGAGCACTATAAACAGTCAAGAATAAAATATGAGAGCACAAGTTTATTTTTAAGATGTCATTTTTCAATGTCATGTCAAAATTGGATATTATTCACGAAACTACTGTAACAATTCATTTGGACAGTGGCAGCATTTAAATTCAGGTATAAATAGTGGCTATAAAAAGAATAATGAAAGTATTTAAGGTAGAATAAAAATTTATAATGTGTTTTAAACTACTCTTGATTTATAAAATTATTCTAACCATAATCTATACATATCTTAGCAAATGATTGTAGTATAAAAATTAGACATAAATGTATTGTCCACAAATATTTATTATTTCACAATGTCTGTGGATTAAGAATCTAAGTGACCTAACTCATGAATTTGGCTGTTATTCACTTGAAACGTACATTTTCTTTCTGAAATCTACAAGTTTTTGGAAGGCAAACTTCACACCTTCAACGTACTCTTGTTCTGGGACTCAGTTACACTTAGGCCGTTTTTCTCCATGTTTGATTCCTCATGGGATTTTCTCAGAGTATTGACAAAAGTTCCCTTTTTATATAGCACTTACTAAACAGCATCTTCCTTTATCAAAGTGATTCCTATGGATAAGATAGAGCCAGCAGGAAAGCTTACAGTAGAATGGAAGTAACAACCTCAGACACTCGAGAAGTGTTCCCTGCCCTTGTTCCATTCATTATCAACAGGTCATTGTTTGACATCCATGCAAACAAGAATGCTGATAGACTGTTGGATGTAGTATGAGGCATGCATCATAGGAACCACTGGCTAAAAGTTTTTAACCCTTTCTTCCATCTGGCCAGACTAGTTTACACAGCAGCATCATTCTTCTTTGAGTAAGAGGCAGGTGTCTCTCCTTTCCACAGTTAGCAAATTGAGAGCCCTTTAAGTTTGCAGAACTACCTAGGTCAGAAAAGTGAGCAAGTTTTGGATGATTGTAGAGCCAGGATAGTTTGGTACCTGCTAGCCAGACAGATAACTGCTGAGATAGGTGCAGACTGTGAGCCAGACTGGCTTGGAACTCAGAGATCTGCCTACTTCTACCTCCTGAGTGCTGCCATCACCCAGCTAAATGTTTGCTTTAAAATTATTTTAATATTATTTACTATTTATACTACATTTCGGACTCTCATTAAATATAATTTTAAAAAGTCATATAACAGGATGGCTTATGGGAAACTAAGTATAATGAAAAAAGTAACAATTTTATACCTCACTAAATCTAAGAAAATTCATTAGTATATTTCAAATTTAAAGCTGCAAGGATAATTTTAAAATGTATTTAGTTGAAAAGATGTATAATGAGTATTTTTGTAATTAGTCTAATCTATAAGTAATATTTGAGAACTATGGGGTAGGCAGATCACAGACTAAAAATAAAATTCATCTGTGAAACAGTCACTTTATTTTAAATTCTATTTCATTCATTCTGACATAGTCAAAACATTTTCAAACACAAGGGAGAAAGTAATTCTAAAAGACATTCATTATGATTACTATTGTTAAATGATTATTTTTAGAATTATTAAGCATAATTTATCACTAAATGCATTTAACTAATATGTAAACTTCTTTTTAAAGGGCAATAGTCGATTCTGGAGGAGTTTTGGTAAGTGATAAAACATTAATTAATTATTTAATATGCAGTCCTTCCTAGACAAGTGAAGACAATAGGCGAAGTGCCTCATTTTCTTTTAACTTACAAATTTAACACTAAAGAGAAAGAATTAAATCAATGATGTGCAAAACTATTTGAAAGTGTTAGTAAATATTCCCGTGTGGATTTACCAAGCTGTAACTGTCTGAAACAAGCGAGGGACATTCACAGTGCCTTCCTGGGAAAGCTCAGCCTCACCAGGTCCTTATTCATTTCCCTACCAATATCTGTGGGCCTCAAGTATTCTCCTTAAAAGAACTGAAGAAGGCCATGGTTTAAATGTATTTCTCATAACACTGTTTAATTAAATACTGGCATTTTAATGTGCCTACTGTAGCTCCATTGAGGTCAAGTATTTTTGAAACATTAAGTTTGTACTATCTCCTAGAAGGGAACTCTTTTATAAAACAATAGTGGGGGACTTCAATACCACACTCTCAGCAATGGACAGGTCATGGAAACAGAAATTAAAAAGAGACACACTGAAACTAACAGAAGTTACAAACCAAACATATTTAACAAATATCTATAGGACATTTCATCCTAAAACCAAAGAATATACCTTTTTCTCAGCACCTTGTGGTACCGTCTCCAAAACATAGCATATAATTGGTCACATAACAGACCTCAACAAATACAAAAACATCCCTTGCATCCTGTCAGATCACCACGGACTAAGGCTGATCTTCAATAACAACAACAACAACAACAAGAAATGTGAAGGCCACATACACGTGGAAACTGAACCACGCTCTACTCAATGATAATTTGGTCAAAGAAGAAATCAAGAAAGAAATCAAAGACTTTTTAGACTTTAATGCAAATTAAGGCTCTTCATACCAAAATTTATGGGATGCAATGAAAGCAATGCTAAGAGGAAAACTCATAGCTCTAGGTGCCTACAAAAAGGAACTAGAGAGAGAGCATACACTAGCAACTTGACAATACACCTTAAAGCTCTAGAACAAAAAGAAGCAAATATACAAAAGAGGAGTAGATGGCAAGTAATAATCAAACTCAGGGATGAAATCAACCAAATAGAAACAAAAAGAACTATACAAAATATCCACAAAACCAGGAGCTGATTCTTTAAGAAAATCAACAAGATAGATAAACCCTTAGCCCCAGAAGGAGCAGAGATAGTATCCACAGTAATAAAATCAGAACTGAAAAGGGAGACATAACAACAGAAACTGAAGAAACTCAAAAAATCATCAGATCATACTACCAAAACCTATAATCAACTTGAAAATCTGTATGAAATGGACAATTTCCTAGTCAGATACCAGGTACCAGAGTTAAATCAGGAGCAGATAAACCGTCTAAACAGTCCCATAACCCTCAAAGTAATAGCAGCAGTCATTAAAAATCTCCCCACCAAAAAATCCTAGGACCAGGAGGGTTTTACTGCAGAATTCTATCAGACCTTCAAAGAAGACCTAATACCATTTCTCTTCAAACTATTCCACAAATTAGAAACAGAGGGAACACTACCCAATTTGTTCTATAAAGCCTAAATTACGCTTATACCTAATCCACGCAAAGACACAGCAAACCGTTATGAATATCAATGCAAAAATACTAAAGAGAATTCTCGCAAACCAAATCCAAGAACACATCAAAACAATCATCCATCATGATCAAGGAGGCTTTATCCAAGGAATGCAGGGATGGTTCAATATTTGCAAACCGATCAATGCAATCCAGTATATAAACAAACTCAAAGAAAAAATACCACATGATCATATCACTAGATGCTGAGAAAGCATTTGACAAAATTAAGCACCCCTTCACAGTAAAAATCCTGGAAAGATCAGGAATTCACAGCCCATACCGAAACATAGTAAAAAGCAATACACAGCAAACCAGTAGCCAACATCAAACTAAATGGAGAGAAAATTTTAGCAATCCCACTAAAATTAGGGACTAGACATGGCTGCCCACTCTTTCCCTACCTATTCAATATAGTACTGGAAGTCCTAGACAGAACATTTAGACAACAAAAAGAAGTCAAAGAGCTAGAAATAGGAAAGGAAGAAATCAAAATATCACTATTTGCAGATGATATGACAATATACTTAAGTGACCACAAAGTGTCCACCAGAGAACTCCTAAACCTGATAAACAACTTCAGCAAATTGGGTGGATTTAAAATCAACTCAAACAAATCAGTAGCCTTCCTCAACTCCAAGGATAAGCAGACTGAGAAAGAAATTAGGGAACATCCTCATAGAAGCTGTAGGAGGGGTATGGTATAGGGGGTTTCTTCATGGGGAGGGGATGAAAAAAGGGGATAACATCTAAAATGTAAATAAAATATCCAATAAAAAAATTAAAGAGAGAAAGAGAGAGAGACCAGAGAAAAAAAGAATTAATTTATGTTACCAGTAGTGTTGGACTTACCCTTGACTCACTGATGTCCTTTCCTCTCATACTTTTCCCCTATGGATTTGGTGATTGCTTAAAGCCTGGCATATACATGATGATGGATCCAGTGCTCAAAATAAAAAAAAAATACATTTTTTTTGCACAAGTTTAAGAACAGTATTGAGTTGGTGACTTGGATCATCAAGGAATAGTGATTGCCATGTGAGCCTGGAGACCCAAGAATGAACTATAGACCCAAAGGTTAAAGGAAAAAATTGACTCTGAAATTTTGAACTTTGATCTAAACATAGTACCAAGACAGATGCATTCAAAAATCATTTGTCTCACGCAGAGAGAGAGAGAGAGAGAGAGAGAGAGAGAGAGAGAGAGAGAGAGAGAGAGAGAGAGAGAGAGAGAGAAAACAGAAGGGAACTGGGAAACACAAAATATATTAAAAGGAATCTGTTACTTTTCTTTTCTGTGAACAAGCACCTGGTAGGAGAAGCATTTTGCAAAGAAGTGTTTATTCTGACTTCTTTCAAAGGAGCCAGTCTATCATGATTAAGAGGGTTTGGAAATAGTCAGGTTTCTGGCAGTAGCTGGATTTAGCAACTGAATTTGAATGGACAGCAATTTGTAACATCAAGGGACAGTAATGAAGAAAGACAGGTGGTGCCAGTGTTAGTTGTTTCTTTTAATTTAGTGTTTGACCCTCAGCACAGGAGATGATGTCCACAGTTAATTCTCCACGGAAGTAATTTCAAAGACATTCAAACTGTATCTCTCATAGCAGTTATACGAGGTAGATGATATCACCTTTATTCATCAAGAGAAGAAAAAGAAGCTTCAAAAATGGAAGGCACTCACTATGATCTCCTCTCTACTACTTTGGCAGCGTAAATACAGTTTTAAAAGCAAGGTTGTTGGGATACAGGATTGGATTCTTTTTCTTGCTCTTTGTAGACTCTTTGTATCAAAAAAGAGTATGTGATAAATTAATAGTAAAAAATAAAATAACAAATGTATTTCACTAATGCCTTTTATACGTTTTAAATTTTATTTTATTTTAATTAACTAATTATTATTTTTTTACTTATTCACTTTACATCATGCTCACTGCTCCCATCTGGGTCAACCACTCTCACAATACTTTCTCCATCCCCCCCTTTCTTTTCTCAGCAGGTTGGGGTCCCCTGGGTATCACCTTTCCCCCAGCACTTCAAGGCTCTGAAGACTAGGTACTTCAAGTCTTTGAGGCTAGGTGCTTCTTCTCCCACTGAGTGCAGACAAATAGAGTCAAGATAAGAATGAAGAATAAAAATCACAACCTACATTGCACATCAGTGAGATATGACTGTATGTGTGTGTGAGTGTGTTTGTGTGTGTGTGTGTGAGAGGGAGAATGTGTATGTGGATGTGCATATGTGTGTATGTGAAGTCACATTATACTTGCATACAAAGAAAAAAACTTGATGACTGATACTAGGTCCTATAAAATAAAAATAAAATCTTTAAAAATATTCATAAAATTTAGTTCATCAGCACCTAAAACCTTCTCTGGTACAAAAATATATATTTCTTAACCTTACAACATGGTCCATTTCTTATCAATACTCTTTCTCTTGATAGTATTGTTTCCAGAATCTTTATTGTCACGTCTTTCTATTCTCTCATCTATCATATTTTTTTCTATTACATAAATCCTCATTGACTGGCTATTAGATGTCTATCTTCCATGTCTGGAATTTCTTCAACATTTTAGCCTCTTTTCAAATGTATTAACTGAAATATGACACATACTCTGATAACTAAAAATGTTCTTGGTGGTATCAAATATCTTATTTTAAATTATACTACATAATTATACTATAATACTGAATTGCACACAGATACACACATACACACACACACACACACACACACACACACATACACACCAAGAGAGGGAGAGGAGGTCAATAAAATAGAAGGGATTCTTGAAATAAACAATGTAGCTGTAGTGTTCAGTTTATCACAGATGTCACAGAAATCATAAACTAGAGGACAACAATCTTACAGAATAATGATGGAAACTTGACATTCACATCTTAAAGAATGAAACTTGATCCATATACCTTAATTGGCAAAACCAGTGATGAAACTTTGAAAATATTAGGAAAATCTTGGGGAAATGGCTATGAAGTTCAATAATAGTCATGATTTTGAGAGGGACTCGAAAAGCTCAGGGACTCATAGAAAGACTTGAATAGTGGGATTATATGGAATTACAAAGCTCTATAAAATAGAGAAAAAAAATAACCATAGCAAAGATTCATCCTAGAGAGTAGGAGAAAAATATGTAGCTGTCAGTGATCTGATAATAGATTACTATAAAGACTGTATAAGGAATCCTAAATTAAAATTAAAATATAAGAGCAAATAATCCTACCAGTGAATAGATAGGAGAGCAGAGAGTTCTTAAAATATGTAAAAACAACTTATAATGATATGAACGTGTACAACATCCTTATCCATCAAGACAATTTAATACAATATGCAAACTATTCCTATTTCTCCACAAACAGAATATAATAGAGAAGTCAAGCAAAAACAAAATTTTGCAAGGATATATATGAGAGAAGATACCTTTATCCTATTAGTATAAATGAAAATTTTAACTATGTAGTCATTACAAAAATCACTGTGCATATTCCCCAAAGAAAACTAAAAAATGAGTTTGCCATGTATTATAGGAACACCAGGCAAGATATATTCTCTGAAGAATGTAAGGCAATGTAGAATAGATAAAATTGAATTCTGTATACCCATGAATGGGTAAATTATGAACAAAAATTTAAGACAAATATACAATGGTGTTTTCCTCACCAAAAAAGGAAAGGAAATGCTTGTTTGAAGAAAGCATGGATAGAATTAGAAGTACTTAGTTATATAAAATAAAATCAACTCATAAAGCCAAACTTCATTTGTTTTCTTTCATATATGGAAAAATTATATCTGACATGAGAGTACAATTTAAAGACAAAATTAAAAGAAAAGAAGGAACAATGAATAGGTGTTGGTAGCAGCACATAGACATCAACATGGCTGTTGGTGGTAACAGAGGCCACAATCATCAATATTACCCTCAACTGCAGTAGGACCAGGGACACAGATATGGCCCTTAGTGGTAGCATGAACCATGGATATCAACATGGCCTCAGGCACAGACAGCAGACATCCACAGGGGAGCATATTGATGTGAGTGGGCTTTGTTGCCACCCAAAGTCATGTTGGGAAAATAAAAACATTATGTAAAAAAAAGTAGCAAGTGATGGAGAAGTAATTATGATTGAAATATATATTATGCATACATAAGTGAGAAATCTCCTAATGGATCTTGTTATTTATACAATTATATTCTTCAGCAGAAACATGGAAAAACAAATGCTTCTCCTTAACTGATGTAGGTAAACTATTCTTCTATGTTCAAATCCATTCTATACATCAATCACTTAACCCAGTGCTGTTTGATCAAATACAAATTAATACTTTCCTTTTGTCCCTTAATCGACCATATCATATTTTCATGCTCATTTTCCATTTATTGTCTATTGTTCAGATACCTGAATATGTCACACAAGAATTTTTCTAACTTTTGCCTAAATTTGCTCCCTTGCTCCATTACCTCTGTTCAAACTGTACACTGTCAGGAACAATCTAGGAGGGGTTAAAGGATAGCAGGTGATCTTCCAGAGATGGTTCTCTACGGAACTGCAATGAATGAGTCCTTGAAGGCAAACCCTGAGGGACAAGTCTTAGGATTGATTCCTGCTATCGATATGCCTTTCCTGACACTATTTTATTAATATAACAACCCTTGAACATAAGCCCTCCCTATTGGGCAGATTTTCTGTAGATTAATGAAGTTGTAATGCCTTGAAGTGATTCTATACAGATAGATGATTGCTTAAATTCCTAAGGATTCTATAAAACTTCCTAAATTTATACTAGTAATTATTAAGCTCTTTATAATATGGGCTGCAATTAGATCTCTCCATAATATGAAGTCTACAATTAGAATTCTGCCAGTCTTCACATGTCATAAGTTAATTGTTCTGAGATAGAAACCAGCTAGTGATACAGATTTATTAGCTAGGAATACATTTTCTTAGGCTGGAAAGCAATTAACTAATGGACATAAGCAGAGAATGAAAGATTTATTGTATGTGCAAGGACAGACGATAAAATATTGATTGGTTTATCTATACAAAACTTCAATGTTAACTGAAACATAAGAATTATAGTTTTAAGCTCTCAATGAACCTGAGGAGCTAATGACAGATAATGACAGTGTAGCAAGATAACTGGACTTAATGGAAACACAAGTACACATCTCTGTTACAAACCCCTTATTCAGTTTTTCATGTGAACTTACGTTTGAACTTGTTTTGACCTTTTGATGTTTGAAATACAATATGATCATGTATCCTTCAAAATTACTAAAACTAGGAATGAAGACATTAACTGGGAACAGAAGAAGAATAGAAAGAGAGGAGAAGCACAACGAGAGCTTTATAAAGAAGAGGTATGGAGCAGATGAGGAGAGACAAAGCAAAGAGCTGAACTGAGTGAGCAAGAGGAGGGAAGAGACTGAGAAGGCACTGTAGGGAGAGCAGACCACAACAGGTAGGCTTTTCTAACAGTGAGACAGGTTTTCGTTTTTAAAAAATATCATCTAGCAAGAAAAGTATAGAAGCCTTTTCTATCTCTATGTAATAAAGGTTGGAGCTTAATTTTCATCCAGAATAAATGAGTTCTTTCTGCAATGGCTCTTGCATAATGGCCTTCTCATGGAGGCTTTTACTCCATCCACCAAACATATACATATATGTATGTGAATATAGTAGTGTGTGTGTAAGTATGAGACACGTATGAATATATGTGTATTTATGAATACTTGCTTGTATAATAGTTTTTCCTTTTATGAACACAATTGACTCTCTTGGTTCAATAGAAGTTTATTGATTCAAACCTTCCTCCTGCCTGGCCAGGGTGAGGCAAGAGGCTTCTGGGCAAGAGAAAAAAGCCCTAGCAATTAATCCTTTACTTAATCCCTGGGCTGTTAAGCATCAAAATGTTAATTCTCCCAGAAGCCTGCAGTTTCTGGGCCCAGGATAATTTAAAAATTGAGACAGGTAAAGCATCCTCTGGCCTCGGAGTGACATAAGGTTAAGATAGCAAACTATCAAGCAAAGAAATATAAAGTAAGTAAGAGTTAAGTTTTCTAGTGCTTATAAAGTAAGCAAGAATATTCTAACACTAATCAAACACTGAGATTTATAAAGTAACCAATAGGAAGATAATGGTTAAATTTTAGCAGTTATTGAGGCACGGAACAATAAGAAAGAGGTAAGTTTTAGTGCTTATTGAAGCACAGAACGATAAGAGTTAAGCATGGAATAAGGAAAATTTAAGTTTCAGTGCTTATTAAAGCACGAAAAATTAGCAAACAATAAAGAATCATGTTTTAGCACTTATTGAAACTCAGAAGAGTAGTAAAGAGTTAATAAAGACTCAAGGTTTTCGAGCTTATTTAAGTACAGATCAGTAAGTAAGAATCAAGTCTCCAGCGATAGACATGGCATAGAGAATTATGAAGTCTAATAAAGCAACATAAGTAAAAGTAGTAAAAAGGAATCCAGCAGTTATCAGCCACAGAATAAGCAAGAGAGTGTTAAGTCTCCAGAATCCATCAGCTTCAGCATCCAGAATAGTTACAAAGCCAGAGATCATTAATCCTTTGACCAGAGTCAGTCTGGCATCTGGGTCCACTTCAGCTTCTTCCCCTAAGGTCAGGTAGAGATACCTTCTTCCCAGTTGATTTTATTTTGTGTCAAATTGCTAAAAACTAACCAGTGTAAATAGAAGCCTTTAGGAACTAAAGAGTATGAACCAAACTCTGTTTTGAGAAGCATACTACTGTCAAAATAAGAATGTTCTTAAACTAACTAGATATACTTTTCTAGAAAAAGCAGTGGTCACTCTAGAAATATTAGTAAGATAATAATCTTTCTTTGGTTGAAATTAATCTATTCTGAACTACTAATATGTTCTATTCCTATGTTATATGATTTAAGTAGTTTTATTCATAGATATCTTGATATATTTTTCTTGGTCAACACATCAGGATAAATACGGTCTCAATTGCTGTTTAAATTTTTTAATACATTTCACATTTAATATATATGCCAAAAAGGTGAAGTAATTATTTGATCAGAAATAGGTTTATAAACATCGCCAGGCTTCTATTAGTGGACAAAGTGCTCAGATGTATGAATACATGGTGCTCATTCACAGTCACTATCACTCTGTTATTTTTTTTCTACCAGAGAAATCATAGAAAGTACATTATTGACTCTCAGCAAGGTTCTGAACAAGAACAATGTAATAAAGTTAAATTTTCTTAATGGTTTTCTTCTTTCCAGAAACTTACATGTTTATATTTTAGTACATCAAGGACTATAAACATAAAATGATATTGATACTTCATATTTTGGGGGGCCATAGATCTAAACAAAATGTAATTATTCAACATTTGTCTTCAATTATATATATATATATATATATATATATATATATATATATATATATATATAACTAGGAAGGAGACCAACAGAAAGTAAAAATAGGTAGAGGAAGGTGGGGAGTTTGCAAAAAGCATATGGGATGGGAAAAGGAAAAATGGCAGAGAATGACAATAGGAAACAGCAAGATAAGGTGGTGAGCAATATAAAAACAGAGGGAGATCTACTAAAATCACTTTATTCCAAAACACTGTGTTATATAATTGTTTTCATGTTAAATAAGATATTTTAACTAAAAACAAAAAATAATACCCCAAAACCTTTTTCAATCTCATATAGGAGTTGGTTAGCCCTACTTTACCTCAAAAATATCTGTAATTTCATTGCATCTCCAAAAGCTGATACCAAAACAGACTGACTAAAGATTAGTTTTCTTCCAGACTTACTTACCCTCCCGTCATTGTTTTCAAAATTATATCTAAAGTAGAATTGCCTATAATGGCCCAAATGAATTGCAATTAATGGTAATAGAAAAAATTGTATATGTTTTAAAATCAATATAATATACTCTACAAAGTTACACATCCTTGGTATATGTGTTATATAAAAAGTGAAGGTCCATCAACTTGTATGCATCTGTATAGAGTCAAAACTCAGAGATTCTGCAGTCAGTGACGTAGCTGTAGTGGTTCTCCTCAATTATTCATAAGTGAAACTAGGAAGGAGAGCAAAAGAAAGTAAAATCAGGTGAAGGGGAAGGTAGGGTGTTAGCAAAGCAGCACATGAGAATGGAAAGTATTCTTGCACTTGGGTTGGTTGTTTCACGAAACACAGATAAGATATGAGAATACTTTGCAATTCTAGGAGTTGCTTGGTATTTAACATATGGGATTATTGTAAGCTTTGTGGATCTTGGACTGTTATCAATAGATTTATCATGATGTAAACTCTCAACAAATTGGAGATTTCAATGGAACACATGTTTCTGTATAATTATGAAAAAATATGTATGAGTGTCCTTGGCATCTTCATGAAACACTAAGGATTTGTAGGTCAGAACTTACAATGAGCCAATGGCACTGATAGGAGGCAGAAAAGAAAAGGCTGATACTTTCTTACAGTGTGAGAAGGCTAAGGATAGGTAATCATCAAATGCTTGCTCTGTGATAGCCATGAGCTTTACTTCAGTCAAATAATCATAGCAGACTTGCTTATAGGCATTTAAAACTAAAACTAGTTGACCATAGTATTCTTAGGAAGATAATAATTAGAGAAACTACCAACTTCTAATAAATGTTGAAGAAATGTAACTAGTTAAAATAATAGTCTAACTCTTTAAGGTTACATACAATTTCTAATTTTTTTTTTTTTTTTGTAATCAGTAGGTGCAGAATCAACTGAGCTGAGGTCAGGTTGACATGAGGAAGAACGTCCTTATAATTGTTCAAAATGTATGTGTTATTCTTTCTCCCAGCACTGCCCAAACATGTTTTTCTTTAACCATTGGGGCAGTACTTTAAGAAAACAAACAAAAAACAAAACAACAAAACAAAACAAAAAAACACCCTTTAGGAACTTATCAAATGCTGGCTCTGAACTGGGATGAATCCAAGAGGCCCACAGCATTACTATCATTTTTCAGTCAGCTAATGGAATCTAATGGAATCAATGTCATCAATACTGTGGTATATCTAGACCATTTCATGAAAGAAGTAAGAGTGTCCTGAATCCATTGTGGTATTTTTCTATTGTTCTTTTGCATGTATTACTGGAAACTATATAGAAAACTACACACAGATTCGTTAGAGTATTTTCCTGAAGTGAGACTTGATTTCTGCTCTGGTTAAAAGGGCCAAAAATCAGTGACAGTGTTGTATCTACAAGATACTAAACGTAAGAACAGTATCACATATGTGGAAGAATCATAGATATTATTATCCAGGAGTAGATCACAGAAGCCAAACAAATGTCTCCTTTCCATACATTCAACATCTTCATAAACTTTAGTTTTAAATGTGTCAAATAAAAATATATCGCAAGTATAAATATTAAAGTACACGAAAATTTGGATGGCATAATACAACTTGACCACCACCTGCTGCCTTGCTCCTGAAGTATGGGCAAATGCTTACCAAATCTCTACTGCGTGCATTACTGATCGTGTGCTCATTTCTTACCTGTCATGGCATTTGTATGCTGGTATGGACTTCTTAGAATAGCTTCTTATTAGGTAGTTTCTTTTGGTATGGTTTTGAGAAAGAAAGTAAACACATTATTTTCCCTAAATAAACCCTTTCCAAAGAATCAGTGTGAAATGGAGAAAATGAGAGATAACTAGTGAATCTATATTTAAGATGTCTAAGTTAAAGATACACTTAGTTTCTGATGATCCAGATGCTTTTGACCTTGAGGGAAGAGCTAAGTGAAATATTGATGCAAAAGTTCTACATTTTAATAGAAACAGCACTCTTTTAATAGAAAGAGCATTCATTCAATACTTACTTGACACAGAGGGAAAAAAATAATTGTTTTACTTTGTAATGTGGTTTATTCAGCAAGAAGTCATTGATTTTCTTCTCTGTGCAAGTTTGATCCTTGGTGCATTGGGAGGTGGAATAAAGAATTGCCTTCAGTTCTTAGTTTCCATGATCTCTTGATATAGTCAATAAAACAGTCATAACCTGTCATACAAAATATCATGCCTGATAATATATAGAGGAACAGTGCTCTAATCCTTAAATAGGGATCACAGCACTAAAATAATCATTAAAATGAATTGATTAGCTCCATCTTACAGTTTCTTGTTCATTATTTATACTGTGAGGCTCAGAAACTTTTAATTTGTAATGAGATCTCAATAATAATATGTTATTTGAGCTGATGATAATTTAAAATTATTATGATAATGATATTAAGGTGAATTTACTTTTTTTTAATTTTTAATGACGAAAACAAACATAAACCTAAAACCGAAGCTTCTGGAAAAACCATTTGTTCTTTCCCGTCTTGTATCGCTCCTCATACTTGACCTTGGCCTCCCGCCTGGCCTTGCGTTTCAAAGCTGGGTCCCTGAACACATCCTTGTTGACAACAGTCTTGTCCAAGGGGATAGCAACAGAGTACCTGGTCGGCATGAGGTGCTTGTAGTTATACACTTTCACAAAGGATTTGATCTTGGATCGCTTGGCGATTTTCTTCTTGCCCATGGCAGCTGTCACTTTTCGGGGATAGCGGTCAATCCCAGCCACCAGGGCATGGCTGTAAGGCCGGTCTGAAGTGCCATCATCAATGTTCTTCACGATGATGGCTTTGCGTCCGGAGTAGCGTCCAGCCAGGACCAGCACCACCTTCCCGGGTTTCATGAACTTGCCCATTTCTACAGCAAGGAGCGGGCAACCCAGCAGAAAGGAAAGAAAAGCGTGAATTTACTTTTTTAACAAGTCAGAGGATAAAGAATTCCAAAGGGACAGAATGTATGGTTTGAAAATAATTAGACATTGACATGTATATGGGAAATTAGAGAATTTTATGACAAACAATGCATCCTGAAGAATATTGGATAAAAGGTGACTACCCAAACTTAGATTTCCTTGAAGGAAATACCATACTTTGTCATAGAATTTGCCACTTTGCTCACTGTTTTGATGATGTAGGGCAAAAAGCACAGTCATAGTTCATGAAGATTAAATTATTTTGGAAGGCTATATCATTAAAGCTGTAGTAATTTACTAGTGGAGAAAATGAAGAAAATAAAAATTTGGGTCATGATCCTATCTGGGTACATATATTCACAGCCAAACCCTCATAAACTGAGTTTGACATGAAAACCACACAGAGAAAAGAGAAAACTTAATTCAACTGCCCTTGACACTCAACAAGGATGCTATGGTATGTATACACCCATATACATCCACACACATATAATATATACATGTACATAATAAGAAAAATTCAAACAAATTATGATTAAAGATAAAAATTTGACTTATGTCTGTACAGTAACTACATTCAGGCTCTTCTTGAGGTGACGAATATGAGAAACTAAAGTGGAAATATCTGGTTTCCTTGGAGACTAACTCAGTTAGATTATAATAATATTTCACTGGGGCAGACAGGTGAAAGAATGTTTTGGTAAAACAGATGCATGAAAGAACGTTTTGCTGAAGCAGAGAGGAAAGGATATCTTGTTTTAGCAAACATGTGAAATGACTTGATGTTGAGAAAGAATGCAAATATGACCCCATAGATAGTGCAAGCTTGAGCATTGGTTCACTTTGTTCTGCCTCTCTAGTTTTTGCTGAGGACACTTGACTCATACGTGTTGGTTTGCCTTGGATTGTATTGCTGAGCTACACTTACGTTGACTTCATAGAGAGAAAATCATCAAATAACTTCTCATGAGGATCCTGCAGCTTCTTGTTTCTTCTAGGTACTCATGACAACTCACAGTTTCCTCAAGATTGAACTGCCCTTGAGATTTAATGTGTGTGTGTGTGTGTGTGTGTGTGTGTGTGTGTGTATGTGTGTGTGTGTTGTCTGCCGAGTGGACTGGACTGCAGCTGCTGATTCATGCATAGTGTTTCCTAGTGGACTGGACTGAGAACAACAAAGATTGGAATCACCCACAAAGGAGTATTTCAAAACAGGTCCACTTTCCCCATATCCTAATAACCTGTCTTTTCCACTACCTCTGGTGAGCCCTGGGCTAGAGGGGAGGTTGAATCCTTATTAAAGGAGGTTGTGAAAAATCTATGCCTGTAGAAAGTAAAGAAAATTTCAGAATGGATGCAAAATAAAGTCAGGATACTGTAAAACACAGATTCCAACAGCAAGGGGGAAATCCTACTACAATGTCCAACAGAAGCAGAGAAGTTTTATCCCATCTTTGTTTGAAAATTTCTTTGATTGAAGTTATATTTTTTGGTACAGTATCTCTTAAGTGATGAGAAAGTTTTAACCAACAACAGATTACTTTGAAAATACAATGCTACTTATTAAAGAAATTGAGGATAATAAAGAAATCATAGCATACAGGAAAAGAAATCAGCTTTGGGAAAGCAAACTCTTATATTTCACTAATTCACGAAAGAGAAGAGTGACCTTTAAAAGCCGTATTACTACTACTAAATATGTATCAATCGTTACAGAATTCTGTCAACCATTTGACAACTAAGGAGATATTTGAAGGTAATTTTTCTACATAAAAGTACTTTTTCAGATAATATTTTCTAAATGTCACATAATATGCCCATGGAACAAAGAAAGGAATGATCAGAGTATAAAATTGTGCTTACGAAATGAGTTCTTGAGACTTGATGCATGCACAGGAAATATGGTTCCTAATGCTGTCTGTGCTTGAATTTGCTCATAAAAACCAGCTTAACCACACTTTTCTGACAAAGGATTTATTGCTATGTCAGCGTACATATGTTAATCACATCTATGATCGTCAGTACACATGCGCATATAAATGCGTGCAGATAACTCACAAGCCTTCATTATAGATGAAGGGCTACAGGCAATTTTTGGCTGCTGAGTGGGAGAGAATCGGTTGTTTCCAGAGATCAGACCTGAGATCCAGTCCCAAGTGGGCAGCTTTAAACTCATATACACATAAGCAACACTGAATGACTTCCGCAGCTTGTACTTGTTAATTTATATTTATGTCTATGTTTGCAATAATTATTAAAGAACGAGAACTTCAGATGGGGATGCTGGAGAATTTGGAACAAAGAACGGTTTAGGATTATTCAAATAGAGTATGTATATTTGAAATTCTAAAAAGTTAAGTTCAATTACAAAAAAGAAGTCAAGGACTTCTTTTCAGGCATGAGCCTCTTAAAATATAAATCAAAACTCAGAATTTGTCAGTGAATCCTGTTTATTCATTGCGGTTTTTAGTATTTTTCTACAGATAACAGCTATATACTTACTGGAAGTAGATTTAGTAGTTCCATGGAGATTTGAAATTAGTGAAATTTTAGTTTAAATTATATAGAACAGTTTCAGGATGGAACTGTCACAGCAAACACTGAAACTGTGAAAGAGCTTGACATGTCTCTGTGTGTCACTTCTAATCCAACAAACCAGTGATTATCTACTGAAAGAAAAAAAATATCATGTACATGTATGCAGCTTTGGACAGTATGTTCACTATCAGTACAAGGATTTTCCTGAATTGGCTCTGTGATTTAGATACATGTTCCTTTGCTTATACTGCCATACTATTGAAATTTCATGTATAATGTATGAAGAAGCACAAATGTATATTGTATCTTTTATATTATGAACTAAACAAGAGGCATTCCAAGATTAATAATAAATGAGTAAAGAGAGCTTACAATAGAATAGGCATACAAGTATAATATTCAGAAGCAATGCTGAAAACATAACATGCATTTGAGGGTTGTGGATAAAGGACCCACTTTTGTTACTATATTCAGCATCAATATAAAAATATAAAATGGATTTATATATGTGTATACATGTATATATGCTTAATATAAGTAGTCAAGGTTTTTCTTCACTCACAACTAATATCTAGTTGAAAAAACATATCTAGAAACTAAAAATTGAGATCTTTAAGAAAAGTATAACAGATAATACTAAATAATGATCTGTAAGCTGAGAAATTGATTCAAGGTTTCCTCTAGGGTTGTGTCTTTGTTGACACCATGTGAGGTCAATGTGACATTAGCTTTAACATTTTCTAGAAATGACAAAGAAGCAAAAGTCTCAAATAGGAAATAACTTTAGTATAACTTCTTTCAATTTAATATTGAAGTAATCTTGGAAGTCATCCAATGCTGAACTATATTTCTAGAAGCATTAGTTCTCAGCACAGTAAGTAGCCTGACTCTTACGGCAGATGGACCATGGGGATCTAAGTGACAACCCTGACCACGATGCTACACTTGGTAAGTGATGGATGGCCTTCAATTCTCTTTTGGCCAATATTGATTAGATATATTGAAAGTATATTTAATGATATTTCAAAAACTAAGTTTTGGTCATAAATCAAACAGATGCTCTTTGAACTGAGTATTGGCCATTTTTCATCTGTGCAATTGCTAATTGAAATTTTGCAGAAGAAACAGACCATTATCAAGCAAGTATTTTTAAAGCAGTGCACCACCCCTTTTAAGATCAAAGACATGCAGAGATGTGTCTGCAGATGAATCTATGCACATTCAAATAAATTTTTATTGTATTTTTTACATTTTTCTAAAATTGACCACTCTCAAAGTACTCTGCCAGAATTTATATAAGTTTTATAGCTGTTATTTTATTTTATAATCTTCCTTCTTTTTGTTTATGGTCATTAGTTATCTGCTTCTGTAGCATTGCTACATTTTGGAAATATATTTTATAAAATTTCTTTATTCTAGCCCACATATCACTGTTGTTGAAAAAATACAATTTCAGTATTTTATCTATACCTAAATATAACTTAAATGATTACATTTGTTTTCACTCCTCTTTGATTTCTAAAATTAGAAATATATTTTAAGTCTTTTAAGATAGTTTCATTTCTGTCCATAATCTTTATTCCAACATGTTAATGCTTATTCAAAAATACTGCTGTATGTATCTATCAAAGATATTTGGGCTAAAAAAAACACAATGTAGAGGCTTAAAACATAACAAATATTTAATACAAATTTAATACAAACATTATACACTCTATGAAACAGATTTTATCAGTAATGACATTACTTAAATTTCAAATTTCTAGCACAATTTCTTCTTTTATTTTTTATTACACTCATTAGTATCCAAATTAATTCTTTGTAATTTGAGTCATGTATAGTCATATTTTAATTTATATTATTTATGTGGATAAACTTACTGCCACTATTTTTCATAATAATCTGATGTAAGTACAATTTCCTTCGCACTTGAATGTTATAATATTTAATGCAATTTTACTACTTTGAAAAATAACAAAAATAAGTGGTATCTGTAATTTTTTATTAGACACAATATTTTTCACTTTCCTTGTGTTCTAGGACTGAGAAGCCTGATATAGTTGTATTGCCAGTTTACATCATCACCACACAGTGAGTTGAAGATCAGCAGGAGGTACTTAGGAAGCCCTTCTTTCAGAATCTAAACTGGAAATGTAAGTGAGTGCAATACTGCTTCTCAAGCACCTTAAACCCTAGTCATAAAAAATGCCAATCTGGAGTTTATGTGTTATGTTTTCTAAAATGACTCTAGTGCTTTGTATAAGAATAGCTTCCCTGAGGTCACATACATGAATACTTGATCCATAGTTGTTGCACAGAAAAAAGTGTAGAAAATTATATTTAGTACATGTGAAAAATTAGAAGTGACAAAAATCCAATCAGTATGCTACAAAGGAGTCAATGATCTGAGGTGTGAATTGTGTGATCATAGTACTGAGTCCCTATATCATTTGACATTTTATTATGAGCATTAAAGAAAGTAGGAAATAAAAGACAGGCATTTGATGTGGTAAACCAAGCTACATATTGGACATAGAAAATGCTATACCACTGAGTGTATATTTGCTAGACTTCAGTGTTTTATCATCATCGTTTTGGTGTGTTTGTGTGTCCATGTGTGTATGCCTGTGCATGAGCAAATCAATGTGTTTGTATGTAGGAAAGTGTGTGTGTCAAGGCCAAGGTTTAGGCCACAGAGCACAACTTTCCGTGATCTGTTCTTTCCTTTCACAATTTACATTAGATACCAATTGCATTTGGGTACATTGCATGCTCACGAAGGAATTGGTTTACTTGCTTTGTCATCTCTGACTTTCCTCATTGAAAATTAGCAGTTTTGAATTCTTTTTACAAGTAGATGCGTTAATAAGAACAGAAAATGTTGATGTCAATGCCCATGTTTATATGGAAAAATATTATGTAGTCCCTCTCTTAGACACAATACTATAGGTAAGTAATAACTCCTTGGAAAAGGAGAATTGCTGTCTCTAAGAGTTGAGTTCCTTTGATGGTTGTAGAAAAAGAATGGATAAGCCCTGAGTCTATTTATACACAAACTACAAAACAGATTCAACAAGTAGCGTTTATATATTTACACACACACACACACACACACACACAAATGAAATAATTTAAGAAAACGAGATAGTCACCATCAAAGGTGTGTAGGCATATGAGGGATTGTAAGCAGAATATCTCGGAGCCTCTGGAGGGAGAAATATCAGGGACAGAGGGAATGTAGTTTTACTTAAATTAAAAGCATATTTTTGAAACCTAAAATAACTTTTTATTTAAAGTAAATTTTATTGGTATATTATACAGATCCAGAGACTGTATACTTTTTAAATTTTGTCAATTTGGAGGAATGTATACAGGGCTACCTCTATTCACTGATTTTTAACATATAAGTGTTACTTTTGATTTTTATATAATTTATTATAGAACTAACTTTTCCAGTAAAAACATTTAAACAAAAGCATTCACTTTAAGAATTGGTTTAGATGTATCTCCCAAATGTATTGTGTTTTCAATTCTATAAAATTTGAATTTCAGTTGTATTATTCTGAAAGTCTCTGAACATTTAATAAAAATATAAGAGATAGAATCTCGGGTGCAGAAGATACTATAGAAAATATTGACACAACAGTAAAATGAAACACAAAATGCAAACCGTTCCTAGCCCAAAACATCGAGGAAATCCAGGACCAGTGAGAAGACCAAACCTAAGGATACTAGGTATAGAGGAGAGCAAAGATTCTCAACTTTAAGTGCCAGTAAATACTTTCAACAAAATTATAGAAGATAACTTCCCTAACCTAAAGAAAAAGATGGCCGTAAACATATAAAAAGCCTACACAACTCCAAATAGACTGGGCCAGAAAAGAAATTCCTTCTGTCACATGATAGTCAAAACAACAAATGCACAAAACAAAGAAAGAATAGTAAAAGCAGTAAGGGAAAAAGGTCAAGTAACATATAAAGTCATATCTATAACAATTACACCAGACTTCTCACCAGAGACTATGAAGACTACAAGATCCTGGGCAAATGTCACACAGACCTTAAGAGAACACAATTGCTACTATACCCAGGAAAACTCTCAATTATCATAGTGGAGAAACCAAGATATTCCATGACAAAACCAAATTTACACAACATCTTCCCACAAATCTAGCCCTACAAAGGATAATAGATGGAAAACGCCAATACTAGGAGAGAAACTAGAACCTAGAAAAAGCAGGAAATTAATCTTCTGTCAACAAACCTAAAAGATGATAGCCACACAAACATAAGTCCCACCTCTAACAAGAAAAATAGCAAGAAGCAGGAACCATTATTCCTTAATATCGCTTAAAATCAATGGACTCAATTCCCCAGTAAAAAGACATAGGCTAACAGACTGGATACGTAAACAGGACCCAGTATTTTGCTGCATACAGGAAACACGCTTCAGTGACAAAGACAGATACTACTTCAGAGTAAAGGTCTAGAAAACAATTTTCCAAGCAAATGGTTCCAAGAAACAAGCTGGTGTAGCCATTCTAATATCGAATAAAATCGACTTTCAACCAGAAGTTATCAAAAGAGATTAGGCAGAACACTTCATACTCATGAAAGGAAAAGTATACCAAGATGAACTCTCAATACTGAGCATCTATGCTCCAAATGAGAGATAACCCACATTCATAAAAGAAACTTTACTAAAGCCCAAAGCACAAATTGCACCTCACACAATAATAGTGGGAGACTTCAACACCCCACTCTCATCAATGGACAGATCATGGAAACAGAAGCTAAACAGAGACACAGTAAAATTAAGAGAAGTTATGAACCAAATGGATTTAACAGATATCTACAGAACATTTCATCCTAAAACAAAAGAATATTCCTTTTTTCTCAGCACCTCATGCTACCTTCTCCTAAATTGACTAGATAATTGGTCACAAAACAGGCCTCAACAGATACCAGAAGATTGAAATAATCCCATGCATCCTATCAGATCACCACAGACTGGTCTTCAATAAAAACATAAACAATAGAAAGCCCACATACACAGGGAAGCCAATGAGCAGATCTTAACATCAGGGTCCACTGAAGTAAACCAGCTGCTTCACCTTGTGCTTCACAGCTTCTGCTTCCAACACCAAGAGAGTAACAGCCAGGGATTGCTACCCTAGATTAAGTTATGTGAAAAGCTTGGAATGGTTTCTACTTAAATTTAGTTACATCCTAAATTGTGCAAAGGATTCTTCAACCATCACAAATAATGAGCAGTCTGTATTGGCATACTTTTTGGTAGATCAACAGATATATATCTGTTTGGATAGCTGAATGTATGTATTGAAATACTTTATGATTTTAAATGTCCATATACCCTTTTATCCTGGAAAAAAAAAGTTATATTATGTAGACTTGTCATACTGTATTTTCTTATTGAGAAATTATATATATGTTATGTATACACACACACACACACACACACATATATATATATAGTATTCAGGAGTGTGAGTATAGAAATTTATAAATTCATATGCATATGTATGTTGAAAGAAAGAATTTAAGCAGGATCAAGAAGCATTTAAGAGAGAACAAGTAAAATTACATGAGAGGATTTGGAAGGAGGCAAATCAAAGGAAATATAATTCTATTTTGATATGAATGTACTGTTGAAAGAATATGTATTTAGAATGAAGTTAGACATTATACTGTTCATGTAAAGCAGGGAGAATTTGTTCTTTTTAAGAGCGATAAAATCACTAGCCCATGGAAGTTGTCTACATTTCCACTATGAAACATGATTTCCTTTCTGTTCAAGTCTTAAATTCTATTAGACAACTGTTGGTTACCAAGACAACGTGTGTTCCGCCATTGCCTAATTGAAGTCTCTTGCAGGGCTGTTCATTGTTGTAGTTCAACACATCACAGCTGGGGGAACAGTTGATGGTTCCTCCTTTGGCAGATTGAGTATTGCCTTCTGGTAATATGAAAATTAGGGTTCTGCTGGCTTGTCATACAGTATTCCAAGGAATTTAACTGGACTGTTTCATTTTGGAAATTGTGTAAACTTTGAATAAATGAATCATCCATATACTTAAGAGCAGTCATCTAAAAACTCATCTTACTTGTCTTTTTCTTCTGTATTGCATTAATTTCCTTGCTACAATCATCAGACATGTCATAATATAAGATTATAGACTCAGATTTAACATCATTTTGAGTAGTGGGAAGATTCAATCAGAAAATATAACTCCTTATATGGGCAGAAAAAGAAGTTTCTGAAAACTTTGTTACCATAGTGCATGTTTAATATATTCAACATTTTAGAAAGAAAAGAACTAAAGAAAACAAATGCACACAAGCACCTGTTTGATCAAAAATATGGATACTGAATTTTTGAGGCAAATGGGAACTTTGAATACGGGAGCCGCTTTAAATCTTGTTTCAGTTAAAAATAAATAGAAAGAAAATTATTTAGAAAATTAAAGGTAGTCAGAGTTGGTTTCTAATATTGTAATCCTCGTGCTAGTGAGACAAAAGTAAAAACAAAGTTTCCTGATGCAAGACTTGGGCCATCCTGCCTTATGGTTTCTAGGTCAGATCATACATAATGTTTAAGTCAGATATAGAACAGGTAAAATAAAGATTAGTATACAGAAATTTTCACATAGTGGCAAAATATTATATTTCACCACCACCCAGCATTAGAGGGTACACAAAGAAAGCAACACAAGCAGATGTGCACTCTTACAAAGGATAAAAGCTTTGGAGCATAGATGACCAAGACAGATGTGCGTATCAGGCTAGTAGCTGAAATATCTAAACATAGATTGTCACTAAAAAATGCTATGTACACACAGTGTGTGTCCTAATTTAACGTCAATTAATATCTAATCTGATGTGCTTTCTGAAAGAAAAGTGACTTTCCTCACTTTGTATGTATTATGGCTTTTCAAACAGAAATCTGAACTAAAAATTTCAGTCACTTAACATTATAGGAAAAACTGTCTCTGATGGCAGTTGGGATCTCACTAGGTGTTGCCAATGGCTGGTGTATTCTTTCTTGAAAGCCCCCTTCTTGATTTAATTGATACAGACAGTCCTATATATCTTACATTATTATTGTTGTTTTCAGACCTGGATGAGGCTGACACGAACTTTCAGGTGTCAGGGCTTCAAGTTTAAATCATGAGAACATAGGAGATCATTGTGTTCTCTGTGTGCAGTAAATTGAAAAGGTAGGATGCAATGATGTAATTCTTACAATAGCTCTATTATGTTGTTACACTCATTTTAAATAAATGAGCTGAAAGAAAGTTATTTTTCCTTAATGCTTGATCATATGACTAGTGAATTCTTCACTCTGATTCGGGTGAGTCAAATAAGTTTTCAAAGACTGTATAATGAGAATACAGATAGCATCTCTTTAAGTGCATGTGTATTACACTTTCAAGTTTATCTATAACTTTTCCTGACTCTTTCCACTCCTATTAAAAATAACTAAATTTACATTTTTATTGGACTACCTATTTACTTACAACCTTTTAAAAAATAAACTATTAAGGAAAAGGAGCTCAGATCATAGATTCAGCAAAAACATAGTTTAGAACTTAATTTGGAATGGGAATGCCAAAAAAAAAAAGAAATTTGTGAATTAAGTTAATCTCTTCCAAACACTCTTGGATATTACATTATTTTAATAATTATCATTTTGTATGAAAAGTCATCTCAGTGAAACTTAAAGTTTGACAACGAAGATCCATTATGGTAGATAATCTCTTAAGTCAAAATGAAGTTGATTGAACTAGAATATTACCAGCAGACAATGTGTCTGGTACCTGTTTTATTTGTCAGCCAACCTTCCTACGAAGTGTGTTGTCTATCAGTCCATCCACTGTTGTGTCAACACATCCTGGTAAGGGACAATGCACAGTGCTTATTGCAAATGTTCACATTTGTTAATGTATTATGTCAGGGGCAGCTCTGCTTATACACTGAAGGTCTAAAATCAGCCATAGGCCTAAAGTCAGCAATAGGCCTGACATACATGTCTGCTAACACAAAGTCTTGGGTCTCTGAGGAAAAACACTGAAACAGATAGCTGTAAGATACTGTAAGCAGGCAGCGTTGGTGGAAATTTATCAGCCTGGATAAAACCTAATAGTTATAGACCTTGTAGATAGGTAGTCTTGGTGGATAGTACCAACAAGTGAATCATAGGCAGAGTCATAGTGATCTGTCCCCTGAATCTTCACCCAGCTGACCCTTGTTCTGGAAGATATCTGTACTCCCCTCTGAACACCTACGGTCCTGCATCATCCCCTTCCCCACATCCTGTCTTTTTGTGTACATAATCTATGAGTAAAAAAGTAAAAAGGGTGATTTGATCAGACTATAGACAGATTGCCTTCTTTGCATTGGTCTGTTCCCCACTTTCTCTTTCAGATGATCTCCCCGGACCCCTGTTTAATGCCCTGCTGGACAAGACAATGTTTGACTTCCTCTGTAAAATCCACTTATTCTGCAATATGTCAAATGTTTGTTTCCTGATTCATTCAATCCCTCTCTATAAGGCCAGATCTGTTTCATTTTTGAAAAGTTACCCTTAAGTTAATTTTTCTCTAACTGAAGTACAAATCTTTTCTTTGACTCTAAATACTGCTAATAAATAGTAGTGCACTTAAAGAAGTGTTATTTACATTTTTATAACATCTGACAAAACAACCCCCCCACACACACACAAATTAACATTACCAAGCACAGTGTTTCACATCTCCTTTGTCTTTTTGGATTTATTTACTTTATGTGTCAGAGTACGTATTGCTTGCATATATATTCACCATGTACATGAGTATCGATGGATGTTAGTTATTCTTTTATAATATATTTTTCTCAAATTGTAATTCATTCACACAGGGGTTATAAACACAGAAAGGCAGGATGTGGGGAAGAAAATGACACTGGAGTGTGAGAGTTCAGGGGGAATACAGATATCTTCAGAACCGGGTATCGGCTGGGTGAAGGTTCAGGGGACAAGTCACTATGACTCTGCCTATGACTCGCTTTTCCTTATCTAAGTTGGTATTGTCTGCCAAGGCTACCTATGTTAGTTTTAAGAGCCACAAGGAGAGAGAGAAGTCCACCAAGATGCTAAGCTTTCATTTCCCAAAGGAGCAGAGTAGTTCAGCCTTCTCGGAAAAGACTGACACCCACTTAACTCACTCCAGTTACTTTATTCAAACATTATACAAGGTTAATTGGGGCTGGGAAAGGTTCCAGCTATGAAAATTATCATGCCCTTGCTTTCTTTGGGGGCAGAAAACCCACACAAATCTTAGTCCTTTTTGATCATGGCTAGCCATAATCAAAAGATGAGGACGAGAACAAAGATTAAATAAAATGAGGACTTCCCAAATGATGAGGAAGAGTATAAAAATAAAAACAGTGATGTCCCTAAATAATAAATATTTCAAAAGACTACCTTTATAGATCATATGATTCCCCACCAGGAACATGCCAATACCATTATCTCTTTTGTTGAAGGAAAATCAATAGCTAGATTCCATGTGCTGAGACATAACCTCAATTACAAAAGTAAATGGTATTTTACAGAGTTAACCATTAAGAATGTACTTTTTTGATTTTCAGAGGAAATATGTAGTGTTTTCAGCATATACATAGCGACTCACACCCATGTTCCAGGGAACCTAATGCCTTCTTGTGACATTTGCATGCATAGCTTTTTTTTTTATTATGAAAATGAGATAAAATCATCTCCTATGATTTTACTTAGCATGGATCACAAAAGAAATTGTTAACTGTTGTTTATATTGTAAATAACAAAATACATTTGTCTTTTTAAACAGTAAAGTCTGTAAGAATACATATATAACATCTAACTTGACTTTAACTATGTTTTCATTGATAATAAATTATATTAACCATCAATAAAATTATTCCCTTGGTATGCAGGAGTTTAATAAACAGTTATGACTTCTAATTTTTATGTAGAACAGCAGCATACTCTGAAGACACATTACTTTGCTGAGAAATAAGACACAACAGCTTCTTCCAGATTTATGTAGTATCATTGTTTATCTGTTTACTCATTTACTGTCTTGACATGATTTTACTCATCTAACTTCTAAAAAGGTAACATTAGAAATGAAGGACTTTGAACTAGTTAGTATCCCTTTTTAATTTTTTTGTAGACTTCTCTGAGCTAGCCTCAGTCCTAGCTCACTGTTCATTATCAGGACAGCTGCAGATAATAGAGCAATAGCTCATCTTTTTTGAAAAGGCTAGAGTATCATGCAGCATACATGCAATATATATCTAGCTAGTGCCTATTAAGTGCCATGATTTGAAATTGAGCAGCAATTGAGCCAGACATAAATCTGTAATACCAATGTTACTATTTGTGGTTGGAGAGAATAGAAAGTGAGCTATATTTTAAGAGTGATGATATAAGGGACTTCTGGTGTTCACTCTAGCATGTATACGGTTTACAAGTTATCAGTTCAGTATGTACAGCAAGAAAGCACAAAGGAGAGCAGGCAAATTCAGCACTTCCTATGTTTATATGAGAAATGAGGCACAATCCAAATGATCACCACAGGTTTCATTTGGCAGTATAGTAAACTGAACCAAAATTTAAAGCGTGGAAATAATTCAGTTTTATGAGGATCATAGAGGAAAACAATAGTAATTATTACATTAATGTATATCTTCAAATTGTACAAAGAATTAAGTTGTAATGATTAGACTTTGTCCACACATATTGTGAATGTGTATTGGTGAACATTCTACTTTTTAATATTAAAGAAGATAACTTTACTTTTATATATATACACACAAACATCAATAAATGACAAAGTGTGGGGTAAAAATAAATGTAGACAAAAAATATTCTATTTCAAAGTGGGACCAGCTAGAAACAAAGCCTAAATGAAGATTGAGAATACATTTTACATAAACTAATTTAAACTATGTTTGATGTATGCTTTCGCCACTGGTGCACTATCCTGCCTTGCAGTCAGATCACCATTATTGATATCGGAGCTTTTAGCTGGGTTTGTTGTTCATATTTTTACTTTGGTAATGAGCAAAACACCTTCAGTACCATGCAAATAAGCCTTAAGGGGCAAGGTTCTAGGTAGGCACCATATTAAATTTTCCAAGTTCAATCAGTTGTGTAGATACTGTCTTTAGCAATCGGATCTTACTGTTAGTTTGCTGAGAGGAATCAATAGCCTTGGCAATAGCATGAGGGTTTTATGATTTTCCACTCGGCCCTTTTGGCAAACAACTCAATTATATATACCCTGCATAACTTTATGTTATCCTTTTAATAAGGTCCAAATTTATCATTTTCCAGAGAGCCTGCATAAAATGGAGAACTCCCTTCCCTGGCAGGGCTGCTGTTTTCTGACCTTGTCTGAGGAATTCAAAACCCTTCATATACTTCTACCTGCAGAATGTCATGTAACTTTGGTTAAGATTATAGGTTCTACTTCCTTTGTCATGATACGAACCCATTCAGCTAGTGTCTGACATTTCTAGAATGCCTCTCCATATTAATGAAACATTTTGGTACTTTATCCTTTCAGTCAATATCCTTCATCCATTTAGGATATACTAGCCCTCATCCCCCAATTATACAAACCTTGAATCACCTCATGTAATGATGTTCCGTATCCATGCAGCTAGTCTTGGTGGGTCTTCATTATCATATGTACTCACAGGGCTTCAGAACCCACTGTTCACTGTCTCTGCTTCCTGTGCCTTCTAAGACCTATATCAGCTGATAATCCCAGGGAGTAGGAAGGGTCACAATTTTATTCGCAGAAATAAAAGCTTCCTTTGGTGGCTGGTAGAGGCTCTGTCCCTGTTGTTATATGGTGATTCATTTAGATCACATACACACAAAGCATATATATATATATATATATATATATGTGTATATATATACACACACACATATATATATATGGAAAGTATATATTTGTATATATATTATATGAACATCTAGGTTGTTTCTAATTGCTGACTGTTATGAATATGGAAGCAGTAAACATGGTTAAGCAAGTGTCTTGCTGGTAGAATGAAGCATCTTTAGTTATATGCTCAAGAGTGATACAGCTGGATCCTGATATAGATCTATTATCAACTTCTAGAGAAACATTACACTAATTTTCACAGTGGTCATCTAACTAGAATACTTACCAGGAAGAGATGAATATTCCAGAATTGGAATATGTCTTTTGCGTGTGTGTGTGTGTAGCATGATGTTTTTATTTCTATAACTCTGTAGTACAATTTTGCTTTGGGAATAATGATAACTATAGCAGTGCTTTTAATATTCTGTATCTGTTTAGATACTTTGGGCTACTTGTGTTTCCATTTGAAGCTCAAAGTTGTTTTATTTGTAATGTGTGAAGAACTGTTTTCTAATTGCATTGAATCTACAGATTGCCTTTGGTTGAACCATTCTAGTATATTAATCCTACCTATAATATAACGTAGAAGATCTTTCCATTCTTGATTTTGTATTTCTTTCTTTCTTCAATGTCTTCTTAAATACATTTAAATACATTTATTATACATGTCTTTCACTTTTCAGTTCATAATACAATTTTATTATCATTGGTTATCATATATTGTTTTCTCTCAAGGTTTCAGTGTCTTTTCTAGGTTAGGCTTATTGTGATTATATACCTTTATAGTATATAATTTTTATTAGATAATGGTGTTATATGAAATGGCAGTGTTCTTCACTCATTCTCATTTAGCTCCTCCAGAACCATTCCTGCCTGGATGCTGCCATGCTTCCTTCCATTGTACTAATGGACTGAGTCTGTGATCCTGTAAGCCAGCTCTAATTAAATGTTGTCTTTTAAAAGAGTTGCTTTGTTTATGCTATCTATTCAGAGCAGTAAAACGCAAACTAAGATAACACATATACACCTGCATTTCTCTGACTCATATACATGGAGAAAGTCCTAATTCAAGATTAATACTATGTATTAACTTAGGTTGTAAATGCTGATTACGTGGTAATTACAAGGCAATAATGTGGGTTGATAGATCATTTTCGTTGGGGAGGTTGAAAAAAGAAAAAAAAAAGAGGGTAAATGCACAGTAGGATATTAGGTTAAGTCTTAAGAGTCCTTGAAGATATATTATTAACTAATAGGTGTTTTCCAGAAAATATCTCAATCTTTTACAATCGAAGAGACACTATCCTAAAATTGCATAAGTACAAGTTTCTTCTGCTAATATAGTGCTGAGAACCAAACTCAGTCTAGAAGGCCAGCAAATATTCTTAACCTCTAAACTACATCTCCAGTCTATATATGCTGAAGTTGTATTTCCTATCTGAGACGACCTGATTATTCCTCTTTAGGAGAAGGTTCTCAGACTCTGTGACATAGATAGTAAAGACAAGACATAACAATCATTGAGTTTTATAATTGTTCAAAACTCAGCAAAATCACTAAAATCAGACTGTCATATGAATTAAGATGTTACCTAACCATTCTTCCTACTCAGTCAAAGGATACTTGTGGATATAAATATTTGTCGTCATCAATGCGTATTAGCAATGACTAGGGGTAAAGCTCAGTTCAGATGACTTATTGCTCAGTTTATTTGAAGAATCAGACTGCATGTTGCACACGATGATTCTACTAAAGAGACTTAGAAACTTGGTATTTTTTTCTTTTGAAGATTCATTTATTTATATTAAGTGTACACTGCCCCTGTCTTCAGACACACCAGAGGAGGGCATTAGATGCCATAGCAGACAATTGTGAGCTACCATGTGGTTGCTGGGAATTTAACTCAGAATGTCTGGAAGAGCAGACAGTACTGTTAACCGCAGAGCCATCTCTCCAGCTCACTACTCGAATTATCTATCTATCTATCTATCTATCTATCTATCTATCTATCTATCTATTTGTTTGTTTTTATGGATAAATTATTTATTTACATTCCAAATGTTATCCCCTTTCCTGGTTTCTCCTCCAGAAACTCCCTATCCCATTCCCCATCCCCCTGCTTCTATGAGGTTGCTCTCCCATCCACTACCTAAATTCTTAAAAGCAGTTTTACCAGCATTAGTGAAAGTTCAAAATATTAAGGCTTCATAATATACATAACAAATTTAAATGACTAAAATAGTATTTTGTGCTAAAAAGTAAAATAAAGGCCCACTGGGATCTAAAAGTGGTATTGAGAAACGTATTATGGCTACTGACAACCAACTATTTCAGTCTCCCTGAGATGCATGATGTAGTTCCCTAGGAGATTGTTAGCAGCTGGACCAATCCGTGGCTTTCTCAGAGATCCTGATAAAAGAACAAAGGAAATGATAGTTCTATGTCCTTCTCTTGGGATAGACTGAGCAAGTTCTGATCTGGAACTAGGCAAAGGACTTTGAAGGGGTTTCGGTTTCTGCAAACCTAGCTTTCATCCTTGAAGTGCTGTCCTTATTCATCTTAAAGTAGCTGTGTCTGAGGTAAACTGTATTCTCTCTACAATATTGCTTGATTTAGCTTTCAGTTAACCTTGTCACATCTCTACCCTGAAACTGTGTGCACAACTCTGTACTTACTAATAAACTTGCTTAGTCATTAACTTATGCAACACCTCCCTCTTTTGTCCCTCTTATTTCTAAACTACTAGTCATTTAGAACCCTTATTCCTGTGCGTTCATGTAAGCTAGGCCAGAAGAACTCACCATTAAGTGGTGGTTGAAGTATTCTGAGAATCTGTAAGGATGCTTCTAAGACTTGTGTGAAAGACATTGTACAGGTGAAGTAACTGAAGCAAGTTGTAGAGGTGATATTATGAACATCCCAGCAACCAAGCTGACAATGATTGTAGGAACAGAGTAGACCAGAAACAGTATCCCTGTCCTCATACAATGTCTATTGAGCATCCTTGACTTCCTGTGCTTAGAGCATACCAGAAGACAAAAAGGAAAGTATACAAGACACATCTCCATGATCACAAATTAGAGGACTTTAATTGAAAATGGATTACTTCATAAATGCCGGCTGACATACTCAGCCATTAATGTCTGAAATTGAAAGTTATCCAACTAAATATTTTCTCTGTCACACATGAAACACTGAACATATACACTGGATTATTCACATATGATTTCATACCAGAGTACCTACGTTCCTCTCTATCCTTATTTTCATTTGTAACTTACGCGTAATGAGCATACCAGTTAAAACTAAATTATTTGAAGGATTTTTAGCTTCTTTTTGTCATACCTAATGTGATTTGTAACTATTCTAAATATCATCTGGCTCTTTTTCTGTATATGAACTAATTTCAAAACCATAGAGAGTGAGATAGTAATACAATACACTGTGTTGAGTGAAATCTGAGTATAAATACCATACATCATTTTCACTGGAATTTATCGAGACTCAAAAGTGATTTATCACATTTCTTTCCTCTGTCCATGTGAAGGTGGAAGCGAATGCTAAGTGAAGCTAAGAGCCGTAGGAATCTGAGGATAACCATAATAAACGGAACAGGGTGCCAACACAGAAAACTCAAAGAGAGTTAAATAAACTTTTGTGGTGCTAAGTCATGGACTTCTTAGGTTGTTTATTCACTACAACATATTCTAGGAAATGCAGTGACAACTTACTCAATTTATTGACAGTAATGCATTATCAGTAGAGTCCAGGACTCTTATCAGCTTCCAAGCAACCTTCCATTCCTCCTAGTCTATGCTCATTAATTCTCAGTAGCATTCTAATATTTTCTCTTTTACTTTAGAAGTAATTCTCCTGCACACACATCTCTTTCCTGGTTGCAATAGCCCTAGGTATCTTGTCATTCTGCTTTATTTTATTTTCCTGAAGTATTAAACAGTTTTCATCTTTTCTCAGAATTCAGATGATAAAAGTTCTCTAATATTGAAGCTGTTTTATATTTTTGTTTTCTTCTTTTCTATTTGGTGTTTTAAAATTGGCATTGTGATAGAATATATATGGATTGTGTTCCTGGGTTAGGATTTCTGTGTGGAATCACATATTTTCACTTAGAGTTATGAAAGAATATTTTTGTTCTCCATACCTTATGTCCTCAGTAATCATTCTTTGAACTTACTAGACAGTTTGCAGATTGACATTTTGATGTCCCACACATATGTATACTCCTCTGTTTGTGTGTGTGTGTGTGTGTGTGTGTGTGTGTGTGCTTGCATACGAGAGTGAACTTTGCCATATGATGTCCCACAGAATATTCTTGCTTCCTCACATTTCTGGCTCTTGATTGGCATGCCATCTTTTATCAACCTTTTCAGGGCAAATTGATGCATGCAAACCTTATGCAAAATTCCACTCTTTTAAATGTTTATTATTCCCAAATTCATTTACATTTATAAGGTTGTTTTAAGCCAGTGTTTATTCTCAATTATTAGAAATCAGTTTCTAATACTTACTTAAATAATATTTGTGGTGTTCTATCTTAAATATGAGCCTAGTATAGTGATGGCCAATGTCTATTGCATTCAGTATATTTATGAAAATATATACAAATAGTCTATAAAGAAAACAACTTCTTTCAATTCCATCTCTCCAACCACACTGTTCCTTAGATGATAATAACCAACAATAAGCGTGAGGTTCTAAAATAAGTATGGGCATAATAATTCTGATGCCTTCAGTCAGTTCAGAAACAAAACACAAAGTTTGATTGGAAATATATAATAGCTTCCTCCTATTTTTTAATAGGTTCTATAGGAAAAAATATATTTCCTTGAGATATTCCAAGTGGCTGAGCAGTAGAAAGGATATTTGCCCACACCCAGATAGTGAAAACAAGTTACGTAATGTCTTGTCTACTTGCATGCCAAAAGATTCATAAAATACACAGGTTCAGTTCATCACACATGATTGCACATGGTAGACATTCTTTTTCTTCAGAACATTTCTAATATTTCCAAGGGAATCAGACTTTGTTTCTTTTGTCTGTTGATTATTGATTTTAGTTACATCCATCTTCCTAGATAAAGGAAACCAGCAGTAACACATACACAGAAAGTCTCTGAGACAGTAGAGCTATTGATACGGTTAATGATATTGAATGATAATATTGAGTTTTCACTATTTAACATATTAAAGATATTACTTAAGAACTGCTTTTAGTTTCTGTCGGTAAGAATTTGATGAAGTCTTAGAAAAATAATGCATGTTATTTAAAATTGTTCTTATATTCATGTGTGGATCTTTGTGGTTCTAGTTACTTATAATAATAGCCATTTCCTAAGAATATGTGATTGTAAACAAAGACTAGAAATGACCACATAATGGTTAGTACTGACTGGGTTTTGTCTGTCATTGATAAAATCAAATCTACTGAAATTGAAATTTATTGACACATACTTGCTACAGAGGAGTTTTTTCTTTGCCAGAAATTTTATTTTATTTTATTCATGACAACATTTTTAACCATATTTTTTAAAGGAGGGTTTTAATATACTTTGGTATAAGTCCTCATTTGCATGAGATTATTGACTTAGAAGTAGAAAGGGAAGAAATTATTTTGAGAAATACTCTTCCAAAAATTCCCTGCATAGTATTTAAATTGAGAGAAATTTACACAATATACAGATGATAATATATTGTCTTTCTTGTTGTGGCTTCAATATTTTGTAGGAGAACAAGCTGTAACTTAAGAAGAAAAGTTTCTTATCATATTCCAAAGTGTTAATAACCAATTTTACTTTACATATTTCTTGACTGCTTACTAATGTCTAGGGTGTTGACAAAAGTTAGCATTAGCTCTCTGAAATAATGTGTTCACCATATATTTATCCGGATGATAGTATGTTAGTGTATTAAAGTCAACCATCTGTATCCAAATCATAATCTAATAATAGAAATGAAAATGTTTTCAATTATATTAGGTAGAGTTATCATTCATTTCAAAATTCAGTGAGCAAAAATTTAATATTATTCAATATTTCCAGAGAAACCACACCAGGATTCAATGTTTTATAGGTCAATGAGAGTTAGCCAAAAGAAAGAAGATGAGGAGCGAGAGATAAGAATCTGCTCATGTGAATATGGATGAGATCAACATCAACAAGGTTGATGATTAAACATAAGGGTCAGATTTTCCTTTGTAAGAGGAAATAATTGTAACTGCATGTTTTTTGACATATACCCTATTTCCCAGTTCCTGAATAACAATTTGGAGGCTTAATATAAAATACTTTGTATACTAATTAAGACAAAATAGACACAAGGAGAGATTGAGATTTTATTAATGCTTATTTTTAATAATATTTTACTTTTTTGAAATTATAATGCAATTGAATAATTTCTTATGTTCTGAATTCTAATCAGTTAATTTGCAATGTAACTAAAAATCTTTACTTTTTTCTCTTATATTTGAGATTATAAACCCTCTATTCATATTTTATATATTCTATAATCTTTATTCCATATTATATATTTTTATTGGAGATTACACATTATATACTCTGTCTGGCTTAACTAAACTGAAACATTTTCTCATAAAAACATTTCATATTACTTTAAAATATCTTAAGAGAAATGTTAATATGTCTTCAAATACATTTTATAATAAGTATAAATTGTGCGTTCATATGAAAAATAGTTGTAAATAATGTCTGAAAATTATTCAACAATAAATGAAGTGAAAACACACCTAAGTAATCTGAACATATTATAGGAAAAATAGCACTGGTATTATCTTTCATCAGTGTCTAATTTTCTGTTATTTCACAGCCACAAAAATAAAGTACATAAAAGGCCTCATAGCATCTGTCTGTATGGAATCAATATTAAATATACAATTTACTACCCATGTAACATGGCAAAACCTTGATTTATACAATGACATTGCTTTCAAACAGTGGTCTCTGATGGTCGTGGTGTTGTTTCCTTAATTCACTAGCCTAATATCTGCTAGGATTCTGTGATGGTATGAGTATGCTTGGTCCAGGGAGTGGCACTATTAGGAGGTGTGGCCTGGTTCGAGTAGGTGTGGTCTTGTTGGAGGAAGTGTGTCACTGTGGGGCTGGGCTTTGGCATCTCATATAGATGCTCAAGTCTAGCCAGAGCAAGTCTTCCCCTAACTGCCTTTGGATCAAAATATAAAACTCTTGCGTCCTTCTCCAGCTCCATGTCTGCAGACATGCTACCATACTTCCTGCCATAATGATAATGGACTGAACCTCTGAACAAGTAAGCCAGTCCCAATTAAATGTTGTCCCTTATAAGAGTTGCCTTGGTCATGATTTATCTTCTCAGCAATAGAAACCCTAGCTAAGACAGACAGATTCCTTCTTCCGTTCTCCATCCCAGACATGCTTCACACAAATATTTAAAGGGTGTTATTGAATCATGTAATGATTGATTGGGTGCTGCATACAATAATATATTTATCTTTGGTGATCTCTAAACATAATGTCAGACTAGCTGAAGTGGACTTTAGCCTCTATGAATAGAATAAGAAACATTTAATTCAAAGTAAAACAAAACAAATAGAGAACCATGTATTATTTCCCTTGGTATCAATAAACATTGTCACTGATATGAGAATGAGCTAAAAAGTGAAAGTGTATTTTGCTAATTTTCCCCTGTCCCTCAAGAAAACAGTTGCTAATAAACTAACTGAAAATATCCACCTAGCTCTACTTAAGTGCTTCCATATCACCAATCTAAATGATCTTCGCTATTGAGTTGATATCCATGTAATATAATTTTTTCAATAATTTTATGTTTTCTGCCTTGAAAGAGAATTTATAAAGGCTAAAGTATAACAGTGTGGTAACTGGCAATGTTCAGTCTATTTCTTTAGTTACATTGCAAATTAACTGATTAGAATTCAGAATCTTCAGCAAAAAAAGAAATTTAAATAGCTTTGAAACCAGAAATTTTGATTAAAGCCAACCTTTTAAAAATTCACTTGTAAAAAATCCTCATCTCAGTATTTCTAAAGCTGTGATGCCCCATCTACTCAAAATGTCCTCACTCAAGTAGTTTTTCCTACTTCTTTCTGTGTTTTTCATTAAAAGATTGAATTATTTCCTATTGTTCATTTCATTTGGATTACATACAGAATCAAATATGGAAGGCATTAGCTTAGGATCATAAGACCATAAAACACATTTCCAAGTAATAAAGTGTTCCAATATTATATAAGTTGTTACTATCTATAATTTTTCTATGACTTATATGCTTTAAGCTGATTTTGATGTTAAGATGGAATGTTCAAAGCTTATACTCATTAATTTTTTCTTTTGAATTAGTAAGCGTATCCTGAACTGCTGGGTTTCTTTGTGTTAATAACGTACATTAATCATCTGTAGTGATGTGGAAGGGAATGATTGGGGTAGATGATAGGAAATGGGAACGATAAAGGAAGAATATAACCAAATAGTACCCTATAACTGTATTCACATGCTGCAGTGGAAACCATGGATTTGCTTGCTTTGTACAGGGTCGTTCACACAGTGGGCAATGACAGAGATGTCTGTCCTTGTTGTCCAAACAATGTGTGAAAGAATCTGTAATACTGATGTAGTGACTGATGTGCACAGGTAAGGCTGCTTGGGGGGACTCCCATCGCAAGTAGGATCAGCATGAACTCAGAATCACACACATATTTTAGGGTAAATTCAGACTCAGAGAAGACTCTAAACTGTAATTTGATGAAAAAATAGAAATAAAATCTTTATTTTATAACCACTAGGATCATGTGACCTCTGAAAGACAAAGAAAAAATGTAAGTTGAAAAGACAGCACATTGCTTCACTGAGAAACACCTTTCCAAAGACTTCTGCAATTTTCTTTGATTGACTGCTTTCCCCCACACTTAGACAAACATCCTTGTTGGCAGAAAGCTGCATCTCCTCAGAGATTCCAATATAACTGGATACTTATTCTGTATGACAATTTCATAAAGTGCTAAACTAAAAATAAAGAAAAAGTACAGGCTACATTTTCTGTTTTCCTTTCTTCTTGGCAAATCATTGAATGGGGAAAAGTACATATTATAAACATTTTATAAACAAAAGTCTAAGAAGGGTCAAATATATTTTCTTTATGAGCTATAAGGAGTAAGTAATGAATATACTTGTGTAGTGCTAAGTATAATAAAAGAATTATTATGCATTAAATGATTTCTTGTATTCAATGAATAATTATTAGTGTGATAAATTCCAACAGAAGATAAAAATAGATTATAAAATTAAATGTGCAATTATAATATATATCACTATATATTTTATGCTTAAAATATTTTTAATCTTTTTCTAAGTAAATTCATCTTAAGGACCAATGTGTAAATATGATTGTGTATTTCAATCAACATTAAATATAATAGACATATTTTTGCATATTAAAATAAATATTGCAATTTTCTTTTTGAGTTGGAGACTGATTCTATGTATATAATTTTTAAACACTGAATACATCTATCAAAATGAAACTCATTAAATGTCTACAGTTCTTTTTCAAATCTTATATAATACTGATACCCTGTGATAAGAATATATATATTATATTAGCAATTATAATTATATGTGTATGCAGTATATTCTTATGTCATGCTATTTCATTTTACATAAACAACCTATAAAGTGCAATAAGTTTCTGAGTTTCAAATTAAGTACAGCTTATTTAGAGAAAGTAATAGTAATGACAAAACTAGACAAATCTATGCATCTAACATACAACCAGCAAAGTCAAAATGGTTGGTAAGACAAATACAAAAATCAGATTATGAGAGTTAACTTTAAATGCATGGATGCATAGTATTTAATCTATGAAATAAAATATTTACTAAATCTTAATATACATGATAAAAACAGAATTCTAGTGACAAAGTTATACATTTAATGAAAAATTGAATTTTTACTTCAATAATTTGTTATCCAGATGTAATTTTACAACTCAAAATAAGTTAAGCAAATAGCAAAATTGTAAATGCATGTTTTTTCATTCTGAGTTAAATTCATGCATGAACATTGAGCTCAGGATCTATATATTCTTTATACATGAAATTGATTTTTTTCTCTCTATTTGTTTTTGTTGATTTGTTTTTGTCAATTTATTATCATGTGATTTATTTCAGACTGACAACAAACTTCTATAAACTGAGTGGCTAAGAATAGAAGAAATATATATCTGAAGGTTCTGAAGCTAGAGAATCTGACACCAAGTTTGGCAATGACTTTTTTTGGAACAAGTAACTAGACATAGTAAAGTAGTCAAATGTTGAAAAGTGAAAAAAAAAAAAAAAACACGTATCATGCATTTTTATAAGGAAACATTTTCCAGTCAAGGGCCCTGTCTTATGACTTCAAAATATACAATATGCTCCATTTCTTGACATTTTGATTAGGATCTCATTACACCAATTAATGAGGACACATTCGGTACACATAATTTCCTTTATACTCATTTGTATGTAAATTGTTTTGGACACTATATGCTACAGTAATGACCTCCCATTCAATTTGTGCCAACCAGTGTAACAATGGCAAGTGTTTATGGAGGAAACATGTTGCTCTATTTGGTGGCCTTGAGGCATGATCCACAGGAGGGAATTCACACTTGGCACTAAAAACATGTTTAAATTCAGCACAGGGAAGACACAGGCCCTAGAGGAGAATGTATTGATATCCTTTTATTTATTGATCACGTCTACAAACTCCCTTCTAATTGTTTTATGTTTACATTCATGTTTGTAATTATTTCACTCTTGGTTAGAGAAACATTTAATTGCAGGGTGTTGTGGTTAATACAAAGACTTTCTTTCAAGCAACTGAGGGATCCAGCTATAGATGGAACATCTATCAATCCCTCCCCCAAAGTCCTAGGGGAGGGTTGTGACTGTGAAGATGTGGCTCCTGCATATGACATAGCTGTCATACATATAAACTCACAGCATCTCTGGTTAGTAGCACATAAACTCCACAAAATCAAAAGAACAAAACATTCCAGCATGGAGTCTGGAAGAATTCCAGGTGCCCTACTGGAATCATAGGTGTTAATGGCAACTGAAGGTTACTGTGAGACTGGTCACTATTCTTTAGGGATTTGGGCAGCTGCTAATCGCATGAATGACCACAGATACATACACATATGGTCAGCACTAGTGGGACTTAATGGTTTTTAAAACAGAAAGACAGTAATTTCAGACACATATTGACATTAGTCAAGGAAGCAGAATGGGGCTGTGACGGATAACCATATTTGTCAAACTGACCACGTAGAATCATTAGTCACAGCTGGAACTACACCATTACTCACTTATTCTTGAAGCAGTTGTCCGCTAAACAAATCATAGGCTTTACTCAGATTCTAGCATAGTAATAGGAAATTAGGATAAACTCTACTTATTACTCAGTAGATTATACATTTTAGACAAAATGTGCAACACCACACCATGTTCAAGTACTTTTGTCAAAGAACATTAATCAACTGAAACAAAATGGTATGTTCTTCCTTTTCCAGAGACCTATGCCTATATTGGCATGTAATCTGCATTGCTAACATCGAGACGAACTAACATACTGTTGTTTGATTCGACATGCCAACTAACATAGTGTTCTACAGTTTCATAGATTATATATATATATATATATATATGTATATATATATATATATATTCAATGAAAGCCTTAGAAAACTTCTCCTTATAGTAATAAACAATGGTAGCCACAATAGCATTTTCTCAGTTTCCTTTCTATCAGGCACTGCAACTTAATATAGCTAGGTGCTGGCAAACATAATAGCTTGCAATATATATAAAGAATAAATTTTAAAGAAAATTAATCACGTTTTTAGTTCTGAGTATTGAAGTCGTGCTTACATATGCTGAATATAAACTTTCCTAGTTAAATGCACTCTGAATTTGACATTTAAATGTTTTATAGTAGGCAGCAAATGAGCTTGCACTAAATAAGTCCAGCCCATTGTTGGAATCATAGCTAAACAATTATATTTGCAAAGATTATCTAGAAAAAGGACTGTTGGTTTCCCTTGTTGCAAAATATCAGAGAAGCTAAGAGATCTATAAAAGTTATTTTGGAGATTAAAAACGTATTTCTCAGTTGAAAAGCTCTTACTTAGCATGTGCCAACTATTGAGTTTATTCCACAGCAATACAGAAAATATGAATAATAAAAGTTCTCTTTCAGTATCAAATTATTATCTTCTGTTGATTTTACTCTCCCTTATTTTTGTTCATTTCCACACAAAATATTAATTTTATGTGAGCACACTTTACAAAGAGTTGCATGTAATTTTTAAGAAACAAATCTGGTCCCTGTGAAAGAGCAGCCTATGCTTTAAACTACTGAGCTACCTCCTCCATTTTACATTATATTATTCTACTTCCATGACAGTATTGGAGCCACTAAAAATTAAGATAGATAAATTATATTTATCTGTTTATTTGGTTGTTTGCTCAGGATCAGGGAATGGGAAGAAATATGTCAGAGCCAGTGTGGAAATCATATGAAATCATGCAACTTCTAGGAGTTGCTCGTTCTTCCCACTGCTCGTTCCTCTGCATTCCTCTGGAATGTGGTTCAGGTTGTCAAGTGTGGTGGTAGGCACAATTACATGCAGCCATCTTGTCAGACCTCTTAGTGAAAAATTTTAAATGAAATGTGCCTTATAATGTTATCAAAACTTCAAGTTTTCTAATTTATCCTGTAAAGATCATGTTCTATAGGTGCCTCTTATGTTTTGTTTTTCAAATATAGTCTTAGATTCAAAAATTATGAGAAAATGCACATGGAACAGTCTCTTATGGAAAGAAGAAATGTGTCTGTATTAAACAAAATTTATTAATTATAAAGAAATACAAAAATGTGTCTGTATTAAATGAAATTTGATAATTACAAGGAAATACAAAACTACTTCTGTTCACTGATGAAGCACACATCTTTTTGATATGTTCATGACTGCTGTTTCTTTTCAATTCACCAACAAAGGAACGATTAGCTGAAATTTTCATTTTAACTGTAGCATCTGGATACAGCAACTTTATGCAAATTCATTAATTGTTACACAACAATACATCTTTGAAACTTAACAAATGAGAGCACAGGTAAATAATACAGATATGACAAATAGATTTCCACACATTTTATAGCAAATTGGATTGTACTGAAAGAAAAATAAATTATGAAACAATTTTCATGTTATTAACTGAAATATACTATATAAGTTAAATGAAAGACAGTAACTGGAACTACAGATAGGTTTCTATACACATAATTAAAATAGATTTATATGACATTACTAAAACACTTTAACATCTTTATGAGTTCTACAGCATTACTGTTTTATAGAGAACATTCTAGAAGTAGAAAAATTTGCTAGATATACAGTTTGAATACAGAAAAAATTAAAATGAAAAATAAAGGATAACTAAATGAAATATTGTGATGAAATGACTAATTTCTATTTAAGTGGATTTTACGATATGAAAATAAAAATCAAAATGAGATATGGACTATTGATCATAGAAACATGGCAGAAGCATAATTGCATGCAACTGTATTCATGAAGAAAACAGAAATAGGAGCTCACTGTATCCTGCTAACATAAGGGTTTTAAGGGCTTAATGTACGATTATAGAGATCTGTCAATGATTATTCCTACTTTATTCTACAAAGTGTTACTACTTCAATACTTAACATTTTCAGAATCATAAAGGAAGACTTAATTATCCTTAACTCTTAGGTTGAAAAGTAAGATTCTTTGAGAATGGTTGAGAGCTCAGTCTAATTGTAGATATAAGGACAAGTACTTAGAATCAGTAAGAAATCATTCTGGATAAGGAAAGTAAAAGCAGGAGGCTTTCTCCTAAGGTCTAGAATCTTTCTAGCCATTCGGAATAGATTAGGCTAGAAATAAGTTTAAAGTACAAGGCACAAATTCCCACCTATTGAGTGGGTCTTAAGACTAGTGAGACTGCTTTAATGCCTTCTGATACAAGTGCTGTACTAGCACCTTTCAGGACGTCTTCATGTTCTGTACATGACTCTGGTCATTAGTTATTACAGATCAGTAGGACAATTGACTCATTTTCTCACTTTGCAGCTTATCTAGATCTGGTACCATTAAGGTAAGTCCTTATGATGGAGGATTCCAGGTCAGTTCCACTTTATTATCTCCTCTTCGTGTGTCAAAATTGTGTGAATTCTTCAGCAATACTGTCTTATCTTCATTTCTGGGAAGAAACAAAAGAAAATGGTAATAGCTTATACTGTTTTGGAACACTTTATTCACTGCTGCTCAGTAACTACAAAGGTTTCCTTTGTCTGGTACTGCACTTTGTGGGTGGGAGTTCCCACTTCAAGTGATCCAATCCAGAACATCCCCTACTGGTGTGATCAGCTGCTTAAGGTTTGGTTATTTTTGGATATAGTCACATTGACAACCAAGAATGACTATCATAAGTATTTAGGTTGCTACCATTCCCTACCTAATGCTTACTGAGCTACAATGAACATTACTGAACAATTGTTTATTATTGAAGTAATTATTTAACATGGCAACTTACAATCTGGTTTGTTCTTAATCAGCCACCATCTTCCCTAGGCCTGTGGCCACTAGTGGAGGCAGCATATTCTTTGTGCTGATCAGCTCAGGCGACTGGCTCAGGCAGTCAGAGACACTGGCCCTGCCACTCACAAGATGGCAGCAAGGGAGATGGCTCTTCCAATCTTCCACACTGTCTCCACAAGGCTGGGCTCAGCCAAGATCATCCCATCTGACCATCTATGCAGTACCTGGTAGAAATGAGACTCTAATGTTTAAAGATTATCGAGTAGCTTTATATATTTGGTAATACTCAAATAACAAGATGCTCACACAATTAGAGGTATAACCCAATACTCAACCTAGATATATCTACTACCTTTGACAGCTAGAGACACACACAAGTGTGCTGACATGTTCCCCTTTTTCTGGTGTTCTCCCTCTAGCTCCTCCTCTTCCTTCTCTTCCTTCTCTTCCTCTCTTTACTCCTCCTCTACCTCTCATTATTCCTCCCAATTTAGCTCCTCCCAACTTGCAGGAAAAATATGCCACTACAGTCTACTGAGGAGAAAATTATGTTAATAACAAGCCAGTGATGATATAAGTAGGTGCTCTGGTAGATTTACTTTTAGGTTTTGAGAACACTATACCCTGTTTCTCAAAGTTGTTGTACCAATATGCAATCCCACCAAAACTAACTGAACATTTCATTGCAAGCATTATTTCTCAGTTGTTTTCTTGAAAATAGCAATTCTGAATGGGATAATATAAAAATCACAAATTTGTTTTAACTTGCATTCTTGTAATTACTAAAAATGAAGAACAAATTTTGAGATATCGTCTTAGTCTTTTATTTTTTCAACTACCATTCAAGGTTTAAGGTTTTAGGACTGAAGTAATCTGTATAAAAATATCAGACAGTCTCAATGTATCCTATTATGGGGATAGAAAATTTTCTACTAGCTGTGTCAGAGATACAGTTGCGACAGTTCTGATATATTTTAATAAATACATTAGAATAAATTGCAAACTCATAGACTCATAGCATCTAATAATAAAATATGTTCCATCATAATTCTGTGAGAAACAAAATGTCTGCCACTTTTTTGGCCTGGACACTTGCCAACTATCCCAGTGGCATGCAGCTCTGCTTAGCTCAGGCCGCCATGTTCCATGGCCAGAAGCCAAGCGTGCCACAGATGGAAGTGGCCAGAGGCCTCAAGTGCCACAACTAGACCTGCGAGCCCCCAGTGTGGTGTTTGCCTCTGCCAATCCACCACGCTGTCCACAATGATTAGCTGAGCCCAGACGATCCTCCCATCCATGTGGTACCCGGTAGAAATAAACCCTTAATGCTTAAATATTGTCCAATATTTATATATTTGGCAATGCTCAATTAACAAGATGCCCACACAATTAAATTTGTTACCCAATACCTAACCTTAGATAAAATTTGTTACCCCGGACTGTTCTTGATGCATTCATAGTTCTCCATGCCTGCTACATCTGTCCTCTCTCCTCCTAGCTCCTCCTCTTCCTTCCTCTCTTTCTCTCCTAGCTTCTCCCATATTAGCTCCTTCCCAATTACCATGCTTATTGCAAATAATGGCAGCGCAACAGGAAACCATCCTGTTACAATAATTTTTGAAATTATTAATGCTTTGTTTTATCCAAATTTCAGTGTCTAATTAATGGATATATATGTTAAAGAAAATATTAATGATATTAAGTAAATATATGTTTTAAAATTTAAGAAAATGAATAATGGAAAGGTCAATACAACCAATAGTCACTAAACACTTCACTATAATTAGTTTCCATTTTTGAATGTCCTTATAACGATCTGTTGATGCAATAAGTCTTCATAACTGCAGTCCTGATCATATGTTGTTCGGCAAATGTCCATTTCTCCTTCAGGTTTTTTCAGTCTGCCAGTCTGATAAACAATCTCTGCTGTATACATCTTCAATGTATACAGGTTGATCTAATTCAGCAGGCTTTTTTTTCTACTATCCAGTGTCTTTCAGCCAATCTTATTTTCCATTTCTGTTTATCAAGGTACAATTAGATCTTTATGAATCCACACATAAACTAGTCACTTAGACATTCATAATCCATGCCATGTTCCATGCCAGCAAGCCAGGCTTCATGTCCAGAAACAATCAAGCCATATTACATAAGATGTCACTATATATTGTCTCCAATACCTGATTAGTTTTCTTACCAATTCCGTTACCCCCAAGGGCCAAAGGAAACCTGAAGAATAGAAGGTGGAAAAATTTTAAGAACTAGTAGAGATGGAGAATATCAAGGAAACCAAGCTGTTAGAACATGGCTACACCAGTACACTTATCAACTCACAAACACTGTGGCAGCATGCACAGGGCTTGTGTAGTTGTAGGCCTGGTTGGATACAAGCACAAAGAGGAGAACTGGACACAAGTCTCCATTGTTAGTCACGTAAATCTATAATCACTATCCAATGAAAGAAATAATTTTCTTCAATAGTGTCTTACTAGGTATACAGAACATAATTAAGGCTTGACTTCAAATCCAGCAGTAGAGAGGGTCAATACAAACAAACTGAGTTGCAGTTTCTGAAGTTCTTTTTCTCGTATTATTTGTTGTTTTTCTTTTTCTTTAATCATTTTATTCATTTAGATTTCAAATGATATCTCCCTTCCTGGTTACCATTCCACAAAACTCTCATTCCATCCCGCCTCTGCCCCTTTTCTCCTCTATGCCCCTTTTCCCTTTGCCTCTATGATGGTGCTCCTCCATCTTCTCTCCCACTCTAGTATCACACTGTGCTGTGGCATCCAGCTTCCACAGGACCAAGGGCCTCTCCTCCCATAGATGTCAGATAAGTTCATCCTCTGTTACATGTGTATCTGGAGCCATGGCTCCCTCCATGTATAATCTTTGGTTGGTGGTTTAGTCCCCGGGACCATTGGGAGATCTGGTTGGTTGATCTTGCTCTTCCTATGGGGTTGCGATCCTATTCAGCAACATAAGTCCATCCCCTAGCTCTTCCATTGGGGGTTCAGGGGCTCAGTCTGATGGTTGACTGTAAGTATCTGCATCTGTTCTGGTCAGGTGCTAGTAAAACATCTCAGGGAACAGCCATACCAGGTTCCTGACAGCAAGCGCTTCTCAGCATCAGCAATATTGTGGGGGTTTGATGTCTGTGAATAGGATGGATCCGTAGGTGGGACGGTCTCTGGATGCCTTTTCCCTCAGTTTCTGCTCCATTTTTTTGTCTCTGTCTTTCCACTGGACAGGAAAATTTCTGAGCTAAAATTTTGAGACACGTGGGTTACCCCATCCCTCAACTGGTGACTATACCTACTTACTGGAGGTGTTCACTACAGGTTGTATCTTCTCTTTGTTGAGTATTTCGGTTAAAAGTGTCACTGTTCGGTACCCATAAACCATATGGGGCATAAGAAGAAGGAAGATCAAAGTGTAGCTGCTTCAATCCTGCATAGAACAGGGAATAAAATAATCACTGTAGGTAGATGGAATGAGGGATGTAGGAGGGAGAGAGGAGGGGTAGAAAAAGGCAGGGTAGGATCAGGCATTAGAAGGGACAGGAGAGAAGTAGTGTCAGGAAACTGAATAGAAACTTAGGGAATGGGGAACTGGGGGTAACCACTGGAAAGTCTCAGAATCCAGGACCAAAAAGTGACTTGTTGAGGTTTTGTGAAATAGTCTAGCTTATTTGCCTTACATGTCATTGGGGTCTATATTATGGTTGCCAGTTTTGTGGTTTCAGGGATTTTTGTGTTTCTACACCTGTATGTGTCTTGAGCATTTTAGTTTTAACTCTTTTCCTTCTGCTTGTCCTGCCCTATTCCAGTTTTGCTGTTACCATTTTTCTTCTTGTTATTGTTGTTATTATTGATGCTATTATAATTTAGATACTGCTTTGTGTCTTAATGACTCAGAGATAAAAAAGTATGGATTTGGATGGGTGAAGAAGATGGTAAGATCTAGCATTAATTGGTGGAACCATATTCAGAGTCTATTGTATTAAAATCAATTTTCTATATATTAAAAAAATCGTTATCATGAATCACAAACTGACACATAAGAAAGTAGAATAGGAAAAAGAATGTATCTCATAATAGACACATATCTGTTCTTATGCTAACATGTGTTAGATTAAAAATTTTAACTTCCTTTAAAGATATTTCAAATACATGTGTACCTATATATTATAATATGAAATAATTAATTTTTAAGAAAATATGATGAATCAACAAGATTTGTCAAAAACTTTCTGGACTAAATTTAATGTCCTTAGTTATCTGAAAAGAAACAAAGAATAAAAGAGTAAATTGCCTTATTTTAACCAGCTGCAGAGTAAAATTGGGCACATTGAAAACTAATGATGACTGTCATTCCCAAACTGGGATGATGGCTGGCCAATATTCAGTGATCGCTTTCTTCCTTCTTATTTCTTCCTCCTATGTGATCCATTATTGATGTTGCTAGTACCCTCAGCAGTTGTGTGGAATTTCCACAACACTATTGGACTGTTAGGCTTCTGCTCATGGGAATAGTTTCTTGATGCTTAAATTAGAACCTTAGAACTTTTAAATAGAAAGTTTTCAAATTTTGGTTCACAGACGGAAAGTTTTGAACACAATGCTCCAAATTAGAATTTTGGTGTAAGATAATGATGTGGAAATTGGAACAATTAAATTAAAAGGTATTTCAATTGTAATGAGTACAGTAGAATCATCAGACTATCCAAATACAATGCAACTTAAATAAGTCATCTAAGAAATAGTGTGTAGATTTTGAGAACATCTGTATTTAAAATAATATATAAAAATACACATAATTGATTCTATACAATCTAAAAATAACTTCTATTCCAGAAAGGATTATGTACAGTATGAAAAATTATCCAATTAGAGACTATGTCGGTCTTTCCCGAAGGCTTTTAAAACTATATCATTTATATTGAAAATAGATTATACTTCTTTAGGGAATAAAATAAATTTTTCTTTATTACAAGTACCATTATATGCATTTTTATTATAAACAAAATTCTCTAACTCCTATTTTCCTGAAAAAAGATTAAACTATGGAATTTTAGAAGACAACAAATTACTGACTAGGATTAATACACTGATATAGAATAAAGAAACATTATTGTTACATATCTGTAAAGTATTTTAAATAAATGCAAAAGTGGAATAGCATTTCAGATTGAAAAATGATTTCACTAAAAATTGTTGTTAAGTTTTTATGGTATCATTTTGCACAGTAGTAGAGTGAAAGAAAATAATATACTTTTATTTACTAATCAAATTTGTAAATACTTGCATTCTTCTTTTTACAAAAGAGCACAGCCTGATGATGTAATCCTTCAGGGAAAATAAATAATATGGTAAGCATATTTTTAAATGTTATTTATCAAACACAAATTATTCATGTAATTTAACAGGAAACAGATTCCTGGAGAAATAACCTCCAAAGAGGAAGAGGAGTAGACTACTTGTATGCAACTCAATTAATTTTGTTGAAAGCATTAGAGAAGTTCCCCCAAAATAAATAGCATTTCTGTGATTTTTTCTGCTAATAATTACGTTAATTTGATAAGTTGTATTAACAAAGGAGATCTAATATCATTAAAGAAAATAATAAAACAATTTGTCATACTATGTAAGTTTACCTAATCAAATTATCACCCCCAGAAAAAGACAGATAAAGTGAGCTTTTATCAGGTCATAGTTTGTAAACTTATCTATTGCAAACCCACATCTTTTCCTATTCTAGTAAGCTCCTTCTGCAGCTTTCAATTACATTGTACGTCAACATATTAACCACTAACAGCCATATTTAAGTTGGTGCAAATATAATTTTAGAAAAACAGTGGCGTATTCCAAAAGAACTTGTGGCATTTGCATCCCTATGTGAAATAGGCACATTGAGATGAGAGTAAGTTTCCTATCCATATGAAATAAAATTAATGATCATATTTAATATGCTCTGTGTATCAGGAGTACATGGCTTTGTAAAATTTGAATTATGAAAGATCTTACATTTATTATGATTTTTATTATTATTTATATTGTGTAAGCGGAATGTTTTTAAATGAACCAATATTTATTGCATGCCTATGAGGACTAGAGATAGTAAAATAAATAGAAATGATAAAAATGTTGATAAATAACATTATTATCCCATTTTTTCTTATCTGTCTTTTAAAGAAACTAGAGAGTACTTCTGAATCCATCACTACCACAGTAAGTTTTCAATTTAGTTTGGTATTAAAATTGTAAATACTGTAAAACAAGTACTGGAATAACTAAAAGTTTAAGCAAATACTCAATATGTAAGGACAAGAATTAGTTCAGCTACATCTAGGTAGCAGTTGGTAGGTAAATTTATGCCAATTATCCTTCTATGGAAGCTAATAGAAATTCTACAAAGGACCATCTTAGTATATGACCTAAATTACAAAACAATCTATATAGGATAAGCCAAGGTATTTATTCCCTAAATGTCTGGTTTATTTCCTTTAAGACTTTACCATTGTAAAAAAAAGTCATTTCTCAAATTATTTTACTGTGTAGTCAGTGTTTCCAACTGAGACAAGGGGGCATATTTGCTACAAATCAACACATTTCGGTTGACATGATTGTCATATTACATCTCACCGCTGTGGTAAGTTTGTTTCATTTCATTCAAAGTATTTTAATTTTTCCTGGTATCTTTGATTCACATCTGATTTAAAACTATATTATTTAGCCTCAGAATATGTTCGGGTTTTCATACACCTCTTCAGTTGTTATATTTTTAATTCCATCTAAGAATATATTTGGTAGAACTTCTGTCTTAATAAAATTTTCAGAGATGCTTTATGACACAGAATGTGGAGGACTGTAGTGAATGTTCCTTGAGAGAGCTACAAAAAATGTGTGTTTATCTGGTTTCAGAAGGAGTGCCATGAAATTTGCACTCACATCACTTTGATTGATAGAGCTATTCAACTCAGATGTATTTTTACTGGTTTTCTGTCTCATTGATCTATCATTTACTGATGGGGTTATTGGAGCATTCAACATAAGTCATTTACATATTTTATCTTTCAATCTGCAAAGGCAGTTTTGCGTTGTGTCTTTAGGTACATTTCAGTTAGATAATGGTAAGAAAACGTCTCCTTAAAATTAAAAACTCAAACACAAATCCATGATAAAAATTCTCATCCCTTGGGTATGGCCCTCATGCCTCACTGGACAACGACAGGGGGACCTGAGCCATTACAAGGTCCTCTTCAAGTACTGGAGGTCAGGCCTCTATCCCCACCTTCGCAAGATTAGAATTTCCACAGCCCTTCTATACTTAGAGAAGGGAGGAGATGTCAGGGTCAGCTCTGCTTACACAGTGAATCCCTAAAATCAGCCATAGGCCTAAAATCAGCAATAGGCCTGTCATACTTGTATACTAACACCAAGTCTTGGGACTCAGTGGAAAAACATTGAAACAGCTGGCTATAAGCTAATATAAACAGGCAGCTTTTGTGGAAATTTACAAGCCTGAATAGTCATAGACCTTGTAAATAGGTAGCTTTGGCAGACAATATCAACTTTGGTAAGGACAAGTGAGTCATAGGCAGAGTCATAGTGATTTGTTCCCTGAACCTTCACCCAGCCGATACCCGGTTCTGAAAGATATCTGTATTCCCACTGAACACCCACACTCTAGTGTCATTCCCTTCCCCAAATTCTGCTTTTCTGTGTTTATAACCCCTGTGTGAATGAAATACGATTTGAGAAAAAATTAATTATTTAAAAAAATTCTCATCCTTTAAAAGATACAGAAAAATTGCTAAGAATACAGAGAATATTTATCGTTAGGATATGTGTTTTTCAGTATTGTTCCAAAATAATCAACTCATTCAATATAGGTACAATGATGTGCCATTTATTGACTTTATGGGTTTTAGTTAACATAATAAGTGTTGAATTATTTGAATGACTTTGTAGAAGACCAAAGAGTCAGTATATTCAGTTCGACACTGATGAAAGTGAGATCATCGTGTCGCATGTTTAGATTAGTCTCTAGTCAGCAATGCAAAATTAACATTTTTTATGAGTTTGTGACTGCATGATTTCTTTCCATATTTATTAATAGTTACCTATAAAAAATGCAAACTAAAAATTTTAAAGGACCACCTCATTTTAATCAGAATGGTTATTATCAAGGACTCAGCAGAATAGTGGTAAAGATGGAGAAAAGTGGAAAGTTTTTCACTGCCAGAGTGAGATAGATTGGTTTACAGATATGCATGTAAAATAAGTTTAAAATGTTTAAGAGTTTAAAAAGTAATGAAGAAGTGTAGTGATTGCATTTTAATATTGAAATTAAAAATACACTTATAATACTCAAAAGACTTGCATCTTTATACAGTGACATTTATATACACATATGTACTGATCTTTATTCAGAAAATTAATGATATGAAATTGCCTAGATTTCAATCAACAGATAAATGTAAAATGAAAACATGATACTTGTACCTAATAAGATTTTAATCATTGATAAAGAATAATTAGATGAAATGCTCAAGGAATTAAATGGTTCTGAAAATTATTATATTCAGTGAAGTCATATAAATTTAGGATTGCAAAATCCTCATATTCTTTCTCAAATGTAGATTGTAGCTTGCAATATGCATGTGTTTGAACTGGTATATATATTGATAAAGTACCAGAGACTCAGGAGATAAGAGACTCTAAGGACTCAATGGGGGTGACTTTAGCCAAATGCCCAACATCGGGGAGAGGGAAATCCAAGAACCCACCTCCAGTAGATAAACAGGGCCTTAAGCAGAGTGTTCCTAACCCATAGTCAAAATTTCTGACCCAGATTGTTCCTGTCTTAAAAATTCTTCAGGGATCACAGGTTTGTGGCCCCAAAATTCCATTTCTCATCACATAATATGCTCAAAATCCATACATACTACCTGCTTTTAAAATACTGGGGCATAATATACTTTAGAACTTACAAGACAATTTCTATTCAGAAGTTATTTAAATATAACGAACAAACTGGTTACATTACTTTAACTCAGTTGCTCTAATTCAATGATTATCATGGGACAGTATTCCTGGAGTTAGTAGGGAGTTATTTTTGAAGAAAACTTTCTGGAGAAGTTGAGCTATAACCTCAAGGATTATGTTATTTATATCAGTATTTTGATATAGTATGATGTGGTTTCTGGTGATTGGGATGATAATTATTTTCTATTTTTCAGGAAAAAAAATCAAACTAATTCATAAGTACATGACTTCAATATAAATCTTTGTACATATTTTCATTTCCCTGCTTTCATCAATATCTATTCCTAAAACTTGAACATGTTCATATATTTGTATATTAAATTTAAGTCACTTTCATCCATTGATCATCTCTCTTACTTCCTCCCTCTATCAGTGAAATACTTCCTCATAACAAGTGAGCCACTGCAAAACTCAGGTAACAACATGTGCTAGCCAGTGCAAAGAACATAAGAGATAGAGGCTGGGGAGATGTGAATCAAAAATATGTGTTCTGGACATGAAGGAGCTGTTGTGCACGTGGGCTCACACAGACATGGTTATTGGAAGAAAGCCTGGAAATTACTGGGCTTATCACGACTTTATCATGGATGGAGGAAGGACGTCTTATATGGAGTATTGAAATTTAATATTTGGTAATGAAGGGGGTGTCCTTTTCTTCTGTGATGTAGACATTGATACATTTCCCATATCCTAGTATATAACCTAGTGCTAGTATTGATCAATGTAACTCTAAATCTCACAGATGACCAGAAATATTGATACAGAGGTAAAAGAAAGGTTATCCATTATTGAAATTTGATTAAAAAGATAAAATCACATGGTCAACATGTCTATAATAAAATTATCAGCAATTTGCTTGGTCTAGTTAATAAGGACAAGCATTGTTTCTCACACTACACATATGCTTACAAAGAGATTAAGGCTTCCTTCTACGAGCTTGTCACACATACATCAGCCACAAAAATATCCATTCCTAGATTACATTGAATTAAGAAAAAAATCTCTATTCTATGAAACCTCTGCAAATTTACCTAGCACAAGCATTGTCACCTAACTACTATCCCATAGGTCTCCATGACATTAGTGCATTCTTTCTACAACCCACATCAGGCTTCTGTTGCTGGCAAAACTTTTGTATGATGGTCATGAACACAATATTAGCATTGTATTTTGTAAACAGTAGTGAGTGATACCCCTTTATTTCAGCTCTTATCTTTAGACATCATTTTTGACTAATAATAAAACTAAAAATACATCATCAGGCATTTGCTGTACATTCACAGACAACTACCACAAACCAAATACTATCCCTGCCCATGGGTGTAAAATATTGACCATAAATATTTCTGTTCCATCAGAGGGATCAGGAAGCAGTAGAAGAGCTAAGAACAAAGAGAAACATCATTTTATGAGAACTTGCTAAGTGTTCAGCTGCTCTGTAGTGTTCTAAAGACAACTCCTTGGAATACAAGTTACAGCCTTGGGGCATGCAGCAAGATATTACTGGTGTCTATACATTAACAAAGAAAAAAAAGATATCTTTTGTTGGTCTGATTAAGCTTTAGAGGGTATCTCAGCTCATAGAAAAAGTTGAAAAGTGAAAGTCTGTTATGTGCCCATTTCCTTCCTCAGAGATATAATGTGAATTACCTTAGATCTGTTGATATTTGGGAGGCAAGAGCAGTTTCAATAGATACCATTTTTAGATTCTGTTTTATGTTCAGTGAAGTTTTAATCTTAATATAAAGTGAAAGAATATTTTATATCTTCTTATCATCTTAAAAGGACATAGATATGTTACTTTCTTTTAATGAAAAGTATTTTAGAACATATTTCCAAACATTTGTAACAGAAAAGTAACTATAGAATGAGAGCTCTATACTATTTCTTCTCTAACTAAAGAAGTATTAATAAACTATTCCAGAACAAAGCACAGTGTCAAGAGTGCAGGCATTCCTTAATTTAAAACTGATTACATGGAACTGAACGCACATGAAAAAGTAATTCCCCATGGTACTAATTGCTCTGAAATACCTGGGTATAATTTCTACTTCATCAACTTCTTCTCCCTCTTGCTTTAAGTGCATTACATCGTTTTTTGACCCTCACTAAAACACATGGTTGCTATTCTGCTATTCTATCAGCCCAAAGGCAAGAGTAGAACCACAGAGAGAAATAAGGTTGAAAGTCAACCATGCTTTCAAGTGTTAGCCTGGATTCTTCTGAAATCTGAGCCTTGTAAATTGAATAAACCTCTATTTTATAACTGCAATTATAGTTAAAAAATATACCTGGACGAACAACATACTGATTTCCCATCCTGTGTGTTTGTTAGCAGATCAGATCATACCTTCTATGAAGACTGATAGCTGGCAAGGTGAGATGTGCTGAGATAGACTTTTCATGTACATTTTGCCTGAAGCCATCCTAAAGAACACAACCAATGTGATAGTGAAAGTTATTTACTTACCTGATGGAGAAAATCTTAGGCTTTCTAAATTGCCAAAACAAGCACTGTCATACTAAAGCTTAATACGAGCTCATAACATTGGTCCAATTAAGTGAAGTGCCCCACAGCCACCTGTATTTCTGTCAGTGTATGCATCCCCAGGGTGCAGTCAGCAGCATATAATAATTCAAGAATGATTGCCTGAAAGGTTTTATTGGACTCACTCAGTTAACTCAGATAAAATACAGAGAAAGAGAAAACCTTGCAGATGACTGGATGAGTTTCAATCTCCAGTGTTTGTTTTTGATATAAAAATATAATATCTGGTTATTGGGAACAGATCCAGTGATGATTTGCCTAATAAGTTCTTCCAGTTTCGAATTTCTTCAGTCCCTCTCACCCCTTCCCTCTACTCCAAGGAAGAATAATGTGGGCCTTCACAAAAGGGATCTTCAAAATACCCAAATTCAGCTGGTTGTTTCATATTGTAAACGGGTAAACTGTGTGTTTGGCTAGAGGCAAAGGGGTTCATTTAAATTCATACTTTCTTTTGTTTAGACAGAAATGAAGCTATCTTAACACTTGTGGTTTTATTTATTAATAGTAAGATTATATTTCTTTTTCCCCCTTAGTTATTTTATTTATCTTGTCTCCTGTCTGTAAACCCCCATCTGATTCCCCCTCCACTTTTTATCTATGAGGGTGCTCCTCCACCCACAGACATACCCACACCCACCTCACAGCTGTAGCATCCTCCTACGCTGGGGCATCAAGCCTCCATAAGGCCAATGGCCTCCATCTCATTTAGGCTAGATAAGGCAATCTTTTTCTACATATGTAGCTGAAGCCATGGATTCCTCCATGTATGGTTTAGTCCCTGGGAGCTCTGGGGGGTCCGGTTAATTGATATTGTTGTTCTTCCTATAGGGTTGCAATCACTTTCAGCTCCTTTATTTCTTCCCCTAACTCTTCCATTGGGGTCCCCAGTCTTAGTCCCATGGTTGGCTGTAAGTATCTGTATTAGTCAGGTTTGCAGAGCCTCTCAGGGAACATGTGTACCAGGCTCCGTTCAGCAAATACTTCTTGGCATTAGCAATAGTATCTAGTATCGGGTTTGGTGTCTGCAGATGAGATAAATTCCTAGGTGGGGCCATCTCTGGATGGCCTTTTCTTCAATCTCTGCTCCATTATTTGTTCCTGTGTTTCCTTTGGACAGGAATAATTCTGGGTTAACAATTTTGAGATGGATGAGTGGCCCCATTCCTCAAGTGGGGGCATGCCTACCTACTGGAGGTAGTCTCTACAGGTGCTATCATTTCTAGGGGCAGAACCTTTTCTGTTTGATCAAGACATAATAGGACAGACAGCGATCCATATCAGAATATTTGACTACGGAGGATGAGATAGACATGAACATACAATCGTAAGTTCAATGATTTGTGCAATTTTCATTTTATTGTGCCTTAATTTTAGTAATATAAATTACCTGTGCACCTACTGAGTAGAATATTTTAACAACTGTGTGAAGCATTTTATTTATTTATTTATTTATTTATTTATTTATTTATTTATTTATTTTGTCAAATCATTGATCATGGCTATAGTGACCTAGCTTGTGGAACACTGGGGCATAACACGTCCTTTTTTTTTTTTTTTTTTTTACCCTGTATTCAATCTTCTCTCTAATCCTCTTTTATCTTTCTTCTGTCTCTTGTAATGTACATTATACATATGATTAGATCCACGCATAGGACATATTATGCTGTATGTTTCTATCTATTTGTGGATTATCTCCTGTTCAATTATTTTTTCTGTGGTTGAATGATATTCTAAAATACATATTTACTTTAATGTATCCATGTGTTAATGAATTTTTCATGGATTCTATATCTTTAATAATATTAAAAATTCTGTGAGAAATAGAAAAGCAGGTCTGTATAATTTGAATCACTAATTCTTCAGGGATAGATGATGCAATCTGTTCCCTAAAAACTTCTCCTCCTGAGACACTGTGATCAAATTCAAGAAGAACATCAGGATATTAAGCCCAACCTTACACCTGTTGCAATTTTCCCTGGAGTATATCAGTATTTTGAATTCCCCATTACTTGTTATCAAGGGAGTTGTGAAACCTCCTTGAGCATAGATGATTAAGGCAAAATTTATGAACAACAGATTTTTCCCTTTGGCAAAAATAAATCATATTTCTGTTTAAAACTCATGGCATTGACTTAGTTAATTTGTTGTGCCCTTCAGTCTTGAAGATATCAGAAAACTATAACTAAACATCAGGCAGAGATCAAAGAGTCTTGTGGAAGAGTAGGGGGTAGAATTTAGCACATCATAGGAGACAAAGACACCACAGGGAAACATGGAATGAAGTCACCTGAGCCAATGGGAGAACACAGAAGCTGAATTACCAACCAAAGAGCCTGTAGGGGTTGGACTTAGGCCCCCTATTCATTTATAGCAAATGTGCAGTTTGGTCTTAATGTGGATTCCCTAATTTGATCAGAGGCTGCCTTGGACTCTGTTGCCTGCTATTGGATCTCCTTCTCCTATCTGGATTGCTTACTTGGGCCTCAGTGGGAGAGGCCCACTGTATAGTCCTGATGAAACTAGATTTCTCAGAGTGCAGTGGTACTCAAGGAGGGCTGCCCCTTCTCTGAAGAGAAGGCACGGGAGTAATAGGGTAAGGGATTTATAGGGTGTGTATGGAAGGAGAGGAGAGAGGAGGCCTATGATCAGGATGTAAAGAGGATAGTGAATAAGAAAATAGATTATTGGAAACAAAAACAAAAAAAAAATGGACACCGAAAAAAAGAAAGAGAAAGCTGAACTCCAAAAATATAAAATCATATGATTGAATTCTGCATGGAATTTAATTTAAGAAATAATGGGATGCATTTAACCTCCAGAAGTATTATGGCCTCATTTGAACCTATATTCTCATAATACGAAATGGAAAGAGTACAAGAAAATATTGAGTTTGAGTTAATATGCAGTGTTGGTTAAATTGTGAAGTCTCAGTAATTGCAGCTATTGTTATGGCCAACAGGTTGTGGCCACGAGACAGGTGGATTCACCTAGATAACACATTTAGTGACATCATTTTTGATCAAATATAAATATTAAAGTTTGTCATAGCTATTTTGGCATGCATGGAAGAATAGATTTTATTTCTCAAATGTTCCATGTGTAAATGTTGTCATTTTGAGGATAAGCCTTCAAATTTCCCTCCAGAATAAATTCCCTGATAAATAGTTTTGAATTGAAACTAACAATATTATCACTTCTGACATTAGTTATGGCAGTATGTAATTCTTACATTCTTGTCCTATTACTGTTATGAACATTTTATTTCCGTTAGTTTTGAAGGCATACCGAGGAAGCTTGCAACATATCAATTTATTGTTCACTAGCTTAGAATTGTGATATAATGATGAAGTGACCAGATGAAATTTAGGACATAAAAATCTGTATGGGTTCCACAGATTTATGCTTTAAATAGTATAGAATTCAATCAGTGAGTTAAGAAAAGAATTGTCAGGTGGACTGTGGTTATAACAAGAGTCAGGATGTCAAGCTCATGGCATGTCTGCAAATGCTAGCATTTGAATCATTTGTACATCAATTTCCTCTCAAAACTATGTCAGAGTTTTAGAATAGCAGAAATTTTATGGAATCAATTTTATATAGAGAAGTCTTAGGTAATACTTCTTAAACTTAACCTGTACAGAAAGTAATCCAGAATTAAACCAATCATTCATACTGATTAAACCAGTATAAATACTTATGTTAAATTTAGTTGAATATAACTTTCCATTTCCTCACTTTGTCATTTTATGTACATGACTGGCTTCAAAGTATACCATGTTAATTGCTAAAATGTCATTTTTCAAACTGGTTGCAAGTGTTCTTACTTGTCATCCAACCTATTTGAGAGGCTGGGGCAAAGTGTAGCGTCAGACTGGAGATGCAAGTCAGTCTGGGAAATAAAGGGAGATGGTCAAGTATATATATAAAAATTCAATTTTTATATTATGTTTAAAACTCAATCTTCACATGAATATTGACATTGATATAGTATTTTTCTCCAACAAAAATAATTTTCCCAATGCATTGTTTTTATATCATTTTATATTTTTTCCTGAACAATGTTAGGTGAAAAATACATTTGAAATAGTTATTAGAAAATCACATATTTGTGATCAGCATTGTTCATATGAGTATGAATAAATGGAATCATGGCTTTAGATATAAGACAATTTCATTTTATAATTTTATTTGCCAGGCACTGGTAGCACATGTCTTTAATCCCAGCACTTGGGAAGCAGAGGCAGGTGGATTTCTGAATTTGAGGCCAGCCTGGTCTACAGAGTGAGTTCCAGTTCAGCCCAGGCTATACAGAGAAACCCTGTCTCAATCAAACCCTATAATTTTATTTATTATTTTCATTTTATTGGACAGATTTTATTTCTAACTTTAATAAATCAATAACTCATGTGTCTTACTGTATTTTGTTCAGGGAAAATAAAATTGAGAGGAGGTTATAGTAAATGATTTCTAGTTTAATTGCTCTACATAAACATTTTCACCAAGTCAATAATGTCACATGTTTAGTGTTGATTAACTTTGTATCTAAAGATAAAGTTATTGAACCTTTGTTTTCTACTACTTTCTTACATATTGAATGGACTCACGTTTTCTTGATTACTACTTATGACAATAAGAATTTAGAAAACCATCCCATGCTTTATGATTTTTACTCATAGAAGTTGTCAATATATAGAGAGCATATATATATATGTATATGATATATGTATATGATGTATATGTATATGTGTATGTGTATGTGTGTGTGCATGTGTGTGTGTATGTGTATATATGTATATGTATATATACATCTATTGCTATAAATGGAAATTATATCTGTATTAATTGAATCATATTTGTATTCTCAAATTTTAAAACATTAATCACTAAGAATCAAGAGAATAATTCAAGAACATTAAGGATTATTAAGGTTTTGATGTTATTGATTTTAGTCCTGGGTTTTAGTGATAGCAAATAAACTTTCTTATTTAATTACTTGGAGAAATGGTTTGTTATTGCTTAATTTAAAAAATGAATACAGCCTTTCTAAATTGCAATAAAAATGAATAAATTAAATTTATCCTGGAGAAAAAAAATGGAAAAATTTCTCTTATTCTAGAAATAATATAAACAACAATAACAATGGTTCTATTATAATTTGGTCAAACCCACATTTCCAGAATGAATTTCCTACTAGAGTGGAAATATTCTCAGTGCAGATTACAGGCCATTAAACTGTTTCCAGTTACTAGTAGAAAATCCCCACATGTATTAAAATGACCGACTCAGTAAAGAATGGCTGTCATTGAAAGGGAAAGAAGTCTTCTGACTTCAGCACAGCCCCATTTCTGTGGTTTCGAAGAGAGTCTCTAAAGGAAAATTTTGAAATGAAGGTTATCAGGAATTTGACATTTATGACCCTGACCATTCTGCACATTAGTGAAGGTCAATAAAACTAAAGATGTACAATCAAATGTCAAGTGAAATCTCTCTAGCTAATTACATTTAACTGGGTATTACATAATTTAATATTTCTTAAGAGCTAAATGACATTTTGATTTATAAATGTACTTCTTTTTATTATTCATTATTGTTTGACGGACATTGAAGCTGTTTACAACTTCTTGGTATATAGAAAAAACAGCAATGCACATAGATAAGCACATATTTTTGTACTGTGGAATATAGTCCTTTGAGTATATGTCCGAGTGTTTATACCTAGATTCTGTGGTGTATCTCTTTCTAGCTTTTAAAGAAACTTCTACAATGAATAAGTCTTCTTCCTTCTGTAATCTGCATCATAAACTTCTGTCCTTTATTTAACTGTGAAGTAACTCTGAAAGGCAAACATTGACGTTAGCTTTTAGAGGTTGGATGTTTGTTCCAGCCAGAATATCCAAAGTTTTTAGGTAAATAGTAAAAATTCATGGAGGAGAATGAGGATATAGCAAGAACAGGGAAATATAATGTAACTTTTAAAAAATATTTTTTAAAAATTAAATCATTTTATTTATTTATATTCCAAAGAACTTTATTATAGTGCATACATATGTAAAATAAATTTAAATGGAGGTACCATATAAAGATAGAGGTAGTACCCTAACTAAAGTTTATAATCTTCAAAATAAAATCCTAGTATCAAATTCAAGGTACATCTTTTAAGTCATTACCCAAAGGGTTTGCAGGGATAACTGCCTCTAAAGATTGCAGCCTATTGCTCGTAATCCACAACCTGACATCAAAACATTGTTGTGGAAAACACCATATATTTTTGCCGTTAAGCATTGGAAAATAAACTAGAAATATCATTCCTACTGACTAGTAATGAAGGGATTTTATACTTGCAAGGAGAAAAAGTAGTTATAAATTTTCAAAGCTAAAAAACTTGAAATCTACAATAATGAGATCATATAAGCTATATCTACAGGTGAAGTAGTGGCACAAACGTTAATGTAGTAACCAACGATATCTGCCTGGATTTAAGTCACATTTCATGAGATGTAATCACAATTGATAGTGCAAAAATGACTGATCACCTGTAACTAGATAGGTATGTCATGGGCCCAGGGAAAATCTACCACTATAACTATGTTAAATTGACACAGCAATGAAAATGACATATTAGCATAGCCATAAAAATAGTCAAATCTTACCAAAAATGTTTCACTTTGCCATAGGTATTGATCAACACAGAGAACCACAATGAGGCAATGGGCAAAGGGGAAGAAACTTTCGAATGCTTATATTATAAAGAGATGTCCTTAGCACATGCTTCGCATAGAGGTTCAAAAATATATAAGAAAATAACAGGCAAAATAATTCTAAGAGCAAAATATTGTGGAAATCATGTTGACACTATATTCAAGATACAACAGGGCAGATGCACACATAAATGTAATCAAAATATATTTACTAAACTTTTAAATTACCTAAAATTTTAGATGTCAGTAGGTATCCAGAATTGAAAAAAAAAAGAGAATAACGTACTTAGCAAAGCACTCATAAGCTGTTAAAATGGAACCCAATTTATGTTGACATAAAATTTTTATAATTTACATTAACTTGGGTTGTTATTTATCCTTGTGTATTCTACTATAGTCAAGTAACTTACCTTGACCTAGATAGCTCTCTCTCTCTGTCTCACTGTCTGTCTCTCTGTTTCCATCTGTGTCTCTCTCTATCTCTGTCTCTCTCTCACACACACAGACATACACAACTAAATCAATAAATAAGTAAATTAATGCATCTAAGGCATATAAATCTCTAACACTATTATTACCTGTTTTGTTGTAGAAATAAAAAGGAAAATCAAATAATATTTGAGGATCACATATATAACATATTTCATATTTTATAGTAAAAATCATTTTAAATAATCATAGCAATTTTTAGTGGAGTATCAATGTATCTAAAATTGTTTTCATTTCAAAATGTGCTACACAGACTATGCAAGAGAAAAATATCAAGCATTACCTCAAGAACTGATAAACAAACAGTAATGAGTGGCTTTTTTATTCTAACTGATTCACAAATTATAGAATTTCCAATTATCTTATTTCAAATATGTATTCATTTGGCATTTCATATTTGTTTTATTGAACTCTAGAAATATGACAGCACATTTCCACATTTGAGTATGTGTACAATTCACACATTTGTATCCCATCATAATTTGGTAGTAAGTTTCTAAGGTAGTACCTAATTACTCATGTATATCTTCATAAACACCAAATGAAGACGTAAATGTTGCTGATAACCTAATTATCTTTTTATTAAAGACTGGATTATTCATCCCTCAGATGCTATAGAGAGTTGATTGAGAGCATCTCATATTGCTTTCTTATCCAGATAAATGTTGCAGGCTAAATTGAGTTATCTAAACAAACCAGAAGTATCTTATAGTCCTGTAATCACATTGAGCATAGTACAGAGACAACATTCAGCAGTAACAGAGCATACTTCTATCAGAGTAGAACTACTTTCACTTCTGTTCATGCCCATTGACTCCCTGTTCATATTTATAGTGCAGATAGATAAATTAGATGCATAATTGAATTTATTATGTTTCATTCTTGTGAGCAAAATATGGCATGATTTTTAAATTAAAGAGAAGAAGAAAATAATGAGCTATTAGTGAGGTGATGGCTCTGGCTGTGTGAATTTTAAGGTTTTCTGATAAAAATTATTGTACACAGCCCTATAATGACTTGTTTTAGCAGAACATGAGCTATTTCAAATGTGATTAAAGATAGTGCTTCTTGCCAAATCACTGTTATTGAATGAATCTAGAGAATGTATTATTTATTTCTGTCTATATCAAGATTGCTGAGTAATATCTTTTCAGATGTAAAGTGTAAGAACCTATGTAAATGAATTTTCCCATAGGTGGTAATAATGCTCTAGACTCTAGAGACTTGCATGTGTCGGCTTTTAGTATTCTACCCAGAACTGAGTTGCTCTATAAACCTCATTAATTGTTTTGAAACAATTTTTATGTTGTTTTCCCCAAAAATGGCTGATACCTAGTGGATCTTATCAAAGGAGTCTCAGCTTCATAGCAGAATTTGATGTAGGCCAATTGTTTGCATGCTTTATTCAGATGTTTCATATAATTGAGACACTGAAGTGGTGGTTATATGTAAATGTCCTTTAAAAGTCTTGTTTCACTCATGAAAAACCAGATGTCAGACATGCTATAGATGAGGGCTCAATGAAAAGCATAAGTGAGTCATAAAATTCTAACCCTGTACCTTCATTCCATTACCTCTTAATTTACCAATTGGAAGAAACAGCTAGGTTACATGATTGATGTTTTGCTCCAAACATGCCTTGTAAGCATCTCTTATAAGGTGCTAATGAGAAGTGTGAAATTTATGGACCAAACTCAGAAGTCTTGACCGAGTAACTCCAAGAAGGAGTCTTCAGAGATGAATTATAAATATGAGCTAAGACAGTCCAAAGAACAGACCTCTACCAAAGCCTACTTTATACATTTCATTACTGGGCACTAGTAGAATTTGACATGTCAGCTTTTCAAAAATTACTGCCCAAATGGTATATTGTTCTTTTTTTTTATGAACTGAAGAAGGTGATTAAGAAAACACAAACTGCCAAGATAATTAAATGTTTATACTTTTAGTAATGTTTGGGAGTCAAAGATGAAATACTGAATGACACACTGTACAATAACCATTCCCAGATCCTCAAGGTAGAAACAAGAATTTTTTTTTTTCTGAACGAAGGTATTGATCTAGTTTATGGATGGCAGTAATAAATATCACTGAGCTGAGAAGCAATCATGGAGGTCATCCTTTATTCTTTCTCTTCCGCTGACATGAGCCACTAAAAATCAACAACCAGTTGTTCAGCCTCCTCAATAATTCTGTGGTCAAGGCCATATTTTTCCACAGTGTTTAGTGTTACGGTTGGCAGGACAGAATCAAAAACATTTTTGAAGTTCATATAGATTATGTGCACTTCATTTCTTTGATCACTTATATCTGTCACTGTGTCTTAGGAAAAAGAAAAGTTGTTTTGACATTTTTTTTCTTTTAAGTTCTAGGGTAAAGCAGCCTGTTACTGTTTCAAGTACCCTGTGGTAAACACTTCACTATGGTTTTTTTTCCCACATAGATACACAAAGACACTGAAGAGATAGTTGATATATTTTTCCTAGTCTTTTTTCTCTTACAGAATTTTTTTTGAATATTGATTATGTCTTCTAAATGAGTACCAATGTCTACAGATAGAAGCAAGCAATTTGAGGCTTATTTAATTTTTAATAAATATTTTACTCATATAATACATGATTTAGTTAATTGATATTATTTCTTTAAGTTTCCTTTGGTTTTACATTAGAAATTATGAAGTAAAATTTAAAGACAAAAACTTACGATAAACTCTCTTTAAATTTCAGTCTAGTATGAGAAGGGAGAAACATGAGCAAAAGTTGCTATGTAGAAAGAAATTCATTATAAAATCTTCATGCAAAAATGTTTTATCATTAAAATAATTAAAAAATAAAAAAATTTACAGTATTGGAGGAGAGGGTACAATGAAGTTTCAGAGAGTTTTGAAGCTATCATTTTCCTAGTGGATATTTGATAAGTCTAAACAGACAGATAAATCAGATCTGTGAAAATGGCCTAGAGTATTTTGAAGGTGATAATTAGTAAAAGTATTATTTACAGTCTATAAAGCTAATGGAATTTAAACTGATAGTTATATCAATCATTATGTACCATAAAATTGTCTTTGAAAACTTTGAAAAACAACATTAGTCCTATACCACACTCAAATAAGCACCTTTATCTCCTACTGGATAGGAGATCCCAAGGCAAAAAAGAGAATTCAGTGGAAATTTTAAAGTAACCTTGCTACTATCTCTGACAAAGAGTTGGACAAGAGATGGAAACGCTAAACTTTATTGTTTCACCTCAAATATTTGAACTTCTGTGTTAATGTGTTGTCCACTGATGTTGTGATTATCATCTATGACATTGTTTTCAACTAAAGTTCATCATTTCTGTCTCTTTTTTAAAATTGGATATTTTATTTATTTACATTTCAGATGTTATTCCCTTTCCTTATTCTGTTTCCCCCATGCCTGACAATGCCATCCTGCACTACATATACAGCTGGAGCCATGGGTCATTCAATGTGTGTTCCTAGGCTGGAGGTTTAGACCCTTGGGACTCTGGTTGGTTGATATTGTTGCTCTTCCAAAGGGGCAGCAAGCCCCTTCAACTCCTTCAGTCTTCTCTGTCACTTTCCTCCCTCCCATGCAAATGGTTGTAGTTTGATCAGGACCCTAGGTGCTAAGTAGACGTCTGGTAAGTAAAATAAAATGAAACCACAAAGATCCTAATAACGGGAAGCATGCAGAGTCAGTTTTTATATAATCATACATTTTCAGCACTATGAGAAGCATGTTATAGACTTTTATTTTTTCTTGAACTTTTGGGTGGTAGGTAATGGGTTAAGTTTTGTATATTGCCAATGAGTGACAATTCTTCACTGAGACTGATGCCAATAACTTTCCTTTCCATTTGTACTGGAGAAGGAAGAATTTTTCACTTTATTTGAGGTTAAAAGCAGAAGATAATTAAGTTATTTGCATCCCTCTTCCAACCATTGTCTGCCTCTGACAGCTTTGATATGTGGTATCACTGCTAGGTGACTATATACATCTCTAGGGTATTTGTTGATTATGTTACCTGTTATTCTTAATGCATATCCATATTTCATCTCAAAAATCAAAACAAGTGCAGGAAAAGCTGTGACTATAAACTTATGCTGGCCTTGCATTGTAATTGAACAATCAGCTCCCCCTGTTACTCTCTTGTCAGAACAACTGGCAGCAATCACAAGTTCAGTTGTTGTATCCATCAGGTCCCCAGTGTCCCACAGTCAATGTCAACCAGTTTCCAGCAAGGAGTAAAATTTACTGTTACTTTCATGAATTTGTGGTTCTGGTTTTCTGGGGATGCTGTTCTTAAAGGAAGGAAACAGTGTTAACTCCTTGTAAGAACAGGATGTTCTGTTTCATTTCTTGGTGACTGAAAAGATGTTGACAAGCACCATTGACCTTCATTATTCAAAATGTTGCAAGACTTGGGCAATCTCTTACATTCTGTTTCTCTCCACTGAGCAAGTCACACCAACCATTTTTCATTAAGTCCTCATGCTCATTATTTCTCTCAACCTCATCTTGCCAGTATAGCCTGATTCCTTTAAGGCCCTTACTTTAGGAAAAATGTAGAGGGTAAAAAATAATAACCATCAATACAACAAAAATAAACCACAAGAACCAAAGTTGTCTTAGCTGTCGTGTTTCTTTTTGGACTACTTATTTCTGAAAGCATAATTACAATAGAACACATGCAATATATAGTCCCCCTTTAAACATCAAATAAAGTGAAAGTTATTGTCCTTATCCCATACAAAGAGAAAGGAAAGTTATAAGCATCAGTCTCAGTGAAGAATTCAGAATCACTGGCTCTCATTGGCACTATAGAACACATGCAATAGAGCATGCACATGTATAATATGTTGCTTCCATATATTAAAAATTTTAAGCCTTATCCTTGCTTAATATTTGCACATATTTTCTGGTCATTATCATTTTTACTAAACTTCAATATTGTTCATGCTGTGTATGCTGGAATTAGTTATTGGTGATACTAATTGGTTGTCTTTCAGTCACTTCTCATCCTGTAAGTGAGGACCTCATTCACATTCCTATAAGCAACCCCAATAAAACTCAATGATATACCAAGTTGGATTTGGTTGATATCTTCACCCTAATCTTCCTTACTTAGTCTTTGCAGAGCAGGAATCTGTGTATGCCTCCACAGAGAACAGTGTTACATAAGTCTAAATTCTACACCATCCAAATCAAGTTCTATCAAATAAAATATTCATACCGAAGCCATGCAGTTTCTGATTAGGGCTTAACCTTTTACTATCAGTTGTATTTTCATACACGTATCCACTATAATCACGGCCTACTTGTGAATATATTGAAAAATAGGTAAAACATAAAAACAGGATGGTGGATATATTTTATTTTCAAAACATCTGAAAACGTTTGCCAGAATAGAGTGTGTGTTAATTTTTCAGTATGTATGTGTGGGTGTGTGTCTCTGTGTGTTTATGAATAGCTAAACTTTAATCTACCGAGTTTATTCAAAGACTCAAAATTAACACAAGATAGAAAATTGTTTACATGAAAATTTTCCATTGTACTAGAATTAGAATTTGAATGTATTTTATATAATATGTACCTTTTCACATGTTAATATGTATGTGAGGATATAACTCATAGATTATAAAAACCACCAAATTTATAGACAAGTCCATGCTGTAAATATATCCTTTAGAATCCTCTAGTATTAATATCATTTATGCATTAGAATTGTAGGTATGATACCATAAGGTGTCTTTGTGTGTTTGTATTTTTCTATCTCTGTGTGTGTGTGTGTGTGTGTGTGTGTGTCTGCGTGACTGTTTGTCAACAGCCTAAACTTAATTTGATAAATATTTACCTCAAGAATACATTTCCCAAATTACTAAAATTGATGTCATTCTTGATGAATATAACTCCTACCCAAAGAACACCAAATAGCAATTTTAACTAAAGATGATGAAATTCTTCATCCTGGAAGGAAAAAAAGGATTAATTATTCTACATACTTTATAGCTTTTCAGATATAAAGTTGCCCTTTGCATCTGCAGTTTTCTGAAACAGCACTACCAGAAACCTTAGAGGAAGCATGACTCACTGAAATGTGATCTAACCTAAGATTGTGCTTCCTCAAAGGACACATTTTACAGTAAGTGTCTAATGACTATGTGATTCACTGCTTCTGTCTCATTTAATGTGCCTCAAAACTACTGCCTTGAAGAGAAGGATAAGCAGCCTTTTTATGGTAACGTCTTCAAGATAAACACTTGAAAGTTTAAGACAACATCTGCCAAAACACTGCATTGGTTGTGTATGCCCAGCATCTTGTAGTACCTACTTCAAACACAGAGAGAACATGCCTTGGGATTGAAATAAGGATCCTGATACTTATCAAGCATATAAACATACTTGACATGTACATTTACTGCATCTCCTACAACTATGCCTTTTAATTGCAGAGTATGGAAACGTGTGAAACATAGCATTATCATTGGAGGAATGATATTAGATATCATTGATATATGATATCATTGGAGGAATATTACACACGATAGTAAGCTGAGCAGATAACACACTGAGACTTGAAGAAATGTAGTTTTTAAAGAAGGAAATCTAAAGCTAATAGTGGAGAAGTCATACGGATGTTTAATACAGGTCAATAAATAACACTAGGTCAGAATTTACAAGTTATCTAATATTACACTGTTTTTGCACATTAATAAACTGATTCCAGCAATATCTATTTCAAACGAGTTTGAAAAATTAAAGGAAGACATTATTTAAGCCAACAGAAAATATCTAGTATAAAATAGTGAATATGCAATAATACTTCGCAAGAATCCCAACAGTTATTACATATATTTTATCTGTCAATGTAAAAGAAATAACTAAGTATTTTTATTTAAGTAAGTAACATATTACTACTTAATAATTAAATAACATATTTAGTAACATGACTACAGTCTCTGATGAAATAAATTTTTAATTCTATGTCTACGGAACAGAAATTAAATTAACACATAGTAATTAACAAATAAATAAATGAAAACTCTCCTCATATGTGTTACTGGTGAATATTTATATATTTAGTATTTGATGAATCAAGTATAAAATGAGAACTAAAGATCATAAATCTTTAAAATATCTAGTTTAAATTCACAAAATTTATTAGAAATTATGTTGTATTTAAAATACTACAATTACTTTCTTTCATATTTACACATGCTAAAAGAAGACCATTTAACAAGAAAAAATATTCCAATCTCTCTTTCATGTCTTATCAGGCACTATTTGCTATCCTCTATTTTATTGATCTAATTTCTCTTGCCTGGACATCAGCATAGTTTGAACATTTACTCCCTAGTAACTTTTATTTATTTATTTTATTTTTTCCTTTGAATTGGGACTTTCTATTCTCTACTCACATTAATTCTGTATTTCAAAAGCATGCAATTTTTTGATATTATGGATTCAAACCTGGAGAAGGGATATTGGTCTTAAGATTAATTGTTTCCATGTTCGATTAATAACTGATTTGAATACAATTCTGAATGAGAGACTAAAATTGGTATTAGACAAGATTTGATGAAATTAACGTAGTTTGAATGGGAGAACAGAACGAAAATTGAGAGGATACCGGTATGTTTTTATTTGACATTTGCGTCTCCTCAAATTTCTTGTTGAACCATCATTCTCAAGGAAAATTAAGAGCTGCATCCTTTGGCCATGAAACGCTTGGCCATTGTGGATGGATTGTTGCCTTATAAAGGAAAGTAAAACATGAATGCACAAATTATTACTTCTGGATTAGAAAACAATAAGTTGTTTGTTCTATAAGAGTTTTAGCAGATAGCATGCTTAATATAATCAAAATACTTCTCTGAACATGAACACTTCTAGTATATATATTTTGAATTCTCATGTCTCTTTTAATACTTATATCATATATTCTTTTCCATGAATTAGTCATTTCATGGCATTGTATTATAGAAAAACAGAGCAAGCAATATAATACAGTGAAGAATTAAAGTATGAACTAATTATACATCATGTGTTCAAAAACCCATATTCTGACACAGATTCAACAAGAAAGTAGGAAAAAAGTACACATAAAGTTAGCCATCACAGTATAATTTTGCAACTTGTTAAACTAAGGGTACTAAATCATTATTCTATATTTACTAGAGTAAATAAACAAAAGGCCAGATTGTCTCCCAGATTAGTGCTCTTCTTCCAAAAATATTAGAAATATGTTTGTAGAGAGAAGCAGACGTTAAGGATTCTGTCATCAATCCCAGATAGAAACATCTGGTGATGTGTATTTACAGCTTCTGATACTGTCTCAGCTTGCAAATGAAAAAAAAAAAAAACCTTGAAGTTTGATGTAGAGACACACTGCATCTGCTGCAGCTATCCAGGACAGACTGAACATCTCTAAAACTTATATTACGGAAGGAACAAAGCTTTGCCCTCCTAGTAAAGTATACTTAATATTCAGATGATTTTACCTTTTCTGAATACAAATTGCTATTATAAGCTCATGCTTCCACGGACTCAGTTAGTTGTTTATCCTCATAGTATTTCTCAAAATACACCCTTTGACCAGACAACTAATTGTAAGTTAATAAAATGGGGCAATTTCTTATTCTCATTTTTTGGAAGAACATGCCCACGACTCTGAAATAAGTAGCACAGAAGGCTGAATGATGGTTTGTACAGTAAATCACACTAAGTGTCATGCTGTTGTGTTGGGAATACTGAAAAAAATAGAGAAAAGTGTCTTCACATAACTGGTGACAATTCAAAGGTAGTAGTTATTCAAATTCAAATCCATTTGTTCTTGATACAAAAGTATAAATTAGAATGGGAGATTTTTTAATTTCTATTATTAAATAAGCTTGGAAAAATATATAACTATCTCTTCTCCATAGCTTCATTTCTGATACATCCAATTGTGGAATTTGGTATATCAATTAAGTTATGTGCATTGACTTTCTAATATATATATATATATATATATATATATATATATATATATATATATAATCTTCTAAAATATTAGAAGATTTTCTCTCAGATTTAAGGATGGATGTTGGGAAAGGTAGGAAAGCATGGTGTAGGTTTTTCATAGAAGGTTTTCTCCTAGAAGTTATTAAAATGAGGAATTTGGGTTAGACAATGTAACAAGATTATTTCAGGTTACAGGGAAAGGCAGTAGAAGTCAGAGAATGAGAAGGATCCAGGAGATTAGAACAGATTGACAGTCAGTTTGAGGCCAAGCAGGGCAATTCAGCAATAAGGCAGTTAGAGTCCATCAGGTTAGACATTTGTTTGAGCCAGAAAAGCTGAGTTGAACCAGCCAGCAAGAGTTCAGAAAGAACTAGAAAGGGTGAGCTTATTTAACAGTAAGCCTTCAAGATGACTATTACATCTGGAGAGTAAAAGTTACCTTTAAAAAAGATGTCATTTCACATCATTACTTTTTAGGCAACCATACCTCAAAACATTTGTCCTTTAGTTCTGGCTTTCTGCATCTTTCACTTGACTTCGACTCATGTGTTATTTTGTAGATGAGTATCAAATGATCAATTGTTCTCTGCAATTTTTCCAGGTGTAGATTTCTGTAATTAGATTTTGAGCTTCAAAAATTTTTGTTGTTGAAGAGTCATAAGAACCACCATTACCAGCCAAATCCATTTCTCATTCCTGTTTGTGTGTAGGATACAGAGGCAGATAGGAATCTTAAGAAATGAAATTTTAAACAGCATATATCTATAGCTGCATATATATATATATGTATATATCCTTATAAAGTATATATAT
>NW_021604567.1:6433953-6469433 GCF_004785775.1 Grammomys surdaster | reverse complement strand
ATATCTTTGCTTACCACCAGAACTGTTTTCTTTAAAAGTAAAAAGGATCTATATAGAAATTGGTGTTATATCTTCTGTTCTCCATGTACAAAATAGGATACAGCTTGACAAACATCAATTTGCAAATATAAACAGAAAAAATGGCCGGGCAGTGGTGGCGCACACCTTTAATCCCAGCACTTGGGAGGCAGAGGCAGGCAGATTTCTAAGTTCGAGGCCAGCCTGGTCTACAGAGTGAGTTCCAGGACAGCCAGGGCTACACAGAGAAACCCTGTTTCGAAAAGCAAAAACAAAAACAAAAGCAAAAAAAAAAAACAGAAAACGTATTCGCAAATTTGTAAATATTTACTGAGCTTTATACATGCAGTAGATCACCTACATTACTTTAGTCTTTTAGTTCATTTGTATAGCTTATTTCTTCCCCAAAACCTTTGCTAGTTCTGCATTTCAGAAGAATTGAATTTAGGCTCTTATCATACATTTCACTTGTAGAATAAATTTCCTTGGCCTGTTTTAATATTTCAGAAATAGTTAATACTTTTTGCAATACAAAATGAACTACAGTAGTCAACTCAGTCATAGGAATATAGACTCATTGCATTCAGGGAGATGTTTCAAGCTTTGATTATACCCAGAACAGTGTTTATATATTTTATCACTTTCAAACACTTCAGCTTTGAATTAAAAAGAATACTAGTTCCTTTTAATATTATTTTATGATCCTTTATTTTATTTGGATATTTTGTATTAATAATAACATAAATGTGGGCAAACTTTATATTAAGAAACAAATCTGAATACCACCAAATGGTTCAGTTTTATGAATAAAATGAGAAGTAAACTGATATTATCTGATTAAATAAAATACTACAGTGAACTAAAATAAAGAACCCATGAGAATTTGCCCCAGAGAGTGAAATGGTAAAACTATAAGATATTTGTCTTATGTTTCTTGATATAGACTCTCTTTTAATATGGTTTATTTTAATTATACATGATAACTCTAATTCATCTTAAATCCATAGTACAAGATATGGTTATCCTGTGAAAACCGGAATATTTACATACATAAGAAAATACTACTGTGACAGAATAATGTATGTTCATCTAGGTGTATTGCCTCTTATTACTTTCTAGACAACAGACTAAATCAAACTGTGTTAGTCAAAGATATTTTCAAAATATGTGCAAATTCCTTAAAGTGTTGATACTTTAGTTTGAGTCAAACCTAACTAGGTTTGAAAATACAATTATCATTTTCTTTTTGGAACTCAGTCCTTTCTTCTAAGATCTCAGCAGATTACATGTTTTCTAGACATGTAGGGAATAATAACTAATATGTTGTCTTCAAATGTAATCAAATACAAAGTTATTTTCATGAAAACAATGTTCCCTGAAGAATGACGAGGCACAAAAAGTTAGCTCAGCAGTTACACAAATCTGATTATTCTATCAAATTAAAACCTAAGTGAGTTAATTAATGCATACATTTTTATGTATGAATCCTTCCTATATCTGTGTGTTATCATCAATATTAGTAATAATGTTAATCAATATTTAATGGCTTAAATATAATTTTAACTTACATGCTCAACAAAACATTTCTTATATTTGTATTTAATACAGAATAAAGAATTTGAGACTTAGAGGATTTGATTAAGTGATTTTACTTTGCAGCTAGAAAACAGAAGACAGAGCCTATGCTCTTCAATAAAGTGATCACAGCCATGTAGGTTGTTTTAACTGCATTTAATTGTCTGTTTATTTCTGAGACCAGGTTTCTTATAGCCTTGCTCATAGCCCGTTCTCTACATAGCTGAGGCTAGCTATGAATTTTCTGATTTTGGTACCTCTCAGAGTCATTTGCTAACATTTCAGGCATGGCCTACTCTACACTCTACACCGTTTCCCTGATCGTCCTTCCTACCATTGGATCATGCCTATGATTCTTCATATAAAACCTCCCATTTGCCCCCCACCCAATTCCTCAGTCTTTCTTCAGAGTTATCATTTGGTGCATGACTGAATGGGTACATTCTTTTAGCATGAGTAGCTTTTAATAATACAATATCTTACTACCAATTCTCCAATCACCAAAAACAATGCTTCAACATATTATCAATACAAAATGACTAATGATATACTTTAAACCAAGTCTTTAAAATTCAGGTAAGACTGAGATGAAAATGAGACTAAAATAGACCATTAATCATCTTATATTGATTGGATTCAATTTCTTACAGTTTTTAAAAAAGCTTTTAGAAAACATAACACAGTGACTTTCTTTGTAATTTTATTGGACATGAACTGCTCTAAACACTTTTCTTTCCTAAGGGAGATTTCTCTCATACAACGATATTTTATTTGCAAGTTGTGACTCATTATCACTTCAAAACAATTAAAATTTTCTACATAATTAGATTACTTTATTATCATTTAATGTAGGGCAAAGCTATTATCTTCCCACCACAAATGGAGCAAAGGTGTTCCTATTCAGAAATACGTGTAAACAGAATTGAGACATAATTTGTTGTGGTTTCCTCTGTTTAATGTTATTCCCTGCTACTAAATACTTGCTTTGATTTCTCAGAGTATGCTCACTCAACAGTAGGTTAATTAATTTCATTTCTGAACTTTTACACTCTTCATTTTTATGAATTGAGGCACTTTGATAAGATCATTACTAGATCCTGCCTTACTGTGATATTAAACACAGTTAATTATTTACATGGGTCAATGCTTAATTTGAAAACTAAGCACTGTGGTACAAATCTGAGCTTCAGAAACTTTTATATTAGCAGAAACAATTGGTAAAACAAAGTTCTGCATTGTTTGTTTGTTTGGTTGGTTGTTTTGTTTTGTTTACAGAATCTCCTATAGCACATTCCAATCTTGATCTCACTGTATAACTAAGAATAACCTTGACATCTTTGTGTCCACAACCTAAGTGCTATGATCTCACACAGGTCCCTGGTCCTTCAGAGCTGATGGTCAAACTCAGGACTTCTTATATGGTAAGCAGACACTTTATAAACTCAGCAATATTATTAGCCCTATGGGTTCTGAATTCTTTTTGTTTTTAAGCTATGTTTTCAACTGAAATAGAATTGTATCATTTCCCCCTCTCCCATCAGCCTTTCTCAGCTACCCTCTCTCAATGCTGCCCATGTGCCTCCACTCTTGAAGTGATAGTATATTTTTCTATTATTTTTATTTTATATATACATATAGTATATTATATTAATATGTTGTAATATATATGCTTACATATATAATATGTATGTATGTGTGAATGTACACAAATATGTGTATATACAACCTCCTGAGTCGGTTTTTGTTTATCTATGGTTTCAGGATTTACTACTTTGTATTGACAACAATAAAAGATTCATCCCAAAGATATGGTAATTCTTATTCTAACTGTAGTCATTAGCCACTTGTAGTTCTTTGTGTATATAGGGTTTCTGGATTTACTACTCTGTATTGACAACCAATATAGCAGCTCATTCCTAGGATATGGTAATTCTTACTCTAACTGCAGTCATTAACTGCTTGTATTTCTTTGTCTAGTAGTAACAGCCTGCAAAGTTTTCCTTTCCCACATTTGCATGTCAATTGATATTGCCATTCTTCTAGTTTTCTTTATTTAACTGTCTCCAGGAGAAATTTTCACTGCAGATTTTCTGGATTCTGACAATCTTTCCACCTTCTCCTCTGCAAATTTTTTTGTGTCTTTCCACTTGGCAGCTGGCACAGAATATCCTGTCCTCATGGAGGCGAATCATATTAGACTTGTGACCAAAGAGGATGGTCTTCAACAGTAGTAATATACCCTCAACTCCTAGAAGATCTAGATACTGTGATGAAGATGTATCCATGCAGGCTGGGCTCCTCATGATCAGCTGATCTCTGAACTTCATCTATCTGTGGTTTGCTCCAATGATCTGCATTTACAATATGATGGAATTCTTAATTCGCATTCCTATTGATGTGAAGAGACACAATGACCATGGTAACTCTTAGAAAGGAACACATTTTATCAGGGTTGGCTTAAAGTTTCAGGGGCTTAATCAATTATTGTCATGGCAAGAAGCATGGAAATATGCAGGCAGAATGGTGCTGGAGAAGTAATTGAAAGTTCTATATCTTGATCTATAGGCACAAAAGTAGACTGAGACACTGGCCAGGCTTGAGCTTATAAACTTCAAAATCAGCAAGTACAGTGGCACATTTTCTCTAGCAAGATCACAACTCCTAATAGTGCCATTCCCTATGGACCAAGCATTCAAACCCATGCGTCAATGAAACCCATTCAGACTTCCACAAGAGAATTCGTTGATTAATAGTATTAGCTACACTTTTCTGTGATCATACAGATAAAAATTAGAATATAACAAGAAATGTTTATATTTAATGGTCTAGCAATGTGTAGGTGGCCAATTCTTTTCTAATGTTTATGATCTCATTACTCCTGGGAAGCTAGCTAACTTTCCAGTACTAGACTTGCTTTTCTAATTGCTTAATGAGCCTTAAGCCTTTGACAGTTGTTGATTACTACCATGTGAGTGCTACTTATTGCATTTTGATATTTTGCTATGTTGGTTGTTGTCCTTGTTTTTAGGTACCGTACATGGAAAGGGCTGTTTAACTGCTGCCCACACTTGGCAGCTGGCACAGAATATCTGTCCCCATGGAGGAGAATCACACTAGACTTGTGACCCAAGAGTATGGTCTTCAACAGTAAAATATTGGCCACAGTGGAGATGGAGGATTCCCGGTGGTGTTCCACGCTGCGGGTCCCACATACAGGAGGAGGTCTAGGGTTCCAGAGGCTGGAGGTGTTGGCAACAGTAGGCCCCAATGACACGAGGAAATCCTTGGTTCCAAAAGGGTTTAATGTCATGCCTGATGGTGGATGGATTTGGATGTATGTCCCGTAAAACTCAGAACAGTCCTGAGTTAATAAGAAGAGAGGAAGGGGGAGGTTCTGAGGAAGCATGCTTAATTTGCTCTGCCCTCTGACCTTCATTAGTATGTAAATCCCTAGGGCCTGAGGCCTATAGTCAGACTCTCTACCTGTGCACTTTGGGAGGGGCTGTAATGGCCCACGTGACTGAACAATGTAGGTCTATGGAGACCAGACTGTGAGTCAGGACTCTGGGTCCTGGGGGCGTAGCCGAACTCCTGCCTGTTCTCACATAGAGTCTCGGGATTCTAGGCCCATGTTCAGCCATGAACCAGAATACCCTTATGCAGTCCTGCAGTAATCTACCTTCAACCCCTGGAAGGCAGATAACTGCTACATCAGTAGTCTATATTATTTGAAGAGATACTTGGAATAGCACTGCAAAACATTAATAACGATATTTATCATACCATTGCTATTTTATGTTAGGCTAAGCTATATGATTCTTGTAGGAAGTGTCTGACAAGAGCTATAGACTAATTTACACATTTCAGTATAGTTCCTAAAGTCTTTATTGGAAATGTGGCAGTTGGAATGATTACTACTTTCATATGAACTTTCTCATAGTAATTATATTATAGGTGATAGCTGTAGGTTGTTGGGCTTTAAGGAGCTAATAAAAACAATTAAAGCAACATAATTGTCATATAAAACTTTTAAAAAGTAAGGATGTGATTGAAGTCACTGGCACTAAGAAAATGAAATTAGATACATGAGTTTGTATATAGCACGTAGTTGAAAAATTCATTAAATCTGCTTTTATTAGTATTTTTGATGACCATTTTCAAAATAGTTTAGGACATTCTTTGTGAAATAAAATCTGAATTTCAACTTTGTCTTTAATCATATTTAATCATTTTATTATGTCTAAATATTTTGTGTAAGGCTAATTTAAACTATTTAGATAAGTCATTATGCAAAACTTAATTGTTCTCATACATAAAGTGTATTTATAGGTGGTATTTGCATTTCCCTGATGACTAGTGATCCTGAACACTTCTTTAGGTGCTTCTCAACCATTCGAACTTCTCATGTTCATAAATAAATAAATTATTTATTAAAAAAAAAAAGTGTATTTATAGGTAGAGTTCAGTAAGTGATCAGAGAAATGATATTCAAATTTTACAGATAATATACTAGAGCTCTCTTTTCTTGCCTTTTTTAATCCAAAATTTAATTTTTCTCATGAATGAAGTTTATGTATAGGTAGATTTCAGTAAACATGATCAGAGAAATATGATATTCAGATTTTATAGATAATATATTATAGTTCTTTTACTTTGGCTTTTTAATTTTCTTTTAACCTGCTTTGAATGCCTGCCTTATTACTTCAATGAGGTTCGCATTTCTAAGTGAAAAGTGCAACTTCAGCATATTGAATGTTGAGAACTAAAGGAATTTGAGAAAACCTTAGCTGCAGGAGGGAGACTCTGACTTTTCTGTTTTTTTCTTTTGAGGATTATGTGATAAATCCAGTGAATTTTTTTGTTTGTTTGGTTTTTTTGTTTTACTCTTCCCTCGGAGCAAGACACAGTGCATTTGTCTGAGTGATATTCTCTGAACATTTAGAAAGTAGTGTCTCTGCATCTCCAAAAACAATAGCCATAGGGAAGTACTTGAGCCAAGCACATTGTCCACGATGTATTTACTCCGTACTGCACATTTGTTGCTCTATTATTTTTCCTTTCACATTGCCATTCCTCAGCAGACTCAAAAGAAAAATATTCAGATGTAGCTTCTTTTTCTTTTGAATTGTTTTTTTTGTTTTGTTTTCAAGTATTCCTTTTTTGTTTGATATTATAATATATTGGATTGTTTCTTCCTTTTATTTCCTCTTTTCAAACCCTTCCATATACCCTTCCTTGATTCTTTTCAATTTCACAGAATCTAAATTGTTATTACATATATGCATATCTGTAAATATATAATTACACCCTGATTTAGACAAACAAAGCAGCTAGACCTGCTAATATGGATGGAACACGGGAGGCCTCAACCTTACATGAACTATGGACAACTAAGAAATGCCAAGGGTATTAGGAGAAATAGTTTGCCTCAGAGAAAAACACACTAATTGGTTTCTAAAACTTAATGGTCTGTGTTGAAAATCATGGTTTTGACCATTTTACAGTATCAATCATAAATTCTCTTCTAAAAGGCAAGTTTCACATATAATCATGTGAGAGTTAGTTACACTCATAAATAGTCCTGACAATGTTATTTCAGTGGTCACATCTTGCCTAGCAGATTGGTTCTGCAGCCTTTAGGGTTCTATACTGGAGAAGACTATTAATATATTTTTATACACAGTAGCTTTCAAAGCAGGATCCAGCTAACTGAATGCTAAGACACAAAGATAAAGATTCTTGTGATATTTTGAACAAGAAAATATTCAGGAAGTACCATGACTTTCAGTATAATCATATAAGTATTTAGAGTGCATTAAGTAGCCAATTTTACAAACATTCAGCTGCCATATTAAGATCTTGCTGTAGGCTTTTCTTTCCCTGGAGCTCTTAATTTACACATGAAAAAGTCAGAAGAAACTTACAAGAGCATAGTGTAGATGACAACTAGGGATTATTATAGAGTGAAATGATGTTGCTCCGGTGGGTAAAGGACCACATAGCCAGCCTATATTTTAGATAAGCAACACACTATATTCATAGAGTAGACACATTTTCCTTAAGACCATTTTTATTTTTTGGCCCAGGAGATTTACAGGTTCCTTGGGATTAACTCTTAAAAATGTTAGCTGAATCTTATAACCATCCAGGTCATTCAGGATAATCATCTTTCTTCTCATGGCCAGACATACAATTTATTCTCAACAAATTCCTTGGAGAATTAACCAGAGCTCTACAGTTTCAATTTTGTGGCTCAAATGCTGGTGGTTCTGAGGCAAGAGTTTAGTGTCTAGCCAGCTATCTAACACAAAGCATATCACACACAAGTTCAAATTATTTTTAGATTTTGTTAGTTTTTTTAAAACAATTGGTAATCATTGGTTGTCTACCGAAGCATACAAACTAACAAACAGCTTATCTATTCTAGTTTAGCCTCTTGTCTTTCTAGTATATGACTGTTCTTAACCCTATGCCTGTTTAAACTAATTGCAAGTACTGGTTAAGGGAGTTTACACACTTTTATACACCCTATTAATTCCATAAATTCCAGACCCTATTAATTCCATAAATTATTAACAATTGGATTTGAACCAGTGAGAAAGTTGCAAGGTTCAGAACTCATGGAACCTTTGCATAAATCAAAATTGTAGGACTTAGTGTCTGCTTCATTTAACCACTCACAGAGTTTCTTGTTCACAGCTACTTTATAGTATCTGGCAAGACCACCAGGAAATTTCAGCAAACAGAGCTATTAAGATAATTGTCTAAATGGGTTGAATCAATCAATCAACTCTTAGTTATTTAAAGGTTGCTTATTTGGCTCTTTATGCTCTCCCCATTTCTCTTTGGCTTCCTGCCTTTGGCCATTTCATTGCTCTTTAGCACTTTCATTAGAGATTTGGCACAGAAAAGTGAAGAAAAGATGAAAATTAAATGAGGCTATTTAATTTCCCAATAGGCTTAGCAATTTTAAAATATTCCTTCAGGGGAGTAGGATGAAATTTGGGTTAACTTACCTACTTATTAGGAAGGTCATATACTTTTAAGCATTATAATTTTTGCTGATAAGGAACTAGGCAGGGCTAATTAGAAGCAAACTTGGAAAGGCAAAATATGTAACTTAAAATATCATTCAAAAGTAGAATGCATCATTTCTTATTTAAATGTGATTGTTACATTTTCCAATACTTTGTATATTTTTGTTTTCTTACAATATAAGTTTCATTGAAGACCATTTTATGTTTCATACAATTCTCTAGTTGTAAATAGTTCCTATTAACTGATTTTTAGTTCTCAAACCCAGTTCATCAATAGCATAAATAAATATTAAGGAAACCTTACATCCTTAGTGTGATCCTCCATACATACTTGTGGCTACTCCCTTTGTCACATCTAGCACTATATATTCTGGTATAGAGCTGTTCAAAGTTGTCTTTTCAACATGCCTTATAACAATGGAATCACACAGTAAGTACACTGCTTCTCCTGTCTACCAAGTTTGAATATAAAGTTTTTGGCCTAAATCCACAATGTAGCTCATATGTTTTTGAGGGGAATACTAATACATTGAGTCTTTTAAACCAGTGTCCTCCATCATTACATCCATTTCCTTATGAGCTGACGGAAATGATTCTTGTTCGTCAGTTTTTACAAATAATAGTTTCGCGAAAACTCGCATGTATATGCTTATTTACATAAGGGTTCCATTTCCTTTAGATATTCATCCAATCTATGTGTAGAAATGCTTTTTGAATATAAATTTTGTTTCTCCCTTTCTGAAATCAAATTTGAAATATTTTACTAAAAATGATTATATTATTTCTTGTAGAATATTCTGTTTAGTGACAGCTATATGAATAACAATGTTTGACTAAGAAAAAAATGTAGATTTCAATATGTTAATATAAAAATTTGCAAAGGCATGTACATACATGATATAAATGTATAAATAATTATAGGTTTGTTAAATTAAAATGCATTTAAAATATTCAATTTTAATTGCATATATATTAATACCCTATAAAGTTTTAGAGGATTGTTCCGTAAACTGTATACGTATCTTTGGAAAGGGTACCAGCTAAAAATCCAAGCAAGGCACACAGTGATAGCCATCTCCCAATGGTAAATGTTATTTAAAATTGTCAACAATTATATCTCTTCTCAAAGCTGTTGCCTGTAAAATGTTTGAAAAGCACTGGGTAGAATATATAAGAATGGGAATGAATCCTAGACAGTCTTTATCTTTTCAAGCTGTGGTCAGAGAGTTAAGGGGAAACAAATCTGGGAAAGAAAAATTATTAATTTTATAAGTCAGTTTTTGATTGAATGTAACTAATATTGCATGAACTTAAAAATTTAATTTGAAAGGAAGAAAATTTTGTATTATATAATTCATAGTTGGTCAACGAACATTTTTTAAATTTTTGATACAATAATATAAATGGAAATCAAATTGCTGATAAGGTGTACTGTAACTTTGGTAAGGTTAAAACACTCATTTTGAAATAAAGATACACAATTAATACCTATCAATTGAAAACCAAATTTGTACATCTGAACAATTTAGTCAATAATTGAGTATAAATATACACAAACATTAACAGGCAAAATTTGTTGATTTCTAGGCTTAAAGAGAGTAAGCATTACTCTACAAAGAACTGATCTAGACTAGGTATAATGTCCAACTGTCCATCAGTATATTTTATATGATTTGGAGAAAAGTTATTCTATTATAACTAACATTTATTCAAATGTGTCCTACAGGGCACAACCAAAAATATCCAAGACAAGAGGTCATAGACCTTTACAATGGTTAAATATAAATATACGTATGTGCATTCTAGACTTATTTCTGATTCTCTTGGAAAAAGCAAATAGGAGTTGGAGTATGAAAAGAAAAACCTTTGAAAACTGACTAATGTACAGCCTGTCATCATTCATTTGCTAATACTCTAACTGTGTGGATAAAGATATGTTTCCCTTTTTTTTTAAATCTGAATTTCATTGACTATCTTCATTTAACAAATAGAAAAAGTAAATATACATATGTATTACTAAAATAATAGCAATATGGTATGGCAGATAATCTTGGTAATCTTGATAATATATATCTCCATTTAATATATTTGTTAATATTAATATATACTATATGTATATATTATATATTATATTTATATTATATTTATATTATATTTATATATACTATATGTATATATACATTTATATATACTATATGTATATATAAATAGTACAATTTTCTATGTTGAATGTTATTATGCTAATATATAGCAATATATAATATCTATGTTATAATTTATATTATATTCTCTCTATATTTTTCACCAGTTCTAGTTATATATACACATTTTTTAAAATTGTGATGCTACTCTTTATATATGTCACATATAATATATATAAAATATAATATAGATGTATATATACATGTACATACATATATATTTCTACACAATTAAATCCAATGACTTTCAATTAAGACCACATGTTCTCTTAGTTAATTTGTACTGCTTTGATTAAACATCATGATAAGATTTGTGTGAATTACATGTTCCTTAGTTTTTTTTCATATAAATACATATTCAAGCATAAACTCATTAGAAAAATAAACAAGGTTATTCATATAAGAAATATATGTTCGAATGAATTTTTCAGACCTATCAACAACTCTGCATGTATTTTCAGATTTTCATAACTCTAACCATCATACCCACCTGATTAGAACAATTTTAGCTTAAATGTGTTCGTCTCCAATACAATACATCCCTACTGCAGCTTCTCCTTCTCCTAGGTTCCAAGATCTCCTTTTTAACCCAGATCCACTTCCTCCCCCACATCTCTACCCGAGAAAAGTGAAGGCTTTTCAAGGACATCAAGCAAACTATACAACCAGAAAAAATAAGACCAGTAGCAAACCCTCGTATGAGGTGGCTCTAGGAATCCTGGAAATGTGTCCCAATAACAGGCAAAAGAGTGAGACATACCCTCACTCGGAACAAAAGTACAAGCCAACAACAATCACAACATATATTTAGAGGCCCTGTGTAGCACAGACTCATTCAGGTTTCATTATTGTCTCATCAGTCATTGTGAGCCCCTATGAGCCATGGGTAGATGATTCTGGGAGCTGTGCTCTAAGGTGTCTCCGAACTCTCTGTCTCCCAGAATTCTTTCTCTCCATCTTCTACAGTGTACATGATGGGGACTTCCAATCTTGGCTCTCTTCCTGCATAATATTTCTCTGTGGGTCTCTGTATCTGCTCCCATAAGCTGCGAAAGAAAATACTAGACCCCAGTCTATCAGTATAGCAGAAGTGAGGTAATTCAGACCCAAAAGGATGTGAACAGTATATACTTACTAATAAGTGGTTATTAGCCAGAAATGTACAGAATTCTCAGGATATAATCCATAGAACTCAAGAAGGCTAACAAGCCACAGGGCCCAAGTGAGGACGACTCAATGAGGAGAAGAAAGCAATCACAGGAGGAAGGGAGTTAGGGAGGAGGAAGGAAGGGATGTAGAAAAGGAGAGAGGGACCTGGGCGGAACAGGTGACAAGGAGGGGAAGAGGGGAACGTGACCAGGTATTGGGTGAGGGAACAGGACTGAAGCCCTGAGGACCAGCAGATAATATCAAAACAGGCAACCTCAGGAGGTAGGACGTTCAGGGACGCTCTAGAATGTAACAGAGACCTAGGAGGTGAGAGACCTTAAATGAAATGCTTTACAGTGGCGAGAGGGAACTTGTAGAGCCCACCTCTAATAGAAAGGTAAGACATCAAGTAGAGAGATGGGATTGCCATCCCACAGTCAAAACTCTGACCCATAATTGTTCCTGTCTGAAAGAACTGCAGCAACAAAAATGGAGAACTGTCTGAGGAAAAGTCAGTCCAGTGACAGGCCCAAATTGAGATCCAGCTCAGGGAGAGAGGCCCTAAGGCCTGACACTATTTATGATGCTATTGTATGCTTACAGACAGGGGCCTATCATGACTTCTCTCTGAAAATCCCAACAAGCAGCTAAAAGGGTCAGATGTAGCCAATCACTGGACAGAAGCTGGTGATCCCTGTGGTTGAATTATGGAAAAGCTGGAAGAAGCCAAGGAAGAGGGTGACCCTGGAGGAAGATCAGCAGTCTCAACTTATCTGACCCCTTGGAATCTCTCAGACACTGAGCCACCAACCAGGCAGCATACACCAGCTGATGTGAGGCCCCTGACACATATACAGCAGAGGGCTGCTAGATCTGAACTTAGTCAGAGAAGATGAAGGCCCCAGGGAGTTGGGAAGTCTGATGGGGTGAGGGAGTGGGAATATCCTCTTGGAGACTGCGGGGGATGGGGAGAGGAGGTGTGGGTTGTGGAAGAATCATTGGGTAGACCAGGAGAGGGAGAAAGTCTGGAGTGTAAAAAAAAAAGATTGAAGAATTAAAAAATGTGTTATTTGTTGTTGTTGTTGTTGTTGTTGTCATCTTAATTTTTTTTTTCTTGGCTAGTTGTGTTTGGTTCTACTCTAGGTCTCTGGGCTACCCAGTCTCCATTTATTGGTCATTTATGCACTGTTGGGAATGGGGTTTCTCTCCTGGCATTAGCTTCAAATTAACATCTTAATGGTTGACCACTTCTAGAAGATCTGCATCACCACTGTGCCAGTACATCTTGCAGGCAGGACAGATTGTAGATAAAAGATTTTGTGGCTGGGCTGGTATCTCAGTCCCACTAGTGGAACCTGTTACAGGAGATGGATGGTTCAGGGTCCTAAATGTTCTTACTAAGATCAACTTAATAGTGTCTAGTGAGTTTTTCCTGTGCTAGGTTTACACATGCCTACAATTCATACAAGCCTAAGTGTGCCCAATCTCATCTAATCAGAACAGGCACAGCTATGACTAGTGAAAAACACCAAAGGTCAAGAAGCCAGCACAGCTGGTTGACAGTCCAACAAAACTGAGTCAAATGCTGTTTTTGCCATTGTTCTGTCTTTCACCTTGTGTTTCTGTTCTCAATATGTTGAGGACTTTACACATTATATATATATATATATATATATATATATATATGTGTGTGTGTGTGTGTGTGTGTGTGTGTGTGTGTGTGTGTGTGTGTGTCTTTTCTTAGAAAAACTATGTTTGCTTTCAAGAAAGTAACCTTATCTGTTCTTACTTGGGCGTCTTCTTGCCATTGAAATTGTGAAATGCACAAAAAGTTGGAAAGCTCCAGAGAAAACAAATGACTAGAACAAGTCATCCTGCACCATGAGAGAGCTTTCAACTTTTAACTCTTAAGTTGTACTTCAACCACTATGCATTGTTTAAGGCTTCAGAGCTTGCCTAGACTGACTGGGATATTTTTCTACCTGTTTAATATTTTATTTGCCTGAAGAATACAATCACTTATGTCATAAATGCTCATGTAGTCAAAACTGATTTGAGATTGACAATACCTATCCTCTCTGTACTAGTAACAGTTATACAGGGATAAAATGATATGATCTGTACTACTTTTGAAATCATAAGCTTGCCTTTTTTTTGTGGAATTTGTAAATAAAGAAACATTCTGGTGGTTAGTCTTTCAGAGATGCAAGATTCTTTCACCCATGGTCTCTGACTTACTCATCTATTACTCTCCTCTGCCTACTCCTGATCTCTTCTGCTGGGACCTGTTTGAGTGCTGGGGCTGACCCGCTGCACAGAATAGCTTAAAGAGGGCACCTGTATTGTGATAGACTTTTGTGTTATTTTTAACCAGGTAGAACATTTGCAAAAGAAATTTCAAATTGTATTTCATACTCTGAAGTACTGGCTAGATATGTTGAAGCCACCATGGTTAGCTTTTTGATTAAAAATGAACCTTAGAAGAGAAGGAGAAGCCTCTAGGTTTGCTTTGGGTGAGGTATTTGAAAAACCACAACAGCAACAACAATTTTGCACACTTTTTTAAAAACCAAATTTACAGTAAGGTTACTTGAAACTTGTAAAAAATGTCCTAATATATGAGAAATACTTTATATTACTATAGCGAACAGTCCATAAAATACTACAAATTCTTATATTAGGAACCAGTATAGATCATAGTTCTTTGAAATGTTTGCAATGCAAAGAATTCAGCATGGAACCATTGGTGTGTTTCTGAGTTATCTCCACTGACAACACTAAATGAGAAATAGCGTGGCTGAATTTCTGTTGTCTAAAGTTACAATGGCTCAGTTGAGATAGGGAAATTTTTCTATCAGAACATAGTCCTTTAAACTTGTAAAATTTCTTATTTTCAGACTTGAAAGTAAACTACTGAATCTACATATAGTTTCACTGTGTGCTACCCAGAAGCGACCCTGGAAAACTTTGCCCAGAACTTAGAAAATACTGACATAAGCATAAATTCTAAACTTTCAGAAGAAACTAATAACTCATGAACAAATGATTAAAATTAATTTAAAGGCTATCTACCATCCTAAGGAAATATCTCATTACATAAACTCTCAGTTAGAAAACCAGTAAAAAGTACATGTATTCAATAAATTTTTTCAATTAGTTTCCAATTTTCCATCTCTCCATCTTTGTGCTTTCCTGTTAATAGTATAGTGTGGTTTTCTTTGCCTCGTTTATGGAGGAAGCAACTGTCCATAGATTTTTGGAAGACTTTACTAGTGAGCAGAGAGAAATCAAATGAAGGGAGAAGGGTACACAAGGAATAGACTCAAGGACATGTCCATCGTGATGAATTTCCTCCATATATGACCAAGAATATACTTACATACTTCCTAATAATTGCATGATATTACTAAGACATTAAGGAATTTATTCAACTGTAGAACAATGCCCTCATGATCTAGTCTCCCTTGATGTGATTTATTCGTCTCTTACATATATTTTGTTCTAATCAAGTGGTCAATCAAAATTAAACTGTAATATTCTGAAGTAAACTCTTGTTCCGATGCAAAGCATCATCGTTTCCGAAGAGTAGTATTTTCCTTCCATGTTTATTTTTTCTATTATACTCCCTACCCTTCACATCATCACTGCATAGCACAAGCAGGGTCTTCACATATACCTGTTCTATATATTCAGTCTTCCAGCAAGAAAATAGAAACAACTATATTTCTCATGCATCTTCCTCATATGTACGGAGGATGCTGTCCTTAAATGTCGACAATGGACTTCTTTCTATATATATATATATATCTAGTATGAATATTAGTATATTAGAAAGTAGTAAGTATATTCTACATTTTAAATACAAGAGTTGTGCTAGAATTTTATGCATAATTTAATTTTGGAAAAATAATAGAATCCTTTAATATTTTTTCTATATGTTACCAATTTTTTTTTGCATTAATGCAATTCTGATATCTAAAATGTAAATATTTTGTAATGAAGGAATTAAAATAAGCAGTTGCAGAAGGTTTATTACAAAACTATGGTTCCATTTTACTTTTGAATACTAAGTGACATTTTTGAATTTCAAGTGAAGCTGTTTTGAGGACACTTATTTGAGACAATTAAAATATTTTATTTTCAAGTAAACCACACTTAATATTTTTGAATAAATTGACATAATATAGGAAAATGTAAGATATATCATATCTTCCTCAGTTTACCTGCCACCAAAAATTAGTGTTATCATTGTGTGTGTATTTTAAACGTGGTATTATGTAATCTTAATCTTTCTCGACACATTCTTTATCATGATTATGAATTCATTCAATCCATATCTCTGAACTTTGAATATAAGTGCATATACCTTCAGATAAGAATTTTGTGTGGCTTTATAACTGTGTGTACAGATTGGTTTACATCATATATTTTTCCATTCAAGATTTTAAGAACATGTATATTTGGATAAATACAAGTCTGTTTTTTCATTTTAATTTCCTTATAGATTTCTATCCTACAAACAGAACAGTACAGAATTCCTTGTGTCCAGCTTTATACTACAATAAACAATGCTATAGGAAAAATCCTTTACTTATTTGTTTATTGGTGTTGTTTCCATTTTGTCTTTGACATTACTGTGGGGATTTTCCTAGGATGTACATTTAGATGTAAAATTTCCAGGTCTTTAGTCCCTTGATGCTTAGCTTGTATATCTCTCACATGTTTACAAATATATACAAGTAAATATTCAGAGATTATAAAAAAAGAAATATCTAAAACTCCAATACTTAAGAAACAATAGACATGAAGTGATGGGAAAATTTACTTTGCATTTGATAATTATCACAGTAAACAGAGTGACTATGTTTATCAAAGTAAAAATCTTAGCAATTCATTTTCAGATGTTTTAAATCTTCACTCTCTGGGAGAAGATGTTCCTTCTAGGAAAAGATTTTTTTCTCATGTTAAAAGTTTTGCATGCGCATTAAAAAGTTTAAAAAAATATATTCAATTTAATTCTATTTTATTTTAAACATAGATTAAACTAGTTTTTATTTTGAAAAGATAAAATGGATTCTAGTCTCCATTAAATATTTATGTTTATTTTCTTGCTATTGACTTGTGGCCTCACACATCAGCTTATGTTCGCCTCCTGCATTTGTGGCTGCAGGCATTGTTCAGCTGATCTGTTGTAATATCAAGTGGTTTCTCATCTAAATTGTTTATAAGGTCAAACTTCCACGATCACTATGTTAAAATACCCATATAAAATATGTATAAACCATACTTAATTGAAGCGATTTTTATGTTCAAACAAACAATGCCTACCCACAGGAAAGAGATGTGGTTTCAAACAGTGTAGTTTTATTTGATATCATGTAAGCTATTTCAACACAGTCTGCACATTAATCATCTCCAGGAGTTGGTTCTTAAGTATCACCTGAAGCTTTCAAAGACATTCCTGAAAAATCATCCCAGTAAATCCATCATTTTTTCAGATGTTAAGCAGTATCTGAAATATTTTGAGTTAAAACAGTTATTACTCATATTCTATCATTTTATACACAATGAAATGTATGTATTATACTAAAGCTTACAATTTTCTCCTTATCATAATCTTGACAAAATATTAGGTAAACAGGCTTTTGGCAACACAGTCCTATAATCCTTACCATAGAAAGCTGAACTTAAAGAATCATTAGTTCAAGGTCAGCCTGTACTATACAATGATAATATGTAACAAACAAACAAAAAAAGCAAAACACAAAGCAATCACAAGTGCTTCCATAGTAACTAGATGAAAGTATGTATTCTGGTGTGTGTGTGTGTGTATGTGTGTGAGTGTGTGTTATAAACTAGTAGCAAAGTTCTAGAAACATGTGCCTATGTGCATGTTTATAGAGGTTGATGTTGGACCTAAGACAGCCTCTCTCTCTCGGTATCTCTCGCTCTCTCTCGGTCTCTCTCGCTCTCTCTCGCTCTCTCTCCCCCTCCAGTTTCACCTCTCCCTCCCCTCTCTCTCTCTCATTGAACAAGAAGCTCATAGATCTGGCTAGGCTGGTTAAACACTGAACTATAAGAATGTGCCTGTCGGGGCTGGAGGGATGGCTCAGCAGTTAAGAGCGCGGACTGCTCTTCCAGACATACTGAGTTCAATTCCCAGCAACCACATGGTGGCTCACAACCATCTGTAATGGCATCTGATGCTCTCTTCTGGTGTGTCTGAAGACAGCTGGTGTGTACTCATATAAACGAAATAAATAAGTCTTTACCAAAAAAATTTTTAAAGAATATGTCTGTCAGCAACCCAACCAGCTTTCATGGGTTTGGGGAATTAGAATTCCAGTTCATGTTTGCATGGAAAGCCATTTCTGGACTAGGCCATCTCCCATGTCTCAGAAAATTATCTTTTTAAGATCTTTACATTCATATTCTGTACAATTTATCATTGGATGAGATGAAATTAACTAGCACCATAACACCCTGTCGAATTTGTGTAAAAGATACATTGAATTTTCCAAGGGAAAAATGTATTTATTATGATTACAAGATTGGGCTTAATTATGATTAATATATACATATTCAATATGTATATGCAGGAACAGATTATGTATATTAATTTATTTCCCTTATTCACACAAAAATATTGGATTTTCAATATCATTCTCACTTCTTTAATAGGATTTGCCAGTGTGAAAGCGTGCTTGGTAAGAACTGTCAGATCTGTGACACAGTACAGTGCTATTTCCCACCTCATAATTGGACCAATATAGCAGTTATGCCCCACCTGCCCTTCTGCCACCTCCATTTAGAATATGTCCCTACTTCTATTCATGGGTTTGATGCTACTTCAATTGTTCATTACAACAGCATAAATCTTGGGTAGGGTTCATTCCTATTTTCAGACACATGCTCTCATTTTTAATATTGTCTACCATTATTTATTAAACAGTATAATGCAAGATCTAAATGGAAAAAGAAAACTTCATTTACAGGATCTGAGACACTGACAGGGTTTCACAGTATTATAAGATTCATTCATCTGAAAAAGCAGAGGATATCAGGATGGTTTGAGAATTACATGAGATACAATATATGAACTCGTATGGAAATCAGAAGAAAGTTGGTAAGAGCCATTATTTCATGAGCTAAACACTCAGGATTAAAATTAAGCAATAGTTAATGCTAGGCACCATGTAGATAAAGCTGATGAGACATGTATACAAATAACTATTACACTTGGCATATTATTACTCCAGAAAATGTTTGGACTTGTGAGTGTAAAATAACTTTTATTTGCTTGTATTTATTGGCATCTAGGAGGCTTACGCTCTCTGTCTGCTAACCTAGGCCTACTACTGGAAGCTTCTAGCTTCCATATAATCTAATCTGGGCCTAGAATCTTTGAGACTTGCTGCTGAATGAGCAAGTCCTTCCTAGTTCTTTCTGAGCTCTGGCTGGCTGATTTAACTCTGGTTTTTGGCTCAGACCTCTCTCCAAGATGTCAGATCCAGTCCAGCTTCTCTCTTAAGTAGCATCTCTTTTCTCTCTGTTCTTGTAAGAGTTGGGCAAATCCTATTATGTCAAATCTTTCGAAGATTTACTACTTTGTCTGGCTCTCAATTAGACATTACTTTCAAACACGGTGGTTACTTCTACAAACTAACTTTACCTTCATTGTTTGGGATTACGGGTCTGTATTAAGGGCATGTCTATATTCCAACCAGAATAGCTGTGTTGCCAGATTAAAGACTAATAGAATTCTTCACTGTCAGGGGCAGCCCTACTTAAACACTGAAGGATGAGAAATAGCCATAGGCCTAAAAATCAGCAATAGGCCTGACATACATGCCTGCTAAACACAAAGTCTTGGGTCTCTGTGGAAAAACACTGAAACAGATGCTATTTAAATTAGAAGCTATTGTAAACTAGCAGCTTTGGTGGAGAATTGCCAGGCTATATATAGTCATAGACCTTGTAGATAGGTAACCTTGGTGGGCTAGTACCAACTTAGATAAGGACTGAATCATAGTCAGAGTCATAGTGACATGTCCCCTGAACCTTCATCCAGCTGATACTCTGTTCTGGAAGATATCTGTACTCCCCCTGAACACCGATGCTCCTGCATCATCCACTTCCTCACATCCTGCCATTTTGTGTATATAACCCCTGTGTGAAAAAAGTAAAATCGGTGATTTCATCAGACTATAGACAGATTGTCTTCTGTTCCCCACTTTCTCTTTCAGGTGATCTCCCTGACCCCTGTTTAATGCCCTGCTGGACCAGGACACTTAACTAAAACAATCCTGTGTCCTTTTGTTTTTATTAATGAAATTATTTACTTGCTTAAAATAGAATGTATTAATTCTACTTCACTCGGGACTGTATGTCTATTTTCATTGTTTATTTGACCTTTACTTAGTTTTGGTAAGTGGTACTCCTGATTGTGTAGGTAGGTGGATGGATGAACAAATCAACAGACAAATAGTCACACACAAACAAAATCTCTTTGATTCCTTGACAGTTTTTTTTATAATATTGATAAGGAGAAAAATGAAGGTTAAGTATATGATACAGCTTTAGTTGGCATTGTTGCTTTTGTCCTCGTGACATTGCTGGTAAGGAGATATCATTAACCTCACTGAGGAGATAATGAAGTAAGTCTTAGCGATGTCAACTGACTTGCCAAGGCTCATGTCAAAGAGACTGGCAGGCCCCTGTAACATCAGAGACTATGATGAGTGTGGAGGCGATATAGTGTATTGACAGGAATTTCAATCCTGGTCACATGATCTGCTTGGAGATTCTGCTCTGCCAGATTACTCTGAAGCATTTAAAAAAAAAAAAACAACTTTTAAACATGGGTGAGATCTCCAATGATATTTGAAATTGGAGAAGATGAATTGCCAACCAAAAAACAAACAATGGTTCTATTTTATGAGCAAGTGGATAAACTTGAAGTACATAGGCAGCCCTTCATCATACACAGGATCCTGCCTTCTTCCAGAGCTTTGCAGCAGTTGTTGTTGCTCTCACATGCTACAAATTGACAGTGTGTTTCAAATCTCATATCTCAGATTGTGACTTAGCCAAAAAGTAAAAACTGTGAAAGAGTTTTAACAGCTCACATATCTCCTGAAGACCAAATAAATAGTTTCATTAATCAAAAAAAAAGTATTATCCATTTCTCTTTGATTTTCCACTTTGGTGATTTGCAGTTTTATAAAGTATGACTTTACAGTTCTCTGAATTTCCTTACTGTCTGTTGTTATGTGCCTCTAATTGTCTCAAAAACACTGTTTATTTTATTTTTTAATGTGTTTTCCTATTGCTTCATTTATTTCAACTTTCAATTTCATTACTTCTTGCCATCTTAAAGGGTGCTTTAAAATCTAGGCTCTTCTGCAAAGAATTTGACATTTATTTATATACTGGACCATTCTCTGGTCCCTTGAAGCTATACTTTATGTTTTTAATTCAGAACATATGTAAGTATAGCTGTACCTTGGAGATAAGGTATTAATTACTAAAACACATGTTGAAAATACCATGTTAATGACGCATTTAATATACCTAGCTTATCAACATGACAGTTTAGAAACGCAGCATATTGCAGAGTGTAAAGTGTTTAGTTTCTTAATCAAAAGGTTGACTAAGAGTCTGACTCACTGACTATATCTAACTAGGCTTGGAAATAATCCAAGATTAAAATGTTGGAGTTGGGTTTCTGCTTCTGTACTGCTGTATTATTACAAATTAGAAAATCCATTAAGTCAAGCTACAGTGTTTCGTGGAGCATAGAAGCTTCAAACAAATGGCTGTTCCATTTGACAAAAGTGTCAATGATAATGTTGTGAATTAATGTAGTAAACAACAGGAATGAATGGGAAAGTTTAAGATAAAAAATAATTCAAATGATAGGTAATTTGTGGCAATATAAATGTCCTGGATATATCTAAATGGCACAGATACTCCAGATAAAAATATCAGGAAGAACAACACTAAAGCCATGGAAGCAAGTCAGATGATTGCAAAATTGCACATCTCTTTCTTCCCTTCTAAATCCAATCCCCCAAAGTATTCACCATCTCTGTAGCAGATGACCTGCCTCAGCCACCTTCTTTTCAGGCAACCATCTCCAGTGGATCACACAGATCTTATCCTCTACACATGGCCATCCCAACTCATTGCTTTCTTCCATCACCCAATATCAACAGACATTCCCTGAAAACCTTCCAGTCAGGAAATCAGATACATTAACTTCAGATTTTCAATCTCCCTCCCCTCCACTACATCTAAATCCCAGGTCTCATTTCCAGCTCTGTAGCAAACTACCTACTGTGGCCTCTCCAAACTCATTGCCCTCATATCCTGAGAATTGTCCTGATCCCAGTGTAATTATTTGTCCACTCCTCCTTGATGTGCACCTCCCTAGTTCTTGATTGCTAACAGTCAGCTATCAATATTCAGCAATACACTTTACACAGAACCCGTAGAGGCCACACCTATCATAATCCCAGAAGAATTTTCTACCAGACAGCACACAGTCACCATACTCACCAAAGTATCAACATGGTCAACAAAAAACAAGGAACAAAATAACCTTCTCAAACAAAACCAGATATTAGCAACAAGAATTATAATATCCTCAATCATATATGCATATATGTCAGGGTAACATCACAAATAATAACATGCAGGACAAAATTAATACACTAGAGTCCCAAAACCCCAGAACAGTAAGTCCTAATTTGAGCATCATAACTGAAGCAGAAAATCTTAGAGCTTTCCAAGATACTGCATACTCACACATACAATTTTAAGAAATAAGTCTTAATTGCAATAAAATTATCCAGAACTATTGCGTCTGAAGAACTATGAGGTGTTTAGTATACTTAATCAAAACAATTGCATTGACATTTAAATTTCATACTTTTTAGAGGCTTTAAATATTATTTGCACATAATGTTAAAGTATACTTATGTAACAACAAAATATACTAAATATATATTAAGTTCAGTAGTGTGCAAATATATTGAAAGTATATAAAATCTATCAGGAAAAAGAAAGCAAACAAGCAAACAAACAAACAAAAAATGATTAGACTAGCATCTGAATTCTCAATGAAGACTGTCAAAGCTAAAAGATCCTGGACAGATGTACTTCAGATTCTCAGAGGCCATAGATGCTAGCCAAGACTACTATACCCAGCAAAATGTTTAATCACAGTAGATGGACAAAATAGAAAATTCCATGATAAAACCAACTTTAAGGAACATCTATTTAAAATCCAGCCCTATTGAAAACATTAAAAGGAAAATTCCAACTTAAGAATAGTGACCACAACCAGGAAAATAGAAGAAATAAATAATTCCAGATCAGCCACTCAAAAAACGGGGAAGCACAAACCACCACCATCACTACCACCACCACCATCACCACCGCCACCACCACCACCACTACCACCACCACCACTATCACTACCACCACCACCACCACCATCACCACCACCACCACCACCACCAACAACAACAACAACAACAACAGCTAACAGGAAGGAATTAACAAAAACTGCTCTTAGACATCTCTCAACATCAGTGATCTCAATTCCACAATAAAATGAATGCAAAAGCAGGAACCACCTCCCTTGCTTCATCCAAGATACAAATCAAGGACAGACATCACCCTAGGGTTAAAAGATGGAAAAAGATACTTCAGTGTATCTAAGAAGCAAGCCTGTTTATTCATTTGAATAATCTGACAAAATAGATAAACTCATTAGAAGAGATAAGGATGAACTCAATGTACTTATCAAAGGAAAAGTCTCAAAGAAGACAGTCCAAGGTTTTCTGTTTGTTTACCTATTTGTTTATTTTATTTTATGGTCTCAAAAATCTTTATTTTTATCTGGCCCAACAATTAAAAAGGGCTCCAGGGCTGTTTGTTATACAGCTGCTGAGTGACTTGAGAGGTTCACACAGGTGGAGGTCCTAAGGGTAGCTGGTCCAGAACAGAGGTGAAAGCCCCTTGGAAGGTGGGGAGGCCTCCTAGTCATGCTTGAAAATGAGGCCCTCAAAGAAATACTGCCTCTTACTTGGCTCAGGTATACTAGTCTGTATTGGCTGTGGCCCAGACAGCCTACAGAGTTTCTCCTCATTCAGGAAGTGTTTTTCCAAGAAGTCACAGTGATGAGAGTCTGTGTGGGCAGAACCCAGGAAATGAAGATTCAAGAGGGCCTGGTACACTTCTCCAGGGCCAAGACAGCTTCCTTGGCCTCTTGGCTTTCACCCTACTCATCTTGGGATAGCTTCTGCCTATCAGATAAGAGTGCACAGCTCTTGTGTTCATTCTGCAACTTGAGGATGCCCTTGGTGCCCTAGTACTTTTCTTCTGCCAATTTAAGGAAGAAGGCACCTATATCATCAAAAGCAATGCCATTCCGATCATATTCTTCCCTGCACGACTCAGGGAACCCCTTGAAAGAGGGGAAACAAAAATAGTAAGAGGCAGAAGATATAGAGGACACTAAGAAAATAAGTGCTCTAAATCAACATAGTCTGTGTACATATGAACTCACAGATACTAAGGCAGTATGCAAAGCACCTGAACAGTTCTATAACATTGGAAATTCAAGAGCTGAAATAAGTGGACACTTACCGCTATCCCTAACTCTGAAACAATCTACAACTGATAACCCTTTTTAAATGAAAACACAATTTCCTCCCATCAAGTCTCACTAGGAAAAAATACTCTTAAGAGGACACTGCCTGCTCAGTAGTAGGTGGCCAACTGAAAATAAACTCAATAATATCTTTGGGAGAATTTCAGACTTCTCCTATTCATTTTGTTCTGTAATTTTATGCAATTATTTTTATTTTCTTTGAATTTAAAAATAGTTTTTGTCTCCATTCTTTGCACTATAGCTCACTTCCACATATCATGGCTACTATTTTATCTTTTTATGGAATTCTCAACTGAGCAAATAGGTCGGTCTCTATTTCTTGTAACTTCTTTTGAGCTCTCTTTTGTTTTACCTAATTCTGATGTATTTGTGTTTTGTTTTTTGTCTTACTATATTATATTTTTATTATCTTATACATTGTTATTGTTCTATATAATCCTGTGTCTTTTCTAATGAGAGACATCAATGAGGTCGATGGAGATAGGAAGGGATATAGACAGTGAGCTGCGAGAAGGAGAGGGAATGGAATCCATAACCTGAATACATTATGTGAGAATGCAATCTTTAAAAAAATTAATACATGAAAATAATTGTTTTATCCAAGAAAAAAAATGAGCCATCTTGGCCTGAGTATCATCAGATGTACGTTGACTTGTTCTACAATATAGCAAGTTCTGAACATGGGGAATAGACTTAACAAAATGTCTATGTTTCAAAAATTTCCAGAAGCAGACATATCACTCAAAATCTCTGTATTGATTTTATCTCAGAAATTTGACCTTTGAAGAATGTTTTGTAAATACTATCACTGAAATGGAAAAGCTTAAGAGTGCTATCTCAAAAAACTGAATGGATTTCATCCCTACCTGTCAGAACACAAGAGGATGAAATTATTGTTAGGTTAAATGGTGCAAATGACAAGAGTTGACAACTTGACTTAAAGAGCCATGGAGATGGTGAAGCCAAACATAGGAACTGAAAGTAAAATGTTACTGGATTTGAGTCATCTAAAGTAATAACTGAAGGTAGTTTATGAGAATATGGAGGGCACAACCTAAATTCTAGATCTGAACAAACACATATCAGATGACTCAGAAAGAGTGCTATGGCAAGCATGCCCTGACATCATGTAAACAGCACTTCACGAAGCATTGTGCACAGGGGTAATAAAATGTGTGTTTATGTTGAAGGAAATAGAAAATAAATATTTCCAAGACAGTTATTTTACCACCAGTCACAAGTTTTCATAATGTGTCTTTTATAAACTCATTTGTAAACAGTTCTTTTGAAGGTTCAAGTAAGGTGGGGGTAGAGAAAATAAAACCTGCTGATTGTTTTTAATTTGCTATCTCAATCAATGATGTGTGCCTATGTTAACATTTCTTTAATTAGAAGAATAGGGTTGGTGTGATAGACAATCATGTAAAGGGTTTATCATAGAAGAATAAACTTCTGATCTTGGATATCCAACACATATGGACATGAGATGTAGAAATACGTGTTTACAGCTCCACTGTTGGGAGATGGAGCTAGCACTCACAGGACAGCCAGCATAACAAAAGTTTGAGCATCAGGTTAAATAAGAGACCATGCCTCCAAAACAAGCAAAAGCAGTGAGAAGAAAGGAGAAGGAGAAAGAGAGGAAGAAGACAAGGGTAGGGTTGGCAAAAGGATGTGCGTTTGTATGTAAACAGACATGAACACATATAAACTTAAACCACACATGTATGCCAACGAGGTTTGGAGAAGAAAATGTAGAACCTACTTCTCATTTTGTATTTCCAGCATTGACAGATCACATCCTATACCCCTACCTTCAAATTTCAAAATTTGTTGCAATATTGCAGCCCGTTGCTTAAAATGCTGACATATATGCAGATAATTTCTAGTCTCCCTCCATCATTTTATTCCATAAATTGAGATTTCCAGCAGTATTTGGTTATATGTCAACATATGTTATTCTGAATTATGTGTGTAATAACCACATGAAAAGTCCTTCTGATTGTTCAGACAAAAATAATGTTTCCCAAATATTCTATTCTGTTATCTGTCTACTATGTGATTGTACAAACTATAGTTACATAGAGAAAATTTTCCACAGAAAATGAAATCAATCTATCTTTTTATACTTTTCATAGCTAGCTATTCTTTAACTTTTAACATATATTATATTAGTCTTTATTGGTTATTCTATTTATTTACATTTCAAATGCTGTTCCCCTTCTGGGTTTCCCCTTTGCACATCTGTCCCATGCCCTCTCTCGCCCTCCCTCCTCCCCTTTGACTCTAAGAGGGTGCTCCTCTACCCACTCACACACCCCTGCCTCATTGCCCTAGCATCCCCCTATGCTAGTGTATCAAGCCTCCACAGGACCATGGGCCTCCCCACCCATTGATGTCAGATAAGGCAATTCTCTGCTACATATGCATACTAGTTCTTTAAGAATGTTATATAACATTTTTTATTATATTCACTTATGCTACACCAACTCTTGGCAAATCCACTGCTCTTTCCCTACCACCCAAGTACTTTTATTTTCTTTTTGTTAAACTCATTCAGACCAATTTGTGCTACCAAAATATTCCTGCCTGTGCTATCTTGCACGGAAGCATAATTAAGTTACTAGAACTCATTTTTAAAGAAACTAACTTTCTGTTTCAGCAGCGAAAATTATGAACCTTTATATCTTTAATTAGGGGTTGGGCTTCATGTGAAATTCTTGTCTCCATGATAGAATTTGAGTTTGTCAGGATTGCAAATGTCTCATGCATGATGTCACAACTACTTTGATTCTATATATTTACCTTTCCTGCTGTGTTCAGAAGTCACCATGTCATTGCTAGCATCACCACCTCTGGATCTAACAATTCTTCTTCCTCTTTTTAACAATGTTCCTGAAATCTTGGATGAATAGGTTAATATGTCCCACTGAGTAATGAGCACTTTGAAGACTTTTGTTAACCATGTCTTAGCCAGGTGTGGGTCTCTGGGTTAAACATCATCTACTGCAAACAGAAATCTCTTTAATGAGTGTAAAAGGATGCATTAATATGAGTATAATGATTAATTATTAAGATTCAGTTAAATGTTATATCTATTTAAAGGGATAAAACGGTAGTATCTCCTTTACATCTATAGATGACAAGCCATAATGTATTCATGATTTGCTAGTGGTGCCAGGTATACATTTCATCTTGCAATGGGACATCAATCAAATAAAAGATACTTACAGCCAACCATTGGATTGAGGTCAGGGACCAATATAGAAGAGTTAGAGGAAGAATTGAAGAAGTTGAAGAAAATTGGAACCACATAGGAAGAACTTACCTGGACCCCTCAGAACTTCCAGAAACTAAGCTAAAAACCAAGGAGGATACATGGCCTGATTTGTGGCCCCAGGCACATGGGTAGCAGAGAACTGCCTTATATGTCCTCAGTGGGAAAGGATGTGCTTAACTCTGTGGAAACTTGATGCCTCAGGGAAGATGATTGCTGGTGGGGGTGGTGATAGGGTGTGGTAGTGGTGAGTGGGTACCTCACCCTCTCAGAGAGTAATAGGGTGAATAACTCAGAGAGGGGGAATTGGGAAAGGCAAGCAACTTTTGGAATGTAAATAAATAAAATAATTTAATAAATATCTAAAAATAAATAAGTTATTGTTTGCTCCCTTAATGTTTGCACCACTATTTTAGCAGTGGACAAGTCTTTCCAGGCCTGTGATTGAAGCTGGAAGTGTTCACAGCTGAGAAAGATTTTTTTTAACCTGTCCATAATATGCAAGTAGGGTTCTCAGCTGGACAAATGGATGACTGATTACTTTTCTTATCTAGTTATGAGCTTGGCAGCTTTCAGCATTATGGAACCTAGGCAGTAAGGAAGAAACCTCCCAATTAGTGCAAACTTGATTTCTCCATGTTCTACGACTCAACCAGGTAGTATCCTAAGCACTAAGATGCTACTGTGAAGTTCTAGCAGGTATCCAAGGGCAATGGCAATGGCTTCTAATATTTGGATTCTATGAAACTCTACTGACCAACAACTCCAAAAAAAGTATCATACTCATTGCACTGGGCAATAAATACAAACTTTTACTTTATTTTTACATTTAATAAAAATAAAAATTACAAAACTCCACATTCTCTTCTCTTGTAATCCTACCTCAGCCTGTATACTGCTATTCCCTCGCCACATCATGTGCTTAAAATAAAAGAAAAAAAAAGAAAGAAAGAAACAACACCAAGTTTACATAATCCTGTCAGTATGTTCATGGATGCAAAACTATCTGCTAAAGCTTGGATAGCCTCTCTTGGGGTGCATCCCTGAGTAAAATTGACACATTATCCCTCAATGAGAAACTATCTTCTGGCAATAGCTTCTGAGATAGAAATATGGCTTCATTATTCTTTCACCCATCCATCCTTGGACCTTTTCTAACTTGATTTTATACAAGTCTTATTCACACACTCAGAATCACCCTAAGTTCCTGTGTACAGGAATCCTTTCATTAAAAACCACTATTTTGCAAAAGTTACTCATTATCTTGATTTCTTACAATGTCCTCATGTCCTATTCCTAGATGACAGATGTGCCTTTGGAAAAAAATAATGCAAATGTCCCAGATAGAGCTGAGATCTCTTCAATCTCTTTTTTTTTTCTTTGCATATTGATAAGTCGTGGTCTTTGTGTTATCATTATCTACAGAAAAAAGCAGATTCACTGATGAGGAATGAAAGACGCATTGATCTATGGTTAGAAAACAAGCAGCCAGACGAAGTATAATTGTATGTTTATTTGTCAAATTGTAATAGATAATCACAGACTATGTAATCAGAGACTATGATCTATCCACCCAGTTGTCTCAGCCCAGTTACATTCCCCAGGCATAAGTTTCACCATGTGAAGCAGATTGTAAGTCTAGTCTTAAAATGCTTAGATAATCCTGTAACATTCATGTGACCATTGTCTCAGTAGGCACATATTCCCAAGCAGGTTGATATCAAAGCTGAAAGGGTTCACAGATGAGTAAATCTGTTCAGTCCTTTGCTCAGTCATACAATACACAGCACCTTCCAGAGTTACAGAAGCTACCCAGTCAAGATGAAAGCTGTAGATAGTGACTATCTTGATTTCTCTATGATTTATGACTCAAGTATACAGTGTCTTCAGCAATAAGACTTTAACATCAAATTCTGGAGTATAACCTAGAAAATGGAAATATAATAAGGTTTGGGGGTTTACTGTATATTTTATATTCTGAAAACTTAGTGATTACTATTTTTATACCATATCTATCCTGCCCATTTTCTTACTCTCTCTAGGATGCATGACCTCTTCTTTAATTATTATTAATTGATACATGAAAAGTCAACCGCTGAGTCTATTTTGTGTGATGTACAGGTGCTTATGATTCCTACTTTAGATTGCACAGTTAGAAACAGAGTGTCTAGAGAAAATGGATTCTTCTCTCTCCACAGTCATCCACTGATTATGTATCTCTTTATCTGGGATGAAGACTGGTAATATTTTCCCATTCATGTTGGCATGTCAAATAATATTGTCATGAAAAAGTTCTTGTTTAGATAGTTAAATGGTTTAATTTTCGTTTGTACAGCTTCCATTTCTTGCCTAAAAGATACATTTTTATTGGATATTTTCTTTATTTATATTTCAAATAATATTCCCTTTCAAGATTTCCCCCTGGAAACTCTTATGCCATACCCTCTCCCCCAGTTTCAGTGAGGGTGTTCCCCAACCCGCCCACACGCTCCTGCCTCCCTACCCTCACATTCCCCTACAGGAGTCAAGTAGGGGTATCAAGCCTTCACAGGACCAAGGGCCTCTCCTCACATTGATGCCTGAAAAGGCCATTGTCTGCTACATATGCATCTGGAGCCATGAGTCCCTCCGTGTGTACTCCTTGGTTGGTGGTTTAGTCCCTGGGAGTGCTGGGGTGTCCAGTTAGTTGATATTGTTGTTCTTCCTATGGGGTTACAATACCTTTCAGCTCCTTCAGTCCTTTCTCTAACTCCTCCATTGGGGACCCTGTGCTCAGTCAAATGGTTGGCTGCGAGCATCCGCCTCTGTATTTGTTAGGCTCTGCCAGAGTCTCTCAGGAGACAGCTATATCATGCGGCTGTCAGCATGCACTTCTTGATATCCACAATAGTGTCTGGTTTTGATGTCTGTATATGGGATAAATTCTGAGGTAGGGCAGTCTCTGGATGGCCTTTCCTTCAGTCTCTGGCCCACAATTTGTCTCTGTATTTGGTCCCGCGAGTATTTTGTTCCCCTTTCTAAGAGGGATCGAAGCGTGCTCACTTTGGTCTTCCTTCTTCTTGAGCTTCAAATGGTCTGTGAATTGTGTCTTGGGTATTACGAGCCCTTCCAGAGGACCTGAGTTCGATTCCCAGCAACCACAAGATGGCTCGCAACCATCTTTAATGGAATCTAAAACTTTCTTCTGTTGTGTCTGAAGACAGCAACCGTATATTCATGTGCATAAAATAAAAGATACATTTTTAACAGCTGGATTTATAGTTCTGTTGGTTTTAGAATCATTCCCCTTTCTTTATAATTTTTGTTGAGCCTTAGATCATAGGGTTTGTACTAGAGATGTATAATTTTTGGGTTGAACACCTCATGTGCATTTATTCTCTGCATCTTGATCAATTGCAGGTCTCTGTAATGTTCTTCTTCTTCTCAACACCAAATTTCTTTAATGAGATGCTAGAGCTTCACCTGTCTATAAGTATACAGAGATAAACATTTAAAAAATGAGTTGGGCCGGGCGGTGATGGTGCACGCCTTTAATCCCAGCACTTGGGAGGCAAAGGCAGGCGGATTTCTGAGTTCGAGGCCAGCCTTGTCTACAGAGTGAGTTCCAGGACAGCCAGGACTACACACAGAGAAACCGTGTCTCAAAAACAAACAAACAAACAAACAAACAAACAAGTTTGAATTATATTAAACTCTTATATGTTACTATATCAATGTATTATATTTTTCTTTGAATTCTAAGAAGTTTAATTTTTTAATCTCTTCTTTATTTTTTCACTGAAACTCTTATCAGAGTGATATTATTCCATGTTCCTTTTTCTTTTTTCTGAATGTTCACTTTAGCGAAAGCTGAGTATTGAGGACACCTACTTCTCATGTGTTGGGGCTAGTCACTGTACAATATCCTTTTCTCAATTTCTTTTAAAAACTGAATGGTTTTTAGAAACCAGCTTTTTTTTGTTTGCTTGTTTTTTGTTTTTTGTTTATTTTATTTATTTTTTTATAAACTGGAAAATAGTTCATAGCAATTTGAGTTCTAAAGATCACCGGTAGGGTGGTAGTGGAAAGCCTATTCTAAGAAATGTGTAGTGTCATGCAAGAATGAAGAATGGAACAGAGACTGAGGGAATGGCCAATCAATTACTGGTCATACTTGAAACCCATCACATGGCAAGCACCAATCCCCTAAACCGTTAATTATACTATGTTGTGTTTGTAGAATGGAGTCTAGCATGGCTGTCCTCTTAGAGGCTTCACCAAGCAGCTGATTCAGACAGATGCAGACACCCACAGCCAAACAGTGAATGCAGTTTGGGAACTCTTATCGAAGAGTAGTGGGAAGAATTGCAGGTCACTAAGGGGATAGAAACTCTGTAGGGAGACCAACAGAGTCAACTTACATTTGGAGTTTTGGGTCTCTCAGAGACTTAAACATCCACCAATGAGCATACACGGGCTGGAACCCAGCCTCCCCACACATATGTAGCAGATGTACAGCTTATTCTTCATGTGTGTCCCAAACAAATGGAGCTGGGACCATCCCAAAAACTATTGGCTGGACGTGGAATATTCTTCTAGCTGGACTGCCTTGTTTGGTCTCAGTAGGAGAGGATGCACCAAGCCCAGCAGAGAGTTGATATGCCAGGTTGGAGGAATATCCAGAGGTTGCCACTTTCGCAGAGGAGAAGGGGCAGGGGATGGGGTAAGGATTATAGGAAGGGGTAACCTGGATGGGGACGGTACATGAGATGTAAAACTAAATAATAATAATAATAATGAAGTGTGTAGTTTCAAGATTGCATTATAATCTCATCAATTAATAATAAAATGGACAAAGAAATCAAGTGGCAAATGAGACATCTGCAGGAATTCTAAATGTCCTTAAAGTTAATATTAAAATAAATAAAAAACATTTATAATTTAGTCCTATTTTTTGTATGTAACTTACCCTATCACAGAGTCACCCTCATGTGTGTATAAGGTTACTCTTGTTGGTTTACCTGTGGTCAGTGTGTGTATACCTGTGTTTATGTCCTTATTTTCTGTAGATAATAATTTCTGTTTGAAATACATTATAGTAAAATGATGTTTTTAATAAAATAACTAACAATTTTTTTATTAAGTACAAATTATAATACTGTATGTTCACTCTCATCAAAATTAAATTTTCAACTCTGAAGATAAGTAATTAAATAAGCAAACTTGGCTGGCTGAACACAAGTCATTAAAGGAATATTTAAATACTGAAGCTAATATGTTTATTTTTATCATTTAATTAACTATAATATATAATTGTCCAAATTTTTTAAAAAATTGACTCTTTCTCTCTCCTGAGGCAGTATGAAGGTACTGTTTGGATAGATATCTACAAGAACATGTGTAGAAAAAAATGGCACTTCAGTGTCAAGAGATTTTTTTATTTTTTAGCAGAGAGTTGAAAAATGGGTATCAAAGATAGGAATATTCTAGTTAAATGTACTTAGTCAAATGCTGACTAAGACTAAACTGCAAATGAAGACTAAAACTCAAGGTTGAGATATTTCTGACATTTGTTATGTAGCTGAGGATGACTGGACTGTAGATAATTTTGGCTCTACCTCCTAGTGCTAAGTTTATAGATGGTTATAGGTGCATGTGAGCTATCTCAGTCGGATGGCAATGGTATATTGTGCAGTACATCATGCTATCTGCCTGAAAACTGTATAGAACAATCCACACACTCCGCCCGTAGTTAAATATGATGTTGATACTCACTTGAATGAACCATTAACAAAATCCAATGACACTTTAGGAACTATTATTTCTTAACCATGCATTCAAGGTATTAATTCTCAAATTTAAATAACATTTTATCAGTTTTCCTAATGTGCCCTAAGTGTGGAATAGAAGTCATTAATAGGTTGAGATCAAACATGAAATTATGTGCTTGACAGCGAATCTCTGCTGGCAGGAACAACATTTAGAAGCTTAAACATGTGTGGAATTGAAAAGATAAGGGTTGTTCCCTCCAGATATATCTTTCAGGATGAATAAAAACATTTTTATAATCTTTTAGAAATATTCACTGTACCTTGAAGCAAAGAGTCCCAAAGTGCTTGCATTTAAATATGCCAAGAAGTTGTCAGTTGAAAATAATAACTATTGGAAATATGTGCTTTTCTTATTTCTTTTATACGCATGTATGCTTATTCATATTTGCTTGTTAACTAAATATACATATATTTCATAAAATCAATGAATAAAAACATTATTATGTGTTTATATATGTTTCTGTCAATAATTTATTTAAGATAAATTCATGCAAATTTTCATTGACAATGTGTGGATTTTAAATCTTTATTTTAGTATTTTAACAATCCAAATGTAAACTATGTCAATAACTCAAGATTCTAATGTATTACAATATGGAGCTATCCTCAGTTTACTCTAGCAGAATTGAATTCAACCTCTACATTGAAGACATGTATACCCTGGTCTTGAAAATTGATAAAATCAGCAGTGACTGTTTCATAAAAAGACAAATTAAAAAAAAATCAAGACTAGCAGAAAGATAAATATACCACATAGGATGACTGACAGATGAAAGACTAAAACTGAACACAGAATAGCCAGAGGCAAGGCTTTGATTATTTAACATTCCCTTCCTGACTGTTTAACTTCCCTGTTGAAGATACACCAAGCTCTTATGAGACACATATTTATTGGAGATCTAAGGACCCACATGGATTCTGCATAGTTTTAAAAGATGGAAAGTATTGTGTTGTTAAAATTAAATCTACCTACACTGACGGGTACTTATTGCCATATACTTCAAAGTGATTCATACCTTTGTATAACCAGGAAAAGAAAAAAATAAGTCCAAAAAAAAAAAAAGAAGTCATTATGAGAGCCTAGAATCTCTTGATTCTTCTGTCAATACAAACAAAATTTGGAAGCAATGAGAAGAGCAAAACAAAATAGTTAAGATCATTTACTGAATAGAAAAAGATAACATAAAAGGTCACTGTGATTATTGACTTACCAACTGGCATGTGTGACTGTATTATAAACGAGTTTACATCTTTTGTCATCAAATCTTATCTTTGTGTGAAGTAAGGTGGGTATGAACAGACTAGGAATCAGATAGAGATCATACAACTTGTACCATGTGTATGATCATATAATGTAAAAACAAATGCAATGCATAAATGGCTTATATTGTTTAAGAGTTTTGTCAATTACTTCAAGCATTTTTATGTAATATAAATGATGTATTCACTAATAATATTATGCAAATAACTCTCCATTGATTCACATAACTCATCATACGTTTACGTTTTAATAAACTAGATTCTTTTTGTTGGCATATAGTTATGTATTTATTCCACATATGGATTTAATTATGGAATTGAGCATAAATGAAGTAATTGCATGTAAAAAATAATGTACGAAATGACATAAGAAGGATACTAAGGTGGTATCATAGTTACAATTCATAGTACATATATTGAGACAACAGTTGGCAGTATGAAGTACTGTAGTACTGTGTAAAAGTATAGACG
>NW_021604567.1:6418223-6433943 GCF_004785775.1 Grammomys surdaster | reverse complement strand
ACAGTTGGCAGTATGAAGTACTGTAGTACTGTGTAAAAGTATAGACGTTATCATTGGCAGATAGAAGTTTGATTGTTGTCTCCTATGCAAATCATGAAGCCTCTACAATTTACATCCTTTTGTGCTTGTGACCCGAATGGTAGTCACAAGGATTGGTATTGCCTGCTGTGGCTTCTGGTGTTGTCTACCTGCTCTTCATTCTGAAGGCATTAGTTGCAATTAAGAGGGAATGATAAAAGAGGAGGAAGAGGAGGAGGAGGAAGAGGAAGAGGAAGAGGAGGAGAAGGAGGAGGACAGATGATGTTCAACAGTGAATCTTTCCCTGCTTAAAAGGAATTTATTTATTTCATTTTACTTTATTTGTGTGTGTGTGTATGTGTGTGTGTGTGTGTGTAAACACACACAAAAATATAGATGTCCATGGAGGTGAGTGGTTTGGCAAATCTTTCGGAGCTGGAGATACCAGGATTTTTGACCTTCCAGACATATTGAGGTACTAAGAGCTAAACTCTGGTCTTCTGGCACTGAACAGTTCTAACTTAGAAAGGATAAAAACAAAATCAATAATTTGGTATATTTAAATTAGAATTAGTAGATCAACCATTATAATTTTATCTCATCCATCAGTAAAAAAACAGTTGAAAGATACATATCAACTTTCGGGTAGTGGTAAAAGACAGAACTACCCATTATGTTACTATTTTTTAAACAGCAGCTATTATGCAAAACTTTGTAAATAATAGCACTCTATGCAAAATAAGCTTAGTCATCATTGCATATGCAGTTTAGAAGGGGGCATGTAATAGTCAAGTATAAAATATTGTCAAACATGTTCAATGTATAGTATATAAGTATTTTTGAAATTCATCTATCTTTTGAATTAAGTATTTTATACTTTTTTAGAATTTCAGAAAATTAGAAATGAGGACTTAAGACCTTCCATTAAATGTTTAAATGTGTTCCTATTATTCTACCTAAGAGGCTAAACATTAAATCAACACAAGCTTTAGACTTAGTAAGCATGCAGCCTAAGAGGGCCCAGGGAACCTATGCTAAGAACGCAAGATAAGGAAAGAATCTCTACTAAAATATCTGAAGGGAAACATGACTAATAAATAGAAAAATCACAGAGTTCCTTAGTGAGGCTAGGGTACGTGCTAACAAATGGTTCTGAAAAAGGAAATCAAGAGATAGATGATACAAGAATTGGTGCCCCAGATGTGAAATGTCAGACAATGAATGAATGGAATGCAGACATTGTTGAATTTTGACTCATGGTGTTTGAGTATAATGACAGGTAGGACAAGATTTCCTTGTCCAGAATACACGGTAATTAATTTTTGCTAGGTAATATTGGTTGTCTATTAGGATATCCTCAGTATGTGCTAGAATATACATTCCAAGAAATGTAATATGAAGTATCTTATTATGAGAGTAAAGAACTGATGGTGTCATTTACATTGTGAACACTGTGTTCTATACATTTGGTTGTTTTTTTCTCACTTCACTTTATTCATACAAACACGTGTAATAAATGATGCCCAGCAGTTGAAATTTAGATATTATTTCGATTCCCCCTTCTCTAACCCAGGCTGGAAAACAAAATGAAAATTATCTGATAAGCAATGGAATTGCTGTTCTTCCTATGAAAATTAGCTCAATGTCATTGTTCTCTGGAGCACACTTGATAAGCAAACCGAGCTAGGCTCTGTTTATGAGATTCTAACAACATAATAATGTCTTACAATGAAAATCAGACAAGAAATGCTTAGCTCTTATCTCAGATACAAGTCGAAATATGGCTTTACAGATAATCTCCTCTAACTCAATTTATGTAAAAAATGGTTTCTAGACTATTCAATAAACTTTCCATAAAATGCTCATAAGTGTTTAAGTATTCGAAGGGTTATTACAGTTCACAGTTATATCACTTACTTAGTAACCTTCCAAAGTTCTTTATAGTCCATATTATCTACCTGTAAATATTACTGTTAATAAATAATAGTGACCTTTCAAAGTAAGAGTTTGTTGATTGCATATTTGACCAATATTCTTAATTGTATAATGATTACTATCTAATGTTCTCCATCTGTAAATCATATGAACTATAAAAAGTGTTTATTTGATTAATAATAATCAATGTCCTGATATTTAAACAATGGAATTCTAGATTTTTTCTAGAAAATAAGCCCAGAAAGTTTTTTTTAGCTCATTTATTTAAGGCACTCTTCTATTATATGATAACACATGTTTTCTTTGATCAGTTGTATAATGAATGATCCAGACATAAATGCAATGTCACTGTACTATAAAAATATATCGGCTTATAAATGTAAAGTATATTCATGTCATTGTTGCATTTTTATACTCTATAAAGTATAAAGAGCAGGTGATCATCCAAGAAAAATTTTACATGTTTGAAAATAAGTGTATTTGTAAACTAATACAAAAGTAAGATCTGTTATAATTGTAAAATTCAGCATAAAATTATGCATATGCCTTTTTTAATGAGAGTGAGAAAACATGGCCCATAACAGAAAAAGGCTATTATGGTGAAGTAAAATAATTCCACTTTGTGGCAAACCATAGGTTCCATAGTTCATCTGTCCTACAATGGTAGGATAGGTCAAAAAGTGATAGGAAGGAATGCATGTAGTTGTTTTATACAGCATAAGGTTTGTTAAAACCTCCTAACAAGGAAACACACTTGCTGACAAGAAGCCTAACAGTCTAACAGGAAGGATGGACTTAATAAGAGGGAGGTTTAATAAAGAACAGCATCAAACTGTTGAACTGCTGCTGTCAAGGCTGAGCGAGGATCAAGAGACACCAGCTGGGTAAGTGGCACACATCATCTCTAATCGGTAGCAGTACTAGTTCGAGGAACAGGGATGTTCTAAGTCAGGCTACACATGCAGTGAAAATCATTACTGTGCTCTGCCCCGTGTAAGACTAGACTTCCCTGAGAATAGCCGACTAAGGAGGCATGCAAGAAAACATTTTCTCCATACAGATATTGTGAGCTAGCTGAGTTCTCAGTGTCCAAGTTTGGAGTTGGTGTTCTTCCAGACAGAATTCAGTGCTTCTCTGTCTCAGGCACCCTCACTATTCTTTATGGATGAAGGTATAGGAACACAATGAGGAACTAAGGTAATGCATTTAAGTGTCAAAGGCATTCTACTGTTCAAAGGTGTCTTACACACACTATTAAACTGTACAATATACATAGAAATCAGAATTAGAAGACATAGAGTAACTAATTTTAAGTAAGTTCATTAAAGAACTTTTGGAATCTGAAGAAATGACACAGAACTTTATGGTACTCGATGCTCTTCCATAGCCTCTGAGCAACATCTCCAGTACCCACAAATTGACTTATAAATGCACGTCACTGCAGTTCCAGTGATTCTGATGTCCTTTTCTGATTTTCAGTATCAGGAGATACGTATGGAGTACAGTAAATACAGACAAAATATTCATACTCATAAGATTAAAAAATACTTAAAATAAGGAAACTTTAAATGAATTTTTATTAAAAGTTAAAAGGGAAAGTACATAAGCAAGTTTCAGTATAAAGTACATTTTTGCTAGTTTCTGTGGAAAAAAAGCAAAAGACAGTAACTAAAAGGAGAAAGAGTACAGGATCAGGTTTTGATATTTGGACGGTGAGAAAAGTTGTGTATTCAGCAACATATATGAAATGATATTCATCTTTTTAATGGAAAATTTTAAGAAAGCATAGATACATTTATAGATTCAACATTATTAATTAGAGATAATAAAGGATTATAGTTTGAATTGAAAAATCTGAAAAATGTTTTTCAACATCAGATAAGAAGACATTTAAATCAATGTTTGGATTTATTCCAAGGTCTCTGGGGCTTATGTTCTGGTTTGTTTTGTAGCAAACACGATAGAGATAATTTCAGATAGTCAAGATATTTTTGTTGTTCTTGTAGTTTTAATTTATTTATTATTTATGCACTTATTGGGCTCAATAGTAGAATATAATTAAAAGAGGAGGGAGGAACTGGCAGTAGAGATATTTTCAGTGATTAGCACCAGTGAATTGGAAATTAGTGTCAGATTCAAATCATTAGACCAGGTGAGCAAGAAAGATAAGAACTGGCTGGTAGAAAAGGGTGACTAGGATAAAATCAACAAACAATCTACAATCCACTGAAGAATAATGAAATAATAAGAACATTACCAGTTGAATGGTAGCAAGGAACACTGAGAAAAATAACTGATAGATATGACAGTAATAAGGTTGTAAAACTCATTACAATTTAACGGAATACACACACGTAAGAACACACACACACACACACATACACATACACACACATGCGTGTGCGCACACACACTACATACTCACATTCACATTGATAAAAAGTTATCAATTCAGAGATTGTGTTTCCAAAATGCGAATGAGTAGAATTTCGTCTACAAAGACCTGTTCTTAATGGCATCAGTGTATGAATAAACTAAGACATTTTCAACCATTCAGAGAAGTTTGCAGTAGATGCAGGGATTCACACTTGTCCAAGGTGTAAAGAAGTTAAGACTGCAATGAGCAACACTAAATTATGTAAACGACCTCCTTCTAAAAATCCCAGGGATTATTGAAGAAGAGGGGACAGAAAAAAAAGAAAAGGAAAAGGAAAAAATGTGTCTTCTGGGCACTTAGGAGCAGTTGCACATGTGAGCTTATTAAAGTTATGACAGCATGCAGAAGTTCTCCCAAAACCAAGTCAGACTAAATCTCAGTATAAAAAGGAGTCCTGAGTACAAAATGTGTCCTCAGAGAAGAATCTATTGACTACTTTTCATTGCTGGGAAAAGAGTTAGTTTACTAAAAAAATATATATAATGTTTATTTATTTATTAGTTATATTATATATTCATTATAATATATTAACATATTATTATTCATGATATATTTTGTATATATTATAGCAAAGTAAATATTATATATTAATTATTATTAAATATAATATACATATTTACTAGATACCATATCAACCACACTTGAGTGGTAGTCCACCAATCCAAAACTTTTAATGAGATATAAAAGGTACAAAGTTGGGTAGGAAGAATCTTGGAAATATTTAGGAAAGGAACAGGAAGAAGATCAAAATTCATTGCATAAATTTTTCAAACAAATACAAAATTTAAAAACTAGTAATAGCGTGCACTGATTTATGCCTAAGACTCGTTGTAGGAATGATTACATAGGATATTAACTCTAATTTACAGCATAGTCTTCACTACTCTATCAATATTTTCTTTGTCTGTTTTATAAAACAGTAAAATTAAACAAATTGTAAACAACAACAATATTATCAAAAATTCTGTTATTCTTTTGAGATCAGGACTCAATTCCATAAAGAAGAAACAGCTCTATTTTTAGGGGTTACCTGAAAAGAATGATTCCAGTCCTTGCACTTCAGGTGTGAGAAAGGGATAGGAAATGTTTCCACAGGAAGACATCATCAGCATTCAGTCATCATTGACAGCATCTTTAAAGATGCTCTAAAAGTTGAGGAGCAATTAGGGAATTGGTTTATGGCAGGAAGAGTCCTGATCATGAAGTGTCATATACAGGACTGAGGGGTGTGTGCAGGGCAGGCATTGTGTTTGCAGTGTTTATAGGAGTACAGCACGGAGATAACAATATTGAGAATTGGTTAATAGGTTCATATGAGGAGATAAGGATTTTGAGGAGCTTAAATAACTTAGGAGACATGATGTGAAAATATATTAAGCACCTTAAAGAAGCTGTAGTTATTGGTTCAAACTGTTAAAATAGGGTTGCATCCTGGGAGACTACTTTCTGAAAGTATTCATAAGATAAATAGACAAAAATAAAATATGTGAGCACTCTGTATAAGAGTATATAAAATGCATATAAATTTCATGTTTGAACAAATTATTAAATTTTTATGTAGTAAGTGCATAATAGTGATCCAACATTAAAACTTCAACTTTTATTTTCCTAGGTTCACAACCAAAACTATTAACTTATAACATTTGAAAACATTTTTATTGTTCTCTCTCTCTCTCTCTCTCTCTCTCTCTCTCTCTCTGACATAGTGTAGCACTACATGGGATTTACTTTGAATTAGCAGGCTTGTCTTCAGAAGACAAACAAACATAAAAACAAAAAAAAAACACCTATATTTGACAAGGAATATATCTATTAGCAAAGAAATTTTGTTGATTGGTCAAGATTTTACCTTATAAGCTCAACACTTCAACAAACATATCTAGGAGGTTATCAGTAAAGACTTAACAAGTAATCCATCACTTTATATATTAATGAATGTTATTTTCTAGAAAATACTGCTGAAAATGAGAGAAAATTGCACATTATGAGCTATAAATTAAAACTGTCCTAAATGTTAATGAATTTTGCAACATATTATAACTTTGTTACAAAAGCATACAAAATAAGACAGAGGTCATAAAAAATTGATTAGGAAATAACAGGACATGTTATATAAATTTTTAAATATTTAGATTGAAATTGCTTCTTCAAGAAGCTGGTATACTTTGAATATTAATTACTGATACTGTATATCACAAATAATAAAAATAAAGTGAGAGGAAGTCTGTTTTTTCTAAAACTGTTATAACATTGAATTTAATATACATATCTGAATATACAAGAACTATATTTTATTTATAGAAAACAGATGCTATATTCTACATCAAATATGTCAAATGCATTGATATAAAATCTAAGGACTCTGAACCAGAAAATTTTCTTTTTACCTGAATGCCCTTAACTTCTGAATTTAAAACATAAATTTGATAGTTTGGCTTTCATACTTTACTTTATACTCTAAGATTTTATTCTATATCCACCGCATATTCAAAGGTTTAGGTCCTTACAATCCAAAATATCTGAAACTGAACTGTATAATTTCATTTTTTACTCTTTTATTTCCTACTCTCAAAGGATATACACTTGGCATGGAAGATGAAATACAGCCTCATATACATGTACACCCAACTATGTGTATATTTGATTAAAAGAATTCAAATTACTATTCAAGTCATTCTATTTTTTAATATAGCCAACTATTACAAAGTTAGAATTTGTTGCATAGTAGCAAGTTTCTTTGCATGTTGTATATTTTGTCTTGGTAACACATTGTTCAATTGGAGTTAGTTTTGTTAATTTTTTTCTTGGTCTCTTTGCATGTACAGAACCTATTTAAATCTTTTCCAGTGTTTTCTCTTTGTGACCTGATGCTCATATTTGAACAATATTGTGGCATCATTAATCTCATTCATCCATATAGTGTTGTGTCATTTAGGATTATAAAGAGTAACAAAACTACTTAAAATTCTAAAAAGTAGTTTACTAACAAATAGTCATTTAATCACATCACTAGTTTTATACAGTTTAAGTCAGTCCGGGATGGGTTTGTGCTGAAGCACTGTACCATTTCTGAAGCTCATTTCTTCATTTTCTTGCTTCACAAACCTTAGTGTCCATAGTTCTTTTTCTACTGTATTGGTATTCTAATTTCACAGGACACTGATACTCACCAAATGAAAAATACCAATGGAATAAAATAATAATGTTCTGAAGCTCTTTATTTATTATTTAGCAACAGTCTCATATATGAGATATATTGCCATATTAAGTTGAATATTTGATACAATGCATTTTGTAGAATTTGTAAAAAGGCTATTTATTTTACATTTAAATATGAATTTTAAAAAGTAAATTTTAAAATAGTCATTTGATTAATAATGGCAGTTAGTGATACAAGGTCAATGATGAACTTTCAAACCAGATAGCATTGTACTTACAAAGAAACAATCAATAAGAAAATACTCATTTTGCCAATAATAAAGAAATAAATAAATTTGTGGAAATATGGAATAATACTGGTTAACAGTTTTCTCCATTTACCTCAATTTCACATTCTAGAAGCGTGTTTGAATATTTTTTCTTGTAGCTTTATGATGTCCTTTGATATTGTACTATTCACTGCTTCCCAAGAATGAATTTTAAGTTGTAATTAAAGTTATAACCATTGATATAACTACCAAATTTAGGGTAAATATCATAATTTAACTCATTTCCAAATCATTTAATCATAGAGGTTATAAAAATTTCTGGTTTAATCTAGAAAAAGTGGAACAGTAGCAATTCATAAGAGTAATAAAGTACTCATATTTCCAATAATATACAAACAAAGAAATACATAGATGTGTCGTTAGTATAGAATACAATTGGTTAACAGTCATCTCTACATCAATAGATTAAATAAATTCATAAACATATTAAATAAATTCAAGCTAAAAGAGTTTTACAGATACACTTTGTATAAAAATTGCTATGGCTAGTACTTAGCTTAGTGTCCTGAGATATCTGAGGGCCATATTTGGATCTGTAGCTCTACTTCAGCCTGAGGCCATGCTGATGTGAGTGGCCTGCACTTTGGAGATCGTATGACTGCTCATCCATGATCTGTACTGTCTCCTGAGCCCATGCCGATATCCACGGATGCGGATGCTGCTGCTGACCATACTGCTGTTAACAATCCGAATTTACCTGGAGGTCACATTGTTGTCCTTGGTCAGTGCTGCCTCTGAAGGTTATGATGGTGCTCCTGGCTTGTGCTTCTGCAGAGGGTTACGTTTATGTTTCAAGTCTATAATGCCACCAGAGACTGTGCTGAGGTCTGTAACACGTGCCGATGCCAGATACCATTTGGGAGTCCGTGATCTATGCTTCTGCTGACCGTAAAGGACAAGGAAGCTACTTTTCCTAAGATATCAATGATTGCAGACTCACATTTGAGAGAGACATAGACAGCTTCAATGACAACCACAGACCTTTACTTCTACGTTCGCCCTCCAAAAGGTAACGGCCTAGATATGATACCATCAAAGAGAACTTTAAATACTCACAATATCCAAGATACAACTCACAGACCACATGAAACTCATGAAGACGGAAGACCAAAGTGTGTGTGTTTCGGTCCTTCTCACAAGGAATAACAAAATACTTATGGAAGCAAATAGAGACAAAGTGTGGGACAGAAACTGAAGGAGGGGCCTTTTGGAGACTGTTGCACCTGGATATCCATCCCGTGTGCAGTCACCAAAGGCAGACGCTGATGTGGATGCCAGGAAGTGCATGCTGACAAGAGCCTGATAGAGCTGTCTCCTTAGAGGTCTGCCATAGCCTGACATATTCAGAGGCAGATGCTCACAGCTAACCATTGAACTGATCATGAGGTTCCCAATGGAGGAGTTAGAGAGAAGACTAAAGGAGCTCAAAGGGTTTGTGGCCCCATGGTGAGAGCAACAATACTAACCAACCAGAGCTCCCAGAATCTAAACCACCAGCCTGGGAGCACTTAGGGAGGGACCCATGGCTCCAGCTGTATATGTAGGGGAGGATGGCCTTGTTGGGCATGGGTGGGAGAGGAAGTCCTTGGGCCTGTGACTGCTGGATGCCCCAGTGTGGGGAATTCGAGGTTGAGGAGGTGGGAGTGTATGGTTAGGTGGGGGCACATCCTCATAGAAGTGGGAGGAAGGGGGATGGGATAGGGGCTTCCTGGGAGAGGGGGGAGTGGGGAAAGGGGATAACATCTGAAATGTAAATAAAATATCCAATAAAAAATTTAAATTATTTGTAATAAGGATGTTGAGGGTATAGCTCTCCACAATAGATGGCTGATGGTTGAGGTATGGGTGGGGAAGGGCTCAGTTTTCTTTAAATAAAAATTAACAGGCTAGCCACTGAGAGCTTAACCAGGTGCCAGTGAGTACATGGGCAAAACATGACACTCATTAGACTTTTTTTTCCCATGGGAGTCATAAGCATGGAGACAGTACTGCCAGGACTAGGGAGTAAGTAGATCTGAATGCACAATGTGAAATTCACAAATAATAAAAGATTGCATTGGGAAAAAATCTAGAAACAATCAATTCTTTTGTCTATTTTTATACTTTTCATTGATTTTTTTTCTAGTTTCATACTGTCAATGTCATTATTGTGTGATTATTGATGTATGGAGAAAATATGTTGTCTTGTTTTATGTTGTTTCCCTCTCTACAATGAGACTTGTCTACTTAGGTGTTACTTTCTTGGGAATTTTTATATCCTTTCTTTTTTCCTTCCTTCCATCCTTCCTTCCTTCCTTCCTTCCTTCCTTCCTTCCTTCCTTCCTCCCTCCCTCCCTCCCTCCCTCCCTCCCTTCCTTCCTTCCTTCCTTCCTTCCTTCCTTCCTTCTTTCCTTCCTTCCTTCCTTCCTTCCTTCCTTTTTTCCTTCCTTCCTTCCTTTCTTTCTTCCTTCCTTCCTTCCCTCTTCCCTTCTTCCTTTCCTTCCTTCCTTCCTTCTTTCCTCTCTTCCTAACTTCTGTCCTTCCTTCTTAACTCAAGCTCTCATTTTTATTTCATTGGTGATGTTTGCAATTGTATAGTGGCACTGAAATACTTTCCTAGGAGATACTGGTTTTTAGGACTACAGGTTCTATCTCAAATCACCTTTTGAGAGTCAAGATTGGGTATCCTGCTAGGCTGCAGCTTTCTGTGTGTCTATGTGCCTATTAGACTTACATAGAGTCAGAACTAGTCAATGCTCCAAATATGCATCTTTCACTGAATCCACTGTGAAGTTTGGAATTTCCAGTGTTTGTGGACCAAGCCTACTTTATTACTGTGCTTCTCAGTGTAGCATCTGGTACAACACCATCAAGTGAGAGTTTGTTTTGACATCTGTACATGAAGAGAAACCCTGTTATAGGCCCTATAGGGTAGCTAGTGATATTTTTACTTGAGAAATAAGGAAACTTTTGATAATATGTTGTTTGTTCACATAATTTTTATATAAAATATACCACAGAGAATGAGATAATTCCCTCTTCTATATCGATTCCCTTGCTTTCCATGTACCAGATATTAACTTTCTGCGTGCCAGACATCATTAAAGTGACTTGCCCAACAATAGCTCATTAACTCCTAACTTTAAGTGACAGATTAGGTATAATATTCTTGTCATTGTTGCGGAGATGAAAATACTCAAGCTTAAACAGGTTATAAAACTGTTGCACATCATACAGCTGTGAAATGGCAACAATTGGATTAGCTTGTTTGCATTTGGGGCAATATTAAGCAAAGTGTCATATAGTTTTTCAGCATAGTAAGAACAAAATGTTTATAAAATAAACAGATGAAATGCCGAGTAAACAGAATGTGAAATAACATACAGGTTTATATAAGCATTTTGTCCAGAAAACTCAATGGAACACTTTATATGCAAATGTTTATGTGTAAAATAATCAAGATATACACAAAATGTGAATAGAGATGAGAAAATCTTGAATAAAATAGAAGATATTAGTCAAAAGAAAAAGTAAGTCAATATAATATTTATATTTCATTATAAAATTATATTATCTATGAAAAATTAAGTGTAAAATTTTGAATTCTAAGGCTCATAAAGCTTTCTTTTGGAAGTCTTCTTTCTGTGATAGACTTTTACTTACTAAAATAGTCAAAATGACCTTTTAATGCACAGAAATTATTTTCTATATTTTATATAGGATTTCAATAGTAGATACCAAATGTCTAGATATTCAATTATCCTATAATTTCTCCTACTGTTTTGTGATTGTTAGATTATGTCAATTTGACACAACTAGGTTCTTTGGAAGAATGAAACATCAATTGAGAAAATGTCCTCTCATATGATCAGGCTGCCAACAAGACTCTGAGGCATTTTCTTAGTACGATGTATGATGATCCATCTCATTGTGGATGGGCCATTCTTGTGCTCATGGTCCTGGGATCCACCAGGAAGGCTTTCCCCAGCAGCAGATGGAAGCCAGTGTAGAGGCCCACAGCCAGAAACTAAAGAGATTTTCATTGGGTCCCACTCCTTGGAGTTCAAAGAAATTCATGTAAAAGGAGTTGGAATGACTGATCATAAGAGTGGACCACCAACAAAAGAGTACACATAGAGAGACCCATGGCTCCAGCCGCATATGTGGCAGAGGATAGCCTTGTTGAACATAAGTGAGAGGAGCAGCCCTTAGCCGGAGGGGTTTCAATGCCCCAGTGTAGGGAAATGTCAGGATGGGAAGGTGAGAGTGGGGTGGGGGGAGTACCCTCATAGAGGCATGGGAGGGGTAAGGGATAGGGAGTTCTGGAGGGGAGACCTGCCGAGGGGATACCATTTGAAATGTAAATAAAGAAAAATGCCAATAAAAGAAAATAAAAAGAGTTAGAGGGGATTGAAGTAAGCCCACAGAGGCTGAAGCAGCAAGCAAGGAGGATGCATGGATCTACACCAGGTCTTCTGCATATATGTAATGGCTCTTAGCTTGGTGTTTCATAGGACTGAGGACATGAGCATATCTCATTGACTCCTTAGACTGCTTTTGGTAAACTTCCTTCTCTTCGGTTGCCTTGTACAGCCTTGATATGATGGCTTTTGATTTGTCCTATTGTATCTTGTCTTGTGTTGATTGTTGTCTCTTGGAGGTCTGATATTTTCTGAAATGAAGCAGAGGGGGAGTGGATCCAGGGGAGAGGGAGGATAGGGAGTAGTAGAAAGAAATCGGGGAGGGAAGAATGTTAGGATATATTGTATGTGAGAAGAAACCATTTACAATTTAAAAATGAATTTTAACAAGTAAGGAAGAAAGGGAGGAAGGGAGGAAGGAAGAAATATAAATAAGTCACAAGGAGCAAACCAGTAATGCACAACCTTCTGTGACACCTATATCAATGCCTGTCTCCGGGCTTTTCCCGTTTAAATTTCAGTGCTGAATTCCACCAATGATTAAAAATGATATGGAAGTGTATACCAAATAAATCCTTCCCTAGCCAAGTCGCTTTCATCATGGACTTTGATAACAGGACTTTTAATTCTTTAGTTTGTATTTATTCATTATCCATAGTACTAGGTTTCATAGAGACAATTTCTTGAGAGTATAACATGCACTTTAACATTTGCTGATTCTGCCTAGTTTTCAATCCCTGACCTCGCCCCCTGTTGTTAATAATTGCATTTGCTTTTAAACACTAATCAGTAAGCATGCACATACTATGCATCACTTTTTAATTTATCAAGAGAATAAATATGTTCTATTTATCATCACCCTCATCATATTACTAAAACTTAGAACAATTAATCTTCATTATATTTTCTACAAAGGTTAGAGCTTAACAAATATTCACATCTAATAATAAATCTTTACATAATGCATTTAAAGTCCTGATACTAATATACAATGATGGAAATTGTTAAAATGTAACTTATTGTTAAATCAGTAAATTGATGCACTGGAAAGATAGCTCACCTGTGGCGGCTCAAAGTCACGTGCAACTTATATTCCAAGGGATGTAGACATTTGTGAAATCACAGGCACATGCCGGGCACACACCAAAGATATACACACACAGCACACACACAACACAACGTACTTATGCACAAACACACACATGCGCACATACAAACACACATTGACAAATATAAAGCCACAAAAAAGAAACAGGCATTTTATTATTTTACCTACTTTATAGAAAACAAGTTTTTTTTTTTAATTTGGTGAACCATATTAATTAAATTCACAGACTAACCTTGTGCTTACATCACTCCATTTCCTACATTTCATTGCTGTTGTGAACATTAACATTCTTAAATATTTATTATTAAGGAATATGTTTTATTTAAAATATATGCATGGGAAATACTCATTGAAAATGAGTTAAGGTTTGAAGCTGTGACTATGATTTGATATGTGGTGCTATTTTATCCAGAATCCTCTGACAGTCCCTTGAAAATATAATTTATAGCTCACAAAAAAAAATGCTGCTAGAGAGTCTCTTGTATTGTAATTCATATTGAAAGTTCTAAAAAGACGAAAGAATAGGATAGAATATTTTAAGTGACAATGCTAATATTTTTAGACTGATAAAAATATAAGCACACACTTGAATACAAATTCTAGTTAACAACTAACAAAATTAATGTAAAAGCACATCTGCTAAAACTCATAAAGTGGTATAAATTTAAGATGAAGAATTATCTAAAGAAATATATAGGGAGTATATACTACTTGCATTCTCTAACATTTTTCAAAGAAAGAAGAGAAAATGAGCAAGAAAGCTTTTAACAGAACCATTAAAAAAATATACATTCTGTGACTTTCAAAAGATCTAATACAGAGCAAGTTCACAAGCCTGATTTTTTTAGTAGCGCTTTGATTCTTATAAATAACAATTATTTTCTTTGGGGAGGCAGACATTGTTGCTGGTGTCTCAATTATGTTTTACTATTTCATTTAGGTTTAATCTCATTTATTATCTTTCAGAATGATGAGACAATCCTCCGTTACTTATTAAATTTCACCTAACATATTTACCAATAAATAGAATATTTGAAAGATAAGGAAGCTAAATGAAATTAATGTCTCAATTTATAATTGGCTGTCACCATAGAATTCAAACTAATTTTCTTAAAATGCTTTTCTATTACAGATACCAGAGTCAAGTCTCATTTTCATAGAGCTTTCAGTTCCTTATATCCATTAAAATTTAAAGTCTATTTCACTTACACACATAGGCATAGTTCTCCGAAACTCTAAAAGAAACACTTTTCAAAAGTAATTTATTAATACATTTACACCCATAAGTGTGGCTTTTGATGTTTATGTTGTTTTATATTACACTGTGCTCAGTGTTTAACATGCAGCTTTGTAAGCAAATTACGCAGCAGTTGGAAACTTTTGCCCACCAAGCACATGGAACAAATAAGTATATGGCTTCTGAAACAGACTTATAGTTTTTTTGTGGAATTTATTTTGATGATATGGCATTTGTATATAGATATCGAGCATTCAATATCTTCAATTAAGCAATAACTTTGCATAGACAATATAAAACAAAAAACGATAACACGTTTTTAATGTCTGTGGTAACTTTAAAGACCTTCCTTGTGCGATTCAAAACTTCATACCAAGAGCATATAATAAATCATTATATGGCTTCTGAGACAGACTTCTAGCTTTTCTGTGGATTTAACTGATCATAAAGAAGAGAGATAATGAAATATTTAAATAATCAGACATTCTTCTGAATCTAACAATATATTTCCTTCCATTTAATGAACAAAGATCTTTCAAGATATCTGGGTCTACTCTGCATACTAATAGATATTGCTGCTTACAATATATTCACAAAATATTCATAATAAGATTGAGTTCTAAATATTCATTGGGCTTGATTTATTGATATACTGAGAGATTTTCTTAAATTCTCAATAACTAAAAATGATTCTATGATGTTGCTTGAGTCCCCAACCAAGACCCTTGGGGACTGAGGTAAGAAGATACAGAGTCAATGACACAGACTCCAGGAGTCCTGCAAGTGGATATTTTATTATTGGGATCCTGGAAGAGTTAAAAGTAGAAATGACTTCCCCTTTGGCATTAAATTCAAATATATTTACTTTTTATGTATGACTATTGCATTTACAAATATACTTATTCTTTGAGATTTGAAGTTTTAACAACAAAATCATTCTATTCTTAAAATTTTAGTATAAATTCTATATTAAATATTGATGAAGATATACTATGTATAGACACAAATTTTTCAATTTTAAACTATTTTACTTTTACATTAAATGACTCAATACAAATAAACTTTGGAAATTGTTTATATCTATATAGTTAGCAAAC
>NW_021604567.1:6416791-6418213 GCF_004785775.1 Grammomys surdaster | reverse complement strand
TGCAGAAATCTGCTCGAAAGAGGTGTGCTATTGCTTAGTGATTGTTACATATGTTTTATATTAATAAGAAAAGCATATTAATAGCAGGAACCTTTCCTAAAATGAATCCATTACAGCTTTGTTTAAGAAGGACGAACCTGTCACAGATTATATAACAATACGAAGTAGGCCATCTCAGAACGATCACCTGCTTGTCACATTATGGCTCCTGACACTATTTATCTTGAAAAATAAATTTCAATCAACTTCTAAAATTAATTTGTTATAAAATCTAAATAACTTAACATCCTCTAAAAAATGTGATAATCTAACTTAACATTAACTTAATTTCAACTTAACATTGACATAGTCCAGTATTTTCTTACTCTTGCCATAATAGTTAACAAAATATAGTATGTGGTATGTTAGAAAAAGGGTAGATCATATGCTAGTCCTATGATTAAATAAGCAACAAATTCTGATATAAAATGGGATAAAGAGTACATTTTATAATATGAACCAATTAAAGAACACATCTTGAATATAAAATACTTCTGAGATAATGTACAACATAATTACTGAAGGAATCTTGAGAACTGAGGAGTTATTGAAAGGCTCTTCTTATACTGGTAGCATATAAAATGTATTAGATTCACGTTGACATTTTAAGGAAGAATGAGAAGGAAGTGTTTCCTATTATCTGCACTGAAGAGCTTTTATGATATAATCCATTCTTTCTCAAATTATGATTAAAACTGCCCTTCAAAAGTCAATTCCTTTCAAAGAAACTCTAAATTATAGTGTAAAGTATTAGGAAAAATTCAGGATGTTCTTATGAAAAATTCTTTTGACCTTTGATGTGACTTTGAAGTGTTTTATTTTGAAGAGGTATTTTACTATATTCAAGACAATAGCATGGTTTAAAAATCTAACAGAATTTCCCTAATGCATTGTAAAATTCGATTTTTCTTCTGCATATCTATTTATATACTATGATTAAAACACATTCCTGACACATTAAAATAAAAGAAACTAAATTATTCAAATTAAAAATGTCATCTTAATTTGTTTTACATTATTGGTGCCTCACAAGGAAATTACTCACTTTAAAGGAATAAGCGTGCAGGACAGCTTAGAGAAGACAAGTTCATACTATTGCTTTGAGGTTATGAGAGTTAACTAATTAGAATAAAACTCCTGATCTCTGTGATTGTTGTAATGAAAAGGATGTCTGTAGTTGTAAGATCTATCTGTGTAAACACTCAGTGGTATGAGCTGAGCATCAAAGTGTCTCTGACTGAAGTTGAGACTAGTGTTTGTATATTAGTATAAACATAAATACTTAGATGGTAGCATTATACTCCTTAAATCTAATAAAATGAAAACTTCAAAACCAGATAGTAAAAACAGTTTCTTTTTAATAAGAAATTTTACCTTATCTCC
>NW_021604567.1:6395701-6416691 GCF_004785775.1 Grammomys surdaster | reverse complement strand
CTCTCTCTCTCTCTCTCTCTCTCTCTCTCTCTCTCTCTCTCTCTCAGTGTGAGTGTGTGTGGTGTGTGCGTGTCCGTGTTCATGTGCTTGAGCATGTGATGCATGGATATAACATATGTGGCATATGTCAAACTACAAAAAAGTTCAACTTCAAATTCAGTTCATTTTTAGAAAAACTAAAATATGTAGTGAAAAGTTAGTAATGATTTTGTCAAAGGCTTCACATTACCTGCTCAGATTTATTCATTGAATAGCTCTCACCAGGCAGAAGGGTGAAATTTCTTAAGGCAATAATTTGGCTGATTGAACAACAAAGGCTACTTTTGAAAAGTGAGAGAATCCAAATTTAGAATACTTACTTTAATACAATAAAATAGTGCAATATAAAAAAGAGTCTGCTTCACAGAAAGAAATGAAAGGTAAAATATAAAATGTGCTGCAATGGTAATTTGACTACAGACTTCTAGTTACCTAACTAGTGATTTCCTATACAGTAGTCCTTATTAGGGGGGGTAACATAGATATGTAATTATTAAAGTCAATGAATTGAAGAGAAAATTCGAAGACACCAGATTCTTAGTATACATATCAAAATAGTAAATGTGTTATGCTATAATAAGGATACTCTGTATGCTGGAAAACTCTTTAAAATTTCTTTAATTTCTTGTACCAAAGAACTGGTGGTATTTCATTTCATTAAACTCTTACAGAAATGGAAAGACCCGGATCTAACATGGTCTTTGTGATGCCAGGATATGTTGAAAATTTTCCCCCTCAAAAGTCAATATCTAGGTAGCCCTACAGTCTGTCTGTCTATCAGTCAGTCAATCTATCTGTCTGTTGGAATGTATTTATGTCTCTGTCTCTTTCTCTTTGTCCCTCTCTGCCTCTTCATCTCTACCTCTCTAGATATAGATAGATGGATGGATGATAGATAGATAGATAGATAGATAGATAGATAGATAGATAGATAGATAGATTATAGATAGACAGACTTCTGAGATTTTGTTACCAAAGCACATTGCTTGAGACAATGGAAGTTATTTTATTGCCTCTGTTGTCTGTGACAAAAAAAAATCTTTCTAATTTCTGTAACATTTATTATTCTAAATAAAAGGAAGCATCAACTTTCCATCATGATCACCGACCCTGCCTTTAGTCCCACCCTCACAAGCCCTTCTCACTATTACCTTCTTAGCATCTCTGAGGTAGAGGGGAAAGCCCCATGGGTACTAACCTAGCACATCATGTCTCAGCAGGACTAATTGCATCTTCTCCGACTGAGGTCAGACAAGGCAGCCCAGATAGGAGAATTAGAGGCAGTCCCTGCTTCAAATGTTAGGTGAAGCACGGTGAAGAATAAGCTGTACATATGCTACAAATATTTAGGGGGCCTAGGTTCTGCATACTTTTTGGTTAGTGGCTTAGTCTCTGTGAGCCCCCTTAGACCCAGATTAGATGACTCTGTCTTCAGGTGGTGTCCTTGGCCCTTGGAGTCCCCTCAATGCTTCTCTCAACAATTTCACAAGACTACCTGGGTGCTACTTAACATTTGGCTATGGGCCTCTTGATCTGTTTCATCAGCCACTGGATGAAGCCTCTCAGAGGACAGTTATGCTAGGCTCCTATCTATAAGGATAGCACAGTATCATTAATAGTGCCAAGGGTTGGCACTCTCCCATGACATCTCAAGTTGGGCCAGTCCTTAGTTTGCCATTCCTTCAATCTCTGTTTCATGTTTAACTTTGAACATCTTGTAGGCAGAACAAATTTGGGGTCGAAAATTTCATGGATGAGTTGTTGTATCCCTCCCTCCACTGGCAATCCTGCTGGTTAGTAGAGGTGGGTATCCCAGTCTCCAGATCCCCAGTTACTATAAGTCTCAGTTAGGGCAATCTCCAAAGGCTCACAGGATCGTTTCCTATCCTTGTTCCATAGATGTCCCCCCCCCACCAATTTCCATTTTCTCTCTCAGACCCCTCCAACGTCGCTCCCCACACTGCTTACCAGACATATAATCCTCACCTCTGTTCCATCCTGACTTCATTTCCCACACAGTTTTCTCCATCCATCTAACTCTAATGGCTATTTTTTCCATTCTAAGTGAGATTCAGGAATCCTCTCTTGGGCATTCCTTGTTACTTAGCTTCTTTGGGTCTGTGGATTAAAGCATGGCCATCATGTACTTTATGGGTAATATCCACTTATAAGTGAGTACAGGCCATACAGATATTTCTGGGTCTGGATTACCTTTCTCTAATTTCTGGAAATTTCATAATTTCTGAGTTTTGTTAAAATAGCTGAATAGTATTCAATTGTATAAATTTACCATATCTTCTTTATCCATTCTTCAGTTGAGGGACATCCAGTTTGTTTTCAGTTTCTGGATATTACAAATAAAGCTGCTATGAACACAGTTGAGCAAGTATCCTTGTGGAATGTGCTTCTTGGCCATTTGTGTTTTCTCTGTTGAGAGATATGTTTAGCTCTGTACACCATTTTTTAAAAACCCAGTTTAAAAAAAAAACCCAGCTTTAAAAAAACAATACAGCAATAAAACTCCTGGAGATATCACCATTCCTGATTTCAAGCTGTACTACAGAGCAATAGTATTAAAAATTAACATATTGTATTGGCATAAAAACAGACATGCTGATATAATCAAAGACCCAGAAATAAAACACACACTTATGGAAACTTGGTATTTGACAAAAAAGACAATACCATACAGTTTAATAAAATAAAGCATCTTAAATCAATAGTGCTGATCTAACTGGTTGTCTGCATTTAGGAAAATGCAGATAGATCCATATTTATCCCACGTATAAAACTAAATTTCAACTGGATCAAAGACCTCACCATAAAACACTTATTCTAATAGAAGGAAAAGTGGAGAACTGCCTTGAACACAGGGCCACAGGAGTCAACTACCTGAACAGACAACCAACAGCTCAATTAATGAATGGGACCTCATGAAACTGAAAAGTTTCCTTAAGGCAAAGGACATCCAGTACAAAATGACAGTCTATAGTATGGGAAAAGGTCTTCACCAACCCTACAAGTCACAGAGGAATAACATGCAAAACATGTAAGCAACTCAAGAAATTAGACAACAGCAACCAAAATAACCCCAGTTAAATGGCAACTGTAATTGAACAAATAAAATGTTACTAGCATCAAAAGCTTCATGTTAGGTTTATTTCCATATTTCCAGTACTTTTTTTAAATATAACATTAGAAAAATATACTATTGTATTTCTCCTATGCACATAGTATTTCATAATCTCATTTCTAATGATTTTTAAAACATGTTTAAAATTTCATAGAGTATGACATTTAAATTCAACAGTCTGATGGATAATGTTGCAAATTAGAATAATCTCCACTGTCCAGTTCTGTACAATCAAGGTAAAACAATTAATATGCAAAGGTAATGACTCCTAAATTTGTTATCAAATACTTTGGTGAACAACTTGTCTCATTGAGTAGGATAGATAACATAGAAATAGGAAATTAGTCTGTTCCAGATACACTCTCCAAAGAAAGCTCTAACATAACTTAGCATGCTTTAGGAGGCAAACTATCTTTAGTCTTAAAATAGATAAACTCAATCCCTATTATTAATGAATATGACATATAATTAATTGATTCAATATCAAAATTAATAAAAGAAAACCAAATGTGGTTAATCTTCTTGTATAAACAAAGATAACATACACACTTCAGACTGGAAATTATGTTTATAATATTACAATGAATACTGCTATGGTTTGGACTTCCAGTGTATTTCAAAGTCTCATATGTTAAAGGTGAGATTGAGAAACCATGGTTCTACTAGAGTATGGTAAAATTTTTAGATAATGGAGTCTAACGTGATAAGGTTATCAAGAAGGGCATGCCTTTTAAAGGATTAATCTCTTCTTATCGTTCTTCATGTTAAGGGAAATAGTAAATACTCCATGCAAATATTTTGTTTTATTACATATCCTAATGCCATGAAACTATGCAGTTGATTGAAATCTCTGAATTTGAGAGACAAAATCAACATCTTATTCCTTTAAGCTGATTTCTTCTCATATTTTGTCACAGAGACAGAATCTAACTAAACAGGTACACTTTTGTATGAATTGTATAACAGTGGCCTTGAATACTTTTACATATCATATCTGAGAAAAGTTATTCACAAGAAGGACGAAACGCTTAGGAAACTAGTTATTTGTTTTAATGTGATGTCATAAGGTTGGTTCAGAAGAGGAGAAAGTAATTGTATATTTCTAGGATAATCAGATTGTACTGATTGGTCTTTATTGTCAATTGGTCAATTTAGAATCACCTAAAAGACATAGTTTTATTTATTTATTTATTTAATTTTTATTGGTTATTTCATTTATTTATATTTCAAAAGATATCCTCCTTCCCCGTTTCCTCTCCAAACTGCTCCACATTCAGCCTCCCTCCCCTCTGCCTACACAAGGGTACTTGCCTACCCATCCACCCACCCCTGTCCCATCGCCCTAGCATTCCCCTCCACTGGAGCATCAAGCCTCTACATGATACAGGGCCTCCCTTCCCATTGATGCCAGACAAGGACATCCTCTGCTACTGACCCCAATGGAGGAGTTAGGGGAAGAACTTAAGAAGATGAAGAGGTTTGCAACCCCATAGGAAGAACAACAATATCAAACAACCAGATACCCAGAGTTCCCAGGGACAAAGCCACCAACCAAGACATATTTTTAAACTCATGTAGACTGCCATTTCCTGAGAAAATAAACTGAGGACTAAAGGCCTGCTCTTAGATGGGAAGTGCTCTTCTTTGTTTTAAGGGCACAGAAGAATAAAAATAGGGAATGGAGCAAGCCAGCTACATTCTACCTTTCCTCTCTCTCTGCTTCCCATTTATAGGAATGTACAGTTTCCTGCTTCAGAGCTTCACCACCACAACTCTACCATCCTTCCCCATTATGGGTTATTCTCATTTGAACCAGGACCAGAAATACATTCTTATACTTTCAAGTTTCTTTTGTTTGGTAATCCATCACAGTAGGAAAACAGTTAACTAAAAACTAAATATTATTGAGCCCTAAATTGAGTTAGACTCATTAAGGAAACAGTAATAGAATACATGGTGTTAATCATCTACAAAGAAAACATGAAATTTTTAAAAATAATGAATTATTAACAAATTCTTATATATTGAAAATCAGTAATATTATCTAGTTTTTTAATAGCTGTATTCAGATACCATTCTTCACAAAGGAAACAATATACTAACACATTTTACGATATATTCATTATTTTATAGCTGAGCATGTTGGCACACAGTTTTATTCTCAGCACAAGGGAGAAAGAGACAGTTATAGTCTTTGATGTCAAGACTGGTCCTGTCTCATGTAGCAAGTTCTGAAGCAACCATGGTTACATAGAAAAACCATATCTCAAGGAAGGAAACAAGACCATTATAGTCTTCTTAATTGGTTTCATTTATATTTTCTTGTGCTAATGGTATATGTTTTAGAGAACAAGAATATGTTAACAATGGTAGAAATAATTGGAAAACTGTGAAGGGATTACGACAACAAAATGTGAATTTTGATATTAAAATAAATAAACATGAGAGACTTCTAGGATCAGGGAAGATCAAATGTGTTCAATGTGGTTTCACTATAGATAGTAAGTATATTTCCTACTATCATCATAAATATTTGTCTCTATATACACAAAGAAGTGTATTCCTCACTCTTGATCAAAGCTCTTTTTTGTAACAGAATTACAAAATCTTTGACTCGTCAAATGAAGAATAGGACTGCTGGGTGCCCAGGACTACTTGATATATGTAAAAAGTAGCTCCTACATAGAAGGCCCAGAAAACAGTAAGTAACAAAAACAAGAAATGTTATAGAGGCATAGGCCAAGACTGTCTGTTGTGAAGTTGTATATTCTAGCTATGATGAGGAAGCAACACATATAAAATATCAACACATGGCAGTTTGAACATGACCTGAACAATATTAACAATAGCTGAAATATCAACATAGCTAGAACAAATATCAATACCCCATCTTCAAAAAAAGCTACAATTAAATAATAACCAAGAAGATGAGGATGAGGAAAATGTATCTTCTGAAGAGATAAGCCCTTTAATTAGATAACCAATAGTGACTTGTCAGACCTAGAAATATATACATTTAGGTCACAGTGAATGGATACATCAGGCTATATTTATGTGTATGCTCATTTGCATGCATATCTAATGGTAATGGTTGAAGAGGAGGAGATCTTGAAATTGGGAAGGGATTAGGAATATACATGGAAAATTTAGAGAGATTGTAGTGAGAAAATGATGCAAAAGGTTTAATTATACTTAAACTTAAAATAATGTAATATGCTTACGTTTCCTTATTTTAAAAGGCATCCTTCATATATGACTTTGATTAGCACATATATTTAGAAAATAATTTTTCCACTTTTTATTGGAGATTTTATTTATTTGCATTTCAGATGTCATCCCTCTTCCCCATCCTAGAACCCTTATTTCATCCCCCTCCTCCTTTTTGCTTTTATATCATTTTAATTACATACATGTATTAAGGACAGTAAGTTCTAGGTTGATGGTCTAGCAATACAATAGATGCAAATAGTCAAGGAACAAGCAAGACAATAAACACAAATAGTCAAAGAACAAGCAAGGCATTAAACTCAATTATGTGAACACTCCTGTGATCACTGTTTCTAAGGGCTTATCAGGATGACCAAAATATCTGTGCCTACTTCCTTGTCTTATCCCAAAGTCGTTTTCATGTCTGAAGCCTATATCCTTAGTCTAGCCTAAAATTTATATTCCTGCCTGAAATTACTTCTTTGTTCTAGCCTAATGTCAGATTCCTGCCTGAGGCCTACTTCCTTATCCTTGGACAATGCCGTATTCCTACCAAGCAGCCCATTCCCTTGTCCTTGGTCCATGTCAGATTCTTGCCAAGCAGCCCCAAAGGCTCTCTGCCTCTCCCACTTTTTTATTTCATAAACAACTTCAGCAAATTGGCTAGATATAAAATTAACTCAAACAAATCAGTAGCCTTCCTCTACTTAAAGGATAAGCAAGCTGAGAAACAAATCAAAGAAACGACACCCTTCACAATAGTAACAAATACCTTGGTGTGAATCTAATGAAGCAAGTCACAGATCTATATGATAAGAACTTCAAGTCCCTGAAGAAAGAAATCAAAGATCTCAGAAGATGGAAAGATCTCCCATGATCATGATTTGGCAGGATTAATATAGTAAAAATGGCCATCTTGCCAAGAACAATCTACAGATTTAATGCAATCCCCATCAAAATTCCAAGTCAATTCTTCACAGAGATAGAAAGAGAAATTCTCAAATTCATTTGGAATAACAACAACAACAACAACAACCCCAAGATATCGAGAACTATTCTCAACACTAAAAGAACTTCTAGGGGAATCACCATCCCTGACCTCAAGCTGTGCTACAGAGCAGTAGTGATGAAAACTCCATGGTATTGACACAGAGATAGGCAAGAAGATCAATGGAATAGAATCGAATACCCAGAAATGAACCCACATACCTATAGTCCCTTGATCTTTGACAAAGGAACTAAAACCTTCCAGTGGAAAAAGGACAGCATTTTCAACTAATGGTGCTGTTTCAACTGGTGGTCAGCATGTAGAAGAATGCAAATCAATCCATTCTTATCTCCTTGTACAAAGCTCAAGGCCAAGTGGATAAAGGACCTTCATATGAAACTATTAGTTTCAGATACATTGAAACTAATAGAAGATAAGGTGGGGAAGAACCTTGAATACTTGGGCACAGGGTAAAAGTACCTGAACAGAACATTAATGGCTTATGCTCTAAGACCAAGAATTGACAAATGGGACCTCATAAAATTGAAAATAATTTAATACTTAGTACTTTCTTTGTCTCTGTGAAATACATGTAAAAAATTTAAAGCTAAATCATCCTGATAATAATTTTAAGGTATGCTATTAACTGTTTGACCTAAAGTTTCCTCTACCTCCCTTCCAAGCCAGCATACCCATCTGAATTTGTTTTGTTTGTTTGTTTCATTTGTTTGATTTAACTCATTCACATGGTTTGCCTTTTAAAATATTCTGACTCCCTAACTTAGGTGGATTTTGTACACCTTATAGCATTTTCCTCAATGAAGGTCAGCTGTCTCAAATTCATGATCCTCCTGACTGACTCTTTCCTAGATAAGCTTCCACTACCTGGCTTTTATTTTATTTATTTATTTTTCATTTGTGTGTGTGTGTGTGTGTGTGTGTGTGTGTGTGTGTGTGTGTGTGTTTGAGTCAAGGTTTTATGTAGCCCAGGCTTTTTAAAAATCACTATGTACAAGAATATGACCTTAAACTAATCCCAATCCTCCTACCTGGGCTTATATGTTTATATTATCTGTTATATCAATGATATACAAGCTATAATTTGAAGATCCACAAAAGTGGGGCATACTACACGGGCATGGCTCTGTCCAGCAAAGAAAATAGAATAGATAGTTGTGGAGGGAGGAGGAGGAAGTAAAAGTGGAATGGAAAGATCAAGTGGGGAAGTAAAGGGAAGATCTGGAAAAAAGAGGGAATATGATACAGAGACCTAGCATTAAGACATATTTGGGTCTAGTATAAGGGTAGTGTAAATGGAATCATCAAAACCATGGGCGATAGAGTCACAAGTGGCTATCTACTGCTTGTCATCAAACAAAGCTTCAAAAACTAAGATTGAATTACATCTAATTGAGATTGGTCAAAGTAGTTCCCAAATGTAGTCTGATGCTCAAGCTACATGTTTGTCTCCTCAAACTGATGAGAAGGTCCTATTGCTGGTCCAATATCTATACACCTCATTGAACATGTACAGGTTGACTTGATATATTCAAAGAGCCTCCACCACTACTGATTTAATGTTGAAGGTACAATAAATTACTCTGTACACTACCAAAGGAAAAGTGGTAAAGACCAGCCTACCTGCAAACTGTTCAATCTACAATGCTGTCCTGTCTGCAAGATATGGTAGGACAATGGTGGCACAAAGGTTGCGGGAATAACTAAAAAATATCTGGCTTGACTTAAGGCCCAGTCCACAAGATGTAACCAATTCCCTACAGAGCTTTGCTGACCAAATAACTAAGGCCAGATATTCTAGGGAAATAGGGTAAAAACAAACACTAAAGTTCAACTAAATGTAACATGAGCATGACTCAATATAACCAAATCTACTGCTTCAGTCCCCAAAGCTCAGGTGTTAAAGTTATAAGCTATATTACCAGAAGAAAAGATTTTTCTATATGACACAAAAACATGGCAGAAATTCATAGCCTTCTGGGTTAGGAAGCTCGCTTACTTGATATAGTGCACACCATACAGACACATGGACCCTGGCCTGATCCTCAGAAACCAAACAAAACTAAAATAAAAAATAAAGAAATGAGGCCAAATGGCACACTTATGAACATACTGCTGGTCAGGCAGTGAAAAGCAGATGTTTGAGACTTTCTAGCCAGTCAGTTTAGATTACTTCAGAAAGTTGAAGCCAGTGGGAAAATGTGCCTCATATAAAATGAAAGTAGAAACAGTGGAGTTGTCATCTGTCATCCTTACACAAATACACACATGGGCATACCTGCCCCTCATAATCAAACATTCAAACACCAACAATTAAGACATGTTATCATTTTAACCATCCCATTCATCTCAGATATTTTCAAAAACTACAGATTAAACCTGATAAAAGGAGGGCACAAAAAATGAATTAAATTTGACAATATATACTCAACTTTTTGAATGTGATTACAGAAATTTTCATGAAGATAGGACATTATAAATACATTGAAGTAAATGACAATCCTGGTCACTTTTACAGCATTGTTAAAGCTCAAATGCACAGTAGTCACTGTCTCTGTTTCCCCTACCTTTTCTTCTCTCATTTTATCTCTTCTCCCTTTCCCTCAACATCTCTCTGACCCTTGCCTTTCTGCCTCTTCCATTTGCATGGATCCATTTGTTTGTATATGTGTGTGGCTTGGAGTCCTTTAAGATTTGACAAGAATACTCTGAATACAATGGTAATTTCTGATTTCACATGGGATGTAAAGAAATATACATGGGATTACCTCCTTAAAGTACAGGAAAAAATAATAGAAACAAAAGGACAGGATATTCTTCCCATAATAGAAAGTTCCACATCTAGAATTTCTTCCATTATAGTATGTGTATAATTTCAGGTAACACATGTGAACAGAAATTATACAGACCACATTAATCAGTCAATCAATATCCAAATAGGTACGAGTATCTTCTTCACCTGCTGAAGATCAACAACACTCACTTATACTATAAATGTTTAATAAATATTTTAATATTAAAAGATTCTTAGAGGTCTGCCAGAGCCTGACATATACAGAGGCTGATGCTCACAGCTAACCATTGAACTGATCACATGATTCCCACTGGAGGAGTTAGAGAGAAGACTGAAGGAGCTTAAGGTGTTTGTGGCCCCGTGGGGAGAGTAACAATACCAACCAACCAGAGCTCTCAGGATCTAAACTACCAGCCTGGGAGCACAAAGGAAGGGACTCATGGCCCCAGCTGTATATGTAGGGGAGGATGGTCTTGTAGGGCATAGGTTCTCTGAAGACTGGATACCCCAGTGTGGAGGAATTCGAGAGCAGGGAGGTGGTGGTGGGTGTGTGGGTGGGGACGTATCCTCATAGAAGCAGGAGGAGAAGGGATGGGATAGAGGGTTCATGGGCGGGGAAGGGAGGTTATGAGGAAAGGGGATAATATCTTCAGTGTAAATAAAACATACAATAAAAAAAAGGGAAAAAAAGATTCTTAAGGTTAAGAGTACTGGCTGATGTTCCAAAGGACACAGATTCAATTTCCAGCACCTATATGCAAGCTCATTACTTTCTATAACTCTAATTCCTGGGGATCTGACAACTTCAAAAAGACATATACATACTGGAAAAATGCTGATGCATATAAAATAAGCAAATAAATAAATCTTAAAAAAACTACTATTGAAAATATTATGTCTTCCTGAGGGAAATAACATGGACCCAAAAGATAAATATGTTGTGTATTATCTTGATGTGAAATTTAGCTGTTAAGTCTTTGAAAAACAGGCTAAAATCTTTATAAATGAAGAGTTTATGTATATCGTAAGGGAGAGGTGGGGAGGAAGGATTTCCCCCCAAAAGGGAAATAGAACATAGAGTAATGGTTGGATGGGGGTTGGGGAATGGATAAGATGGGATTAAATGAGAGGCTACAGGAAGAAACAGCTAAAACTAAGGTCCATTTGAGGGATTGTGTAGAAATTTGCTCCAGCAAAAGCTTCTTGAAATATATACATGAAAGCAATCTAAATATAATCACCAAATAACAGAGGAGATGGAGTCCCATCTAGACATCTAACACCACCAAAAGAAACATCCACCCCCAAACTGTGTTACATGTATTTGAGTTGTTGTCTAAAGGGACCCTATGGAAACACTAAAATAGTGAAGCTATTGTCAACACTGTTTATTGCCATGTACACATTAATGATCAGGATCTATTCAATGGTCTATACAATCTATTAAATGGTGACCTGCCTGCCTAATATGCTGATTTGGCAGCAGCAGAAAGTTGTGAGTAACCAACCAATACTCGAGGACCACTATATGAGATGGAACTTGACACTACTCTGGTGGTCAAGTATCTGAAACTAGATATGCCATGTACCTAGAGCAAAACCAAATGCTGCTGTTCTGTTAAAGAACATAGCAATGAAACAATTCTAATGACAATTTTCTATACTCATACATCAGGGTCCTGTTCAAACATCATGAGAGAAGCCTAGTACTCCATAGAGAGATGGGAGAAAATATAAAGACTCAATAGTGGACAGTGGGAAGAGAGTGAGAGACCCTGAAACACTCAGTCCTAAATGAGAGGTCTTCAACAAATCTCTCCCACTCAGGACTCAGAAAACTCTGTAGACAAGGAGTAAGAAAGACTGTGAGTGCCAATATGGATGAAAGGCATCAAGGAAGTAAGGTCTTGGAGACAGAATGGGGCCTGAAATACATATGAACTAAAAGACTGTTGCAGCCTGCACAGGGCCTACACAGGTCTAAGTCATATGGATGGGTGCTCTGGCACTGAGAAGGCAAGTCAATATAAACTCTATCCCTATACCTAAAATTGTCTCCGAGTGACAATAATTCCAAATCAGGGAGAATAGTTTTCTCCAACAGAGTTTCACAGAACATAAAAACCACATTCATGGTAGGTCCATGCTCAATAGTAGATAACAAACACAAAAGAAACCCAGTGATATGTTTGAAGTTTATGTTTGTTTGTTTGTTTGTTTGTTTTTGTCTTGGGTTCTTTTTTGTGACTCACAATGCTTTGTCTGGGCTTTTGTTTAACTTCTAAAGGACTTTTTTTCTTACATATGATTTTTTTGTTTTATGGGATTTCTGCGTAAGTGAATGTGTTTTTGCATCTGTATATGCTTCTTTGCTTATTCTTTGGCTCTGTTTTCTATTTATTTGTTTTGTCTTTGTTTTTTTCCCCTAATGATAGATAGAAAGAAAGAAAAAAATGTAGATTTGGGTGAGTGAGGAGATGGATTAGACTCAGAGTTGTGAGAGATTCACGGGTTTATATAACAAAATGTTATTTTCTCTATAGTGTTGTTCCATTATCAATTATTTGTGTAATTAAGCTAGCTTTAAATAATAGGAAGTTCTGCTTAACTGATGTATTCTGAGAACAATAGGGGTAGGAATTAAAAGGTCCCAGTATGGCATGAGGGGTTTCTGGTTTTGATAGACTTATAAGCTCTTACAAATAAACAATATTCGGTCTTTAGCTTTAATCGAAGCATGAATGAAAGTACTAAAATGATTCACATTATTTACTTCTTAGTGGGTAAGTAATAAGATAAGAGGACTGTAAAGTATCTGAAATATTTACTATCATAAATGTCATAATATTGAAGTAATTTAGAAGGATTTATATAGGCTTATCAAGTTTTGCCTTATGAATTCAGAACACAATTTAAATTTCAGAAATGTCAATAATGCAGCAAGTAGCATATATGTGTGTGTATGTGTGTAAAAAATTATATTGTCCACAGATTGTGAAAATTGCATTGTGATATGATGCAAACACATCACATTAGAGTGGAAAAACAAGTTTCTATCTTTTCTTGATTTAATATGTAATAATTAGATCATAAAGTAAAATACTTGAATAATGTTTGATTCATTTGAAAGTTATTATTTTTATATATCTTTTTAATGTATACTTTTACTAGTGGTTCGGTTTTGAGGGGCTGGATGAAGTTTCGTTTCTATTCTCAGTGTGCACATGCAACATTAGTCATTGAGAAATATGATGTAATACTTGACTTAATAGTAATTGAAAGTATTTTTCTATTTTACTGAAATTTCTGATTTATTGAAATCTTATAATTAGTAGAATTCAAAAACATAATTCAAGAAAAGTCAAACATTAGAATGTTAGCACTATTTAATTTGAGTATTTTTGATGCTGTAATTTTTAAAAATAGTATACTGGGTGATTCAGTTAGCATTTTGGAGACAGAGTGTATCTCTGTATGTTCTAATATTCTGTTCAAAATATTGATTTCCAGGCCACCCAGGGCTTCAGAGTATCTGTATTAAAAGTCGACAAAAAATGTGAAATACTAGCTACATAGGATGAAATCACTTTTGAAGATTTTAAAGTACTATACATGACTACATCTTAGCTAGCAATGTTACATTCTTTTTTTCTATCATAATTTTTGTAGCTTAATATCATTTACAGTTTTGCTAAAACTGCTGTTTTTTATTTGTCTACAATGACTCTGTGTCATGTCTCTATATTAAAAAAATTTTTAAAGACAATGACAAAAACTCTTCCTTCTTAGTTTTAAAATGGTGTTTCTTTGACAAGGAATTTTTATGTGTCCTTAGGCTCAATAGCACCAAAATGAGCAACAAGACATCTTGACATTCTTGGGATCTGTATCAACATTCTGGATGGTTTTATTGAAGCCTCTGCCACCTTTTGACACAGTGGATCCAGGAGATGATGCTGTTGTCCAGGAAACTGGAAATGAACTGCAAATGTCTTATCTGCCAGCAAAGTACTGAGGACTCTTCGAGCCAAAAGCCACAGTGTTGGCGTGGCTCAGACTTGAAAACCCAAATCAGTTATTGGATAGAGCATACACTGAGAGGCAGCCAGGCCAGAGAAGGCTATTGGGATAGAAACTAGTGTGACAAGGAACCTAAAACCGAGAGACTCACAATGGTAGGTACATCTCCAAGGCTATTTCCTGGACAAACTACATACGATGTGTGAAGATTTGGTATGGTTTTCTAATGTAAGTAGAGTAAGCAAATGCTAATAGGACCACCAGCATTTCACCAGCAGATCACCAGCATTTCAGTCACAAATTCCTGTCATAGATATCACAACCCTCCAAGTTCCAGAATCAAGGTTGTGACATACAAGTGGAAGGTCCCAAAATAGTGAAGTCTGGCAAATAATGGCTGTCCATCAGAGAATTCCTTCTCATGTGAACTGATGTGGTCACTGGTTACAATGAATTGTTGATGCTCAATTCTCCTAGCACAGGCTTCAGAGATTGATATAAAACAGATCTAAACAGGTAGAAGAATCCTATCTTCCCCACTAGGAAGACATTTAAGCTGATACTGTGAGATAGATGGTTTCTGTTTTATTTTACTGTTTATTTATTGTATCTTTTTATTATTTTCATTTTTACCTTAATTGGTACATCGTGTTTTAAATTTTTTTCCTAGGTTTTATGGCCTACTCCTTTCAATGAACCTTTTCTCTGGCATTATCACATAGCTTGAGCCCACCTACCACTTCTCATTCTGCCATTCCTCTCTTTTCCCCTTTCACATTTCTAGACTCATGTTACTACTTAAACTTAACTCTAAACTACTATTTTTTCCAAAGAATGATTTGGTTCCACTAATTTCAGCCTCATTAAGGACATAAGTTCAAAGTGTCTTATACTGGAATTCAGCCCAGGATTTGATATTAAATCATTTTATCTATTCCTTCTATGGTATTTCTGCCTAAATCATAACATGATACTTGTGTTCAGAGACAATTTACTAGAAGGACTCTTGTGAAATAAAGCAAATGATGACAACTGGGGAATATTAAAGCTGATATGACTTATAGTTTCAATTAAAACCAACAGAGAAGACAGATTAACAGGGTAGAAATACATGGAAAGAGAATCAAAAGGTTCTTGATTATTAGGTCAGATCTAGCATTTTATATTTTTAAATAATCTAATGAATGTAATAACTGCTGGTGACTGAGTGAGCTATGAACACAGACCTCTACTCCATGGAACACTTCAAAGTAACTCAATCACTGCTCCTCCTACTCTGATTTCATCACAGCAATGCCAGCGATGCTTCTCAAATATATTAAGACAGTGAAAGAGAGCAAACAGGAAAATTAAATATGTGCAGTAGATCCAACCTGCTGCTGCTGATCACTTAAGACTGAGTGAACTGCAGTCACAGTTACACTGAAATTAAGTACAATCCATCAGCTTCCCAGGATTCACTCTGCTTTCTTATCTTCTTCAAAACTACCATTTACTAAACATTCTGAGAACTGGCATCCAATAACTTCTACTTCCATTTTAGCAATCGTCAAGCATATATGAGCATTAGTTCTCCTTTTCTTCCACTCTCTTAATGAATCTTGTCTTGCACAGTCAACAAGCTTCCTTGGTGTTATTCTGAAAGACACCTCGGACCTTGATTTGAATGAATGACAATCCTTGGAACTCCAAATCACATATATGTCAGTAAGTTACATTGTATATTATATTCAGATATTTTATAATTAATTTACAAATGCACACACATAACCATGAATTAAAGATAAACGAGGTTGCTCCAACTTGATCAGATGAGGAAATATTCTGAGAAATGTTGTTATAGAGATCATTGTATTTCTATTTCAAAGTATGTGTTCTTCCCTTTTGATCATATATGACATTTCTCTACCAAGTAGAAATCTGTTTATATATTTTTGTCAGTGTTAAACATTAGATTACAGTGATCCATCTCCAATTTAGTAATAGAAAAACAACATCAACCTCTTGTCTAGAAGCCTTATTTTATCACGAAACTGCAAGTAGCTTTTTCTGCCTACTATTTTGACATTCAAAGTCCATCTATCATTTTCTTATCTTCCTGTACTATTTTATAACAGTAAAGTGGCTGAGGTTATATTTCATGATATCTATTTTCCTTTGGCAATATGAAAAGATGTGTCTGTTGATGAAACACTGGGAAAATTCACAATGATCTAACATACTTAAGCTTATTTGTGAATATAGGTACGAGTGTCACTATATAATATATATATATATTACATATATATGTACATTATATATATTACATATATAATATATCTAATTATATATAATTATATAATTTATATATTATATATATATATATAATTATGAGTACACTCTTATGCGTGTGTTCATGTTTGTATGTAAATGTGCCATGATACATGTGTGCAGGTACAGGTACATGTGGATAAGCATTCACAAATGCCTGAATGAGGAGAAGGACAGAGTTTTATGTAATATATTTTCTTCCACAACTCTTTGAGGTCTTATGAGGCTTTAAGTTGACTAGCATGTTCCAGGGATCCACCTGTTTCTGCCCCAACCCCTATCCATATTAAAATGCTCAATCATATGTATAAGTCAGTATATCAAAAATATATAATGGCCAGCACAACCATAGACATCACACATTCATGGAAAGAAGGGTAACGATAGTCTGAGATACAAGACTGGGTTCCATTCAAGAATGCACAACTTTTATTTTTCCCACTGCTGTTTATATGCTATAGCTAGCTTAACTACTACAGAGGGCCCTGCTAGCATGGCTTCATCAAACATCATCTTTTTGCCCTTCCCTTTTCTAAGCTCTTCCTTTTGTATATCCTTGCCCTTATTCTCTTGTTTTATCCTGGAATATAGTCTCCTAGGCTTCGTCTCACTGCAGCAGCTTGCTGTACTTGTGGAACCAGCTGTAAGTCAGAACTCATCTTAGAAAGAAACTGCAGACCAACCTGACCCTAACAAAATCTCTACCAACAAAGCTATCCTTAGTCTTTAGGCCCATTCTTAACACAAATGTGTACTCTAATTCTTCTCTCTTTACCCCAAAAATAAAGAGAACTTGTGAGCACTGGAAGCATGTGCAGACAGTGGAAGCAACAGACAGTGGCTCTGGTTGTATCTGAGTTTCCATTTAGCAAGGGATGGAAATTGTAAGGAATGATGCAAAAGGAAATACTTAAAAGTAAGTAAAACTGTCCTGTGGATTTATTATTTATTCTCTTTGTGACTATCGGAATGTCTCTCATTTCTAGTTTATAAAGTAAATAGAAAACAGTCTGATTCTGTTTTACTGTGCTTCAATGGCACTAATTATTCTCAAAATTTCCCAGTGAGAATCACAAATAAACTTAGAGGTTTTTCTCATTAAATCTGTGCTGACATGGGTTCTTTAGTGGCTTCAATAGATCAGGACTCATGGTGGACTGTTGTGCACCACAGGTGAACCTCACAGTGCTTTTTAGTTCCATATACTTGTAATTTGGAGATGACATGAAATTTACTGATTTCTAAAACATAAAATATGCAAAGGAACAATATAAAATATTCACTCTCAAAACAAACAACGAACACATTTTAATGTACTAGATCTAAACACTTCTCTGTGATAGCCAATTGCAATGAAGAGAATGAGCAATTACCATAAGCCCTATTCTTAGAAAAAAGCTGCATACCTTAAAAAATTATGGCATCATTTAGAAATGTTTATTTATTTTAGTTGTATTTGTATGTAATATTCAACATATGCATATCAGTTCCCACAGATGCCAAAAGAGGTTGGATTTTCCTGGAGTTAAAGGGAGTTATGAGAGCCTGACAAGGCAACTGTGAACTAAACCTAGGACCGCTGCAAGAGCAGCAAGTGCTCTTAACAAGTAAACAATATCTATAGCCCGTGTGATATCACTTGTGATACATGTTTTTATCATAAGAATTATCAGTTAATATAAATTTCTATGTGAATCACAGCTAAGGGATTTCTATTTCTTTTAAGCTTCTTTAGAGTTTTGAATATTGTCAAATTTTCAACTCTATCTCAGTTCTTGAAGGTTTATAAACATATGTTTTAATACATAATAATGTTTAGTCACCTTATGTAGCTCGGTTTTAGAGTTGATTTTCATTTAAAACCCAAATGTTTGAATTATTGTCTCACAGAAAATGCCATTATTGAGGTGCAGCATTATTGGAGTAGCTGAGGTTTTGTTGGAGGGACTGTACACCATGGGCATGAGCTTTGCAGTCTCCTATGGTCAAGTTAGGCTTAGTGTGCCACAAAGTAATCTGATGCCTCCTGTCCACACAATGCAGAACCCTCAGCTCTGTCTTCCACATGTGTGCCTGCACACTACCATGCTTCCTGCCATGATGATCATAGGCTGAACCTCTGAAACTGTTAACCAACCCCAGTTAAATGGTTACATTTATGAGTTGCCTTAGTCATGGTGTCTCTTCACACAATGGAAACGCTAACTAAGACACTATATTAAGTATAACACACTTGCTTATAGACAGCATTTATTCTGGAATGCCTATATCTGGTAAGAGGTTTTACGCCACATACTTTTTAAATGATTCTCATGCAATATTGCTTTTGATGATTTATATTTTAGACAGGGAATCAATACCCAGCTATGAATTTAGGGAACTGATTACAGAGGATTTGTTCTTAATAAAAATATAGACACCAATTTTCACTTAATACTTGATTCTAGTCTTTTTCTTCTTCATAAGATTTTTCAACTTTTTATTAAATCTTAAATTCCCTCCTCTGTCTACTTTAAATGTGACTCATGTTTCTCTACTACTAAGAACATTATACCACTAAAAGCTTTCAGAATTTTGTCATTATAATCATATGTCACTGAGTATATAAAACAAGTACTAACTGGTAAATTAAAGCTCATATAATGAACATTATCATCACTTAGACTTTAAATTTTATGATATATATTAACTGAACTATTATAACCTTAGGAGAAAACTAGGCAACTGTGCCAGGAGTCATCAAAGAGAAGCTAAAATCTATCAGGTGATCCTCCTGAGATGAGTCTGCCATAGATTAAAACCTATGATGGCTTTACTAGTTTATAGTAGCCCAGGAGAATTCATTTTAGAAAAGATTCCTGCTATTAATATGCTATTCCTGGTAATATACAAATTTCCTGGTGAGATACATATATATATATATGTATATGTATATGTATATGTATATGTATATGTATATGTATATATGTGTGTATATATATGCATATATATGTGTATCTCACTAGGTGTTAAACCACCCTTTTGAGCAAATTTATGCAGAAAAACAAAGTTATACTGTCTTGTAGTGATGCAATGTAGATATATGGATGTTTTCTTAATTCTTAATGATGGGCCTAGCCTATAAGAAGTTCTAAAATTAGGTTATCAATTATTAAGCTCTTTTATAATAGGGCTGCTATTAAATCCTCTCTGATAATCAAAACCACATTGAGCACTCTGTGAGTCTTCAAGTGTCACAAGTTCATTGCTTCTGAGATAGCAAGTAGGTATCAGCAACTTAGAACACACTCCAAGAGGTTGTAAAACCATTAAATGAAAATCATAAAAAAGGTAACTAAGGATTTCCTAGAGGTGCAAGGACAGATGTTGAGATATTGACTGGGTTTATCTATATAAAACTTAACTAAAATCTGAGTCACAAAAATTCTGGTTTTTAACTCTCTATTATCCTGCAAAGCTGGTGACAGATAAAGTATATGTAGCCAGATAATTTCTTCTAGTGGATACGCATGTAAACATTCTCTGCTGTGAACTTCTCATTTGATTAATGATTTGAATGTATGTATAAATGTTTGGTAAACTTTTTCCCATGAGATCATGTATTCTGAATGAAGTGTAAGTGCTGAGGACAAAGAGAGGAGACAGACTTGAGAACTTTTTAGACAGAACTGAAACCAAGTAGAACTGAGAAAGAGACACCTTTCAGAGTAAATACTGATAGTACTTTTAGGAGAAGAACTTTTGTAGAAACTTTTTGGAAATTTGAAGAACTTAGAAATAAAGGCTAAAATCACTTTTCAATGTGTTCCTTTATCTTCCTGCCACTTCAACTAGCAGGATAGGAGATAAAACAAAGGCTACTTTACTTAATCTCCTGCTATTTTATGATGAAGTACTAAACAGAATAACTTCAGAAGAACTCAGAAGGCAGGTCAGCTACTGAAGCAAAGTGACTGACACTTAAGATAGGTAAAGATTTTACTATTATCCAACAACGCTAAATATTTCTTAAGACCAAGCCTTATCCCTGCCGACTTCTACTCCCTAAAGAAGAACAAAGAAGAAAGAACAGTTGGTGCAGGCCCCCATCATAATTGTGAATTAGTAGAGATCCATTTATCTTAATCTAGTTCAGCCTTGGTGATTTATCCCTAACTACCTGCCTCTCAGGATTCACAGTGCAGATATTGTCTTCTAACCATGAAGGAAGTTAAGGAGAACCATGCTGTATCAGTCTGCATATCACAACCAACACAGTTTCACTGTCATAATTTCTAAAACTCTAAATGTTTTTATAATGAACTTGACATCTGAGATGTCTTTTTCAACAAGACCATCAGAAGTCATTTTCTCTATGGCCACTGAAATAGCCTGATTTGCTGGATTGTAAAATGTTAGAACTTATATGATTTGATACAAAACAAACAGACAGACAAACAAACAAATACAGTGTACCTGAGTGAACAGTTTCCTCATGGCCA
>NW_021604567.1:6249267-6380701 GCF_004785775.1 Grammomys surdaster | reverse complement strand
CACCAGAACCAGTTATCCCATGACAGGATTAAAACTAAGGAAAACAAGTAGCTTTATATTGGCTTTCATAATTTGTATCTATTACCTATATTTATTCCTTCCTTACTCACATTTATTCAACATTCTTGGCTTTTCTCATGTTTCATGATGATAACTTTTAGAAGAGTAATGAGCTGCATCCACTGGTGTGTGTGCTGTCATGAGGAGCAATATATCCTTAAAAGATGAGACTAAATAAACCCTTCCTTCCTCGAGTTACCTCTGCCGAATGTTTGGTCACAGTGACAGAAGAACTATGTTATTAATAAGGGCCCCAGCCCTACATAACAGGTCTTGAAGGATTCAACTCACATTCACCATTGATGTCATCTTGACCAGGAAGACAGATTCCTATCACACTGAAATTTCACAATATAATTGTATTTTATCCAACATGATGGACTGACATGAGAACATACTTTGCTTGTTGATTAGATGCAACAAAGGACACTTTTCTTTTTAAAGTTAAGATTTCTTAATGTAAAAATACAGCTTAATTTAAAAATATATGCATGTTTTATTTATGGAATTTGACACTGTAAACACAAGGTTTATTTTAAAGATATGACAAACAGTTTTACTTTAAAGTAAGTATTTTCTGAGTTTATATAAAACAAAATAAACCATCTAATTATATAGATAAAATATACATTACTAATATTTTAAGACATAAGAATGCAAATCTGAAAATGTTTATGAGCATTATGGTAAGATAGAATGGCCCCCTGGTCGGCCTCTGTGTAAGTTTGGACTGAACAGTGTAGTATTCTATCTTTGCATCCTGATCCAGGTTCTTCTGGCCTTTAAGGTTTCCACTGAGAAATGTGCTTTTATTCTGAAAGGTTTTCTCTATATATGACTTAGATATTTTCTTTTTTATTTTTCAGTGATATTTCTTTCTTGCATATATTTTGTGTTTTACTTACAATATGCCACAGGGAATTTATTTCCTGGTCTTTTATATTTGGTGTTTTCTGTGTTTCTTGAACGTGTTAGGGCTTTTCATTCCTTTATTTTGTAAGGTTTTCTCATACAACCTTGATGAGTGTTTGGTTTATGCCATTGATCTAGAATGACTCTCATTTACCTATGCATGTCATTTGAAGATTTGAGTTTTTCAAGCTGTCTTACTATTTCTGAATATTCCTTTCTTGATTAGTTTTAATTGTTTGATTTATTTTCTTATTTAATCTAATTTTATCAATCCTGATATGCTTCAGCTACATTCATTCTTCTTGTAAGGTTTCTCTCATGTTTTGAGCAGTGTTGGTTCATCCTTTAAATGTAGCGAAAAAGGATTATAGGGTTTTTTTTCTTTTCATAGTTCTTTACTTATGTACTAGAGATAGAGAGTACAGTCAAGAAGCCAATGTTATAGCCAGGAATACAAAGGGCTATAGTCCTTCTCCACTGATTTAGTTCAAATGTGTTTTTGTACTATTCAGATGACCTTATGCTGTTTTCTTTGTAGCAAGGTATCATAAATTAAAGAAGGTAACCCATTAACCTTACTATGTTTTTAAACACTGTAACTTAAATCTTCAATATGAGACCCAATAGTTTAATAAGACCTAGTAAAAAAAATTAGGAAATTTTTGCAATGAGAAGTATCTTCCATTTAACTTGTAAACACCACTTTAAAAAATTACTGAAAATAATTTAAAAGATTCTCTGAAAAAAATTCATGGACTAAAAGCTAAACATTCATAAGCCTATTTGTTATCATAATGTTTTTCAAAAGAAGAGAAAAATACATAAAAATACAATTATATTAATCAAATATCTATAAAAATGTAAAGCTATTATCTCAATATCTCTTACTTAAAAGACTAGAATACCAACATTGTATGTAATAAACTCAGTTTTAAATGAAAAAACTTATATAAATCTTATCTGTATTCTATATTACTTCAAAGTATAGAATAATTAAAAAAATCTTCCAATCCCAAATAAATTCTTCAATAAATGAAGCAAATAGTTTCATTATACTGTAGATCTCTAATAAAAGCAATTACTCAGTTTATATGTTTTTCTCCAAATCTCCTGATACCAAGTTTGGATTACATGTGACAGTTATGTATTCTTTTAAATAAATGTAAGCATCTGAACAAAAACTTGAGTAGACACACATGCTTTTTACATATGTGTTCTACGTATGGTTAATGATTTGAGATTATACTATTACTGGTTTAATTTTGATAATAGTACTATTCTAACTTTAAGAATTATGTAGTAGGTACTTTTCTTGGGAGTTTCTTTAAATATATAAAATTATCATGTGTGAATATGTGTAGGTGTGTGTGTGGCATGTATGTAGGATGTTAATGAGAGGTTATGTTTGCAATATATAGAGAAAAAGAATGCATAAATTAGGTGTCAGCTACTTGCTGAGTCACCATGAAAAAATAGTAACAGATACAATTTCAACTATTAATGCAATGAATTTTAAATACCTTATTGTAGAATTACAAATATAATGAAAGATGTAAAAAGCTCAACTGAAGACTTAATTTTTTTTAAATAGAAAGCAGATTTTAAAATATAATAGATTGATTTTGGTAAAGAGTACTTTGAATTAATATTTCATTTTGTTATTGACTACTTTTCCATTCTTTGCAACAAGCTCAAAATTGATAAATAAAATTTGCCCAAAGATTGTTACTAAATCCATTTCATTGAGCCTTAACTATGTTTCTGAGTTTTGTTTGTAATTTATAAAATTTATAAAATTTCTTATAAATAACATTAGCTGAAGGGATTGGTTAATGTTGCAAATCAAAATAATATTTAAAATCACTAAAGAAAGCAGTATTAGTATCATGCTAGTGAGAGATTTTCAAGATTTGGTTAATAAATGTAGGAAGATTCATCACGTGTACAGATGGTCATGTCTTCATCTCTGACCAAAAAGATATGAGAAAGGGTTCATATGAATACTTGCTCAGAAAATAAGAATTCATCAATTTTGGTTCTTGAATATTGATATAAGTTGTCTAAACTTCTCATGTTTCTGCTGCAATAAAACCACAGCTACATTGTATTCTATGCCCTGAAAGTATTTTTTTGTTTGTCTCTTTAAATTCATTAGTATAATCATAGACTACTGTCTCTGATAAAACATTCTCATATACATATATATATATATATATATATATATATATATATATATATGAAAAGAATTATAATTATAATAAATAAGCTAATAATGGCTATTGCATTAAGTATGTATTTATCAAAGCTTTATTCAGAGAGCAACATATGTGCATATATAGGCATTATCTGATGCATAATTATTTATTATATATTAATAGCTATTATTTCTATTATATATATATACTTATATATATATAATTATTTCTTTGTTGCAGCATTGCCAAGAATGAGCTCACATTTGAACACTCTATTTTCTTTCACTGAGTCTTATGTCATGTCTATCTGTTGTATGAGTTTGAATTTCTGCCTGCCCGATGTCTGTATTGTCTATCAATGTGCATGTGACTCTAACAAAGAACTTTTTTGTTCTGTTTTGTTTTTTGAGACATACTTTATAGAAAAAGGTAATATGGTTTTTATAAGATATGAAGGTTTATCAACTCCTACTGACTCAACAGACCCAAATAACAGTACTGGAAACATCAGTGCAAATAGACTTATCAATCTATATCCAAGTTTCCTCTAGCAATTATGGTAGAATATTTGTTTTATAAATTTGCCTTTCAAACCTTTTGTTTATTTCAACAAATCACCACCATCACATAATCACATAATGCATATATACGCACATATGTTGCTCTCTGACTAAAGCTTTGATAAATACATACTTCATGCAATAGCTATTATTAGCTTAAGTTGATTGCATGGGATCTAAAGCAAATAAAGTTGTTTCTTATATTATTTTCTTAAAGGCATATTAAGCAAACAAGCTGATGCTACAGTAGAGATGTTTCAGTAGGACCTTAAGATGTCTTATTAATTTTAGTTATGTGGTCCAGAAAAAGTTCCAGTCACTTTGAAGATAAAAGATACTTTTATAATAAGGTCTCACCACAACTTTTAGTCAGAATAAGCCTTCCTTCTTCCTAAAGTTGATTTTTACAGGTATTTGTCACAGTATGAAAAAATTACTACTACAGAAATTTGAAGCCAAGATGGAGTTTAATCTTGTTATCCTGACAATGTGGTTGCTAGGCCTTTGAAAGTTGTTTGGACGTGTAATTTTGAAAAGAGCAGAACTTAGGCTGGAAACTTCTTTGCATGCTTTATTTAGAAGTTAACTGTTAATTTTCTATAGAAAATTTAAAAAGTAAATAATTAAAGTACCACAGACAGTGGGAGTTTGATTCGTGAGGGTACAGAGAAGAATAAAGAACATTCTCAGCATCAATCATAAGGAACATTCTGTCTGGCACTGGTAGAGTCTGGCTATATTTTGACTGTGCCTTGACAACCTGAGTAAGGTCGATTGATAAGGAAATTTACATATAGGAGCATTCAGGTTATAACAGGTTTATTGCTTATTGCTCTTTTCTGGGATAAAGTAAGAAATATTTTAAAAAATGAAGGAGAATCGTGAATGCTTTAGATTTCTGTTACAGTGATAATAAATATACTGCACAAAACAACTTGGGAGAAAAGAGTTTATTTGGCTTATACACGCCTGTCATAGTCTATCATTGAGAGAAGTAGGGCAGTAACTCAGAATGAGCTGAGGCAGGAAACATCAAGAATATTTGACTGTGAAGTGACTACAATGAAAAGATCTCTGCAACTTCTATCAGAGCAAGTTCCTAGAGAAGAGTTTTCACTTGAGCAGCCTGTAAAGGACACAGAAGTAAATGCAAATGTGATACAAGGTAGGCCGAGTCCCACCCAAACTACACATGAGGCAACAGTTTAACAGGAATGAGAGACTCATGGGTGAAGGAGTTATGAAACTTTGAACCACAATTTGAAAGAATTTCTCAGGCCAAACAAGATATAGCAAGGTCGAAGTTGTTGCACCAATTGCTGCACCTGCCAAGCCACTGCATGTCAGTGGAGTCTAAGCTGCATGTCGGTGGAGTCTAAGCTGCGATAGAGACCATGGGATATTGGAGATATTTAAGCTGCGGCATTTCCTCTGGAAAAAAAAGCCATATGTACAAAGTGGAGTCTCTCCAAGAGAAAATTTATGGGTGCTATAGGCTTAGATATGGATTGAATGGACTATTAGGCTATTTGGACCCCAGGTGATTTTATCATGACCCCTAGTTATCAGGAATGATTCATTATTTTCCATTCTGGGTCTGTTACCAGGCATGGTTTTTAATTTTCCTTTCTGGCTACTGGTCCCACTCATCTCTGATCATTCCTTAACGTTCACTCCATTCTTCCCTTCTGTTTTGGGATTGTTTACTCCATGTGATTTTATATTTGTGGTGTACAGTTGGAAACGTCTAAGATCTGAAAGACTGTCTTAAGTTTCAGAAAAAGAGTTTGAATTCTTCACGAGTTTTGAAACTGTTATAAACTATGTAATATTTGAAATTGAGCTGAATGTTTCATTCACTGTTAGATAGTCATGAGTGGAGAAAGAGTGGAGCTGATGTCTCCACTCCTTCATAAGTGATAAGTTTGTGTGTCTAATTCTTAGGGGAAGAGATATAATGGCTACTCTTGATTGTGAGACTGTTCATGGAATCAAATCAGTAGTGTATCTCGAAGTTGTTTTCTTAAGTGGGTTAATTGAGGGATAAGGATTCATGTTCTGTGGGGGCTATGATGTTTCACATTTTAAAGTCCAAAGTTGACAAAAGAAGACTTATCATACTTAGCTTCCTTGGTATTGATAATGTTTGACTATCTTTGTTCTTGATACCAATGTTTACCTGACACAACTTACAAGCCAAAATGAACTGTTTCCTTTAAGTTGCTTTTGACAAGTATTTTGTTAAGGCAACAATATAAACAAATAAAATATTAAATTAATGGCCTTATATTTTTAGTATGCTTGAAATTCTTAAGTATTTGAAATAACTTGCTCTGGTGGAACATGTATTAAATAAATGAATTTAATATGATTACTTGTTTGACAGAGAAAAAATAATCTTTGAAAACTCAACTGGTAAAAATCCATGAGTGCAAATCTACCCTGGTTCAACACTTACATGATTGAATTAATTAACTGTATATTTTATCTCTTTATTTAAAATATAGAAAGAAAAATGAATTATTCCCTTTAAATGTTTTATAAAAATAACTCCTTATTATCATCATTGAATGGTCCTGAAAAAGGAAAATCTGAAGGCAGACAATTTGTACTCATGTCTCCATTTATCAATTTACTAGCTGTTGAGATCTAGAATAATCATATTTATCTATATCAATTTTCTCCAAATTATGAGAATGACTTCAGTCTGTCAATGTATAAAAGTACATCATTCTCTTTCATCTGATTTTAAGTCATCTATATTATCTACATAATAAATAAAATTTCCAATTACATATATCTACAAAATTACAAGATACTTCATGAGATTGAATAGTTCTAAATGTGGAGTAAGTAAATGATGAGTGTCAAAAAGGATAATTAAGTTTGAATTGACTTGATTGCTAAGTCTTTTCTGAAGAGTGTTTATTAATACAAATCCATGAATCTCTGAAGTGGTCTGACTAATTTTACTTAGAATGTACTAATTTCCCAAAGGAAAACTTAAAATATTCACAATCTCTCACCAAAATCAATTATATAAATACTTTTTAATAAACAGGGTTAATATTAAATAATATTGTAAATTGATACCAATAATCATTTTATGATAAACCACATGCATAATTTATTTTTTGAATATTAAAATTCACACTAATTTTTAAATTAAAGTTTTATAATAATTTAAATTGCCAGTTACTATCTAAATATGGGAATGGTAAGGAATTATGATTATTGATTTCTACTATACAAATAACTACAATTCAAATGATTGAAAACCAAAAGTTAAATTCTTAATAATTGTTGTTATAATCATTATGACAGATGGTTTCACAATACCTTTATGAAAATGTAATTTGGTGCTCAAGAGATGGTTCAGAAATGAAAAGTACTTGCTGTTCTTTCTAAGAACCTGGGTTCTGTTTCTGGCAAACCACAGAGTTGATCACAATTATTAGTAATTCCAGTTCCAGGGAACCTAATGCCCTCTTCTGACCTACACTGGCATCAGTTAAGTGGTACACATGTATGTAGTCAAAACAATCACATATACAAAACGGTAAAAATTTTCAATAGAATTAGCCACAAAATAGTAAATATCTCACTATTTTACAATGACAATTAGCTTTTTGTATGTATCACAAGGGTTGTATAAGACTTACATAATACTTAATTGCTTTAGCAGACTCATTTATAAAATAAACACATGTATATAAACATGTATATATAGTAACAAAAATTTTAAAAATGTAAAACTATGAAAAATTTCACCCAATTTTAAGAGTTATAACATGAACCTTATATCACCAATGTAATAGACTGTAGAAACCAAGTTACCTTAGTGAAGCATATTTATGAGAGCAAAATTCTAATCTGGACACTTAAAACTGTCTCAGGATTAGTCAGAGTGCAAACTTTAGAACTTTTCCAGATGGTTTTCTATCTTGATTTGTTTAATATTTCCTCATTCTGCTCCCTTCCCTGTTTTCAAATTGTAATGTACATTCTGTGCCATCATATTCTAGAAGTATGTGATCTGGTTTATTATTTTGATTCCATAAGGGATTGCACCTAAGAGATTTCCAGGAGTCAAAATGATGCTTGGAACTTTGGACATTTAAAGACTATTGAAGCTGTAGTAGACCATGGGGACATTTGAAGTTGGACTACATGAGTTTTATATTATGTTTTAATTACAAGCCTGTGGGGGCCAAAGAGTAGAATGTGGTGGTTTGAAAAATTATGCCTTACCCCCATATCCCATGTGTTTAAATGCTTGGACCCTAGTGTGTGGTATTATTAAGAGGTATAGCCTTGCCAGCATAGATGTGGCCCTGTTTAAGGAGATGTATCAGTTTTTTTGGGGGGAGGGAAGATTTGAGTTCTCCTGTGTTCAAGCTATATCCAGTGACATAGACTTCTTCTGCTGCCTTCAGGTCAAGGTTTAGAAGTCTTTGTTCCTCCGTCAGCACATCTGCCTCCATACTACCATGCTTCCATCCATCCATGATGATAATGCTTCTGAAACTCTAAGCCAGCCCCACCCAAATGCTTACTCTTATAAGATTTGCCATGGTCCCAGTGTCTCTTCAGAGCAATAGAAACTGTGAAGTACTCTACTTAGCTTTGTTTAGGCCATCTGTCTGTTGGAGAGTACACTATTGAAGTCACCTATTAGTTATGTTTCTGTTGCCACGATTTTCTTTTAAAATGTACACATGTGTCTTGTAGAATAAGCATTTTTTTAAACTGGCTATGGTTCCAAAGGATTTAAGATAAATATGGTATCATTATGGTAGAAAAGTATAGCAATAAGTGATATATATGCAAACTAGAAGTTTTGAGCTCATCTTTTCAAACACAGCCATAAAGCAAAGTAAGAGAAATAGAAGTAAAGTAAGTCTATATAAGTCAAAAGACTGTCGTCATTGGAATACCTCCGCCAACAAGGCTATGCCACCAAAACTTTATCCAATAATGCCAACAACTGAGAACTAAGTACTCATGTACTTGAACCTACTGATGGTATGTCTTCTTCAACTTATTACATAATGATCCTTGGCTCCCACAGGCTCATGGGCATTTCATGATGAAAACTACATTTGGTCAATCTTAAAAAGTTCTGATTGTCTTTCAAAATGTTAAACTGTTTATAATTCCAATTTCTAAATGATGTTCTGAGACACGCATCAACCTCACAACATAAAACTATGTTGCAAAGTCAACAAGTAAACTATATGCTTTAAACATATGATAACACAAAATATACATTGTCATTCCAAAAAATAAAATAAAATAAAATAAAATAAAATAAAATAAAATAAAATAAAATAAAATGGAATTGAGAAATATTTGAAAAGCCCTTGGCAAAAGCCAAAGGCAGCATTAGACCTAAAAGGGAAAATACCAAGTCCTATATCTTTATTCAATGCCTTGATGTTTCATTTCATAGAGATTTAGTGGCTGATCTCTTCCAGCTTTTCTGTATGAAATATACATCATGCACTTGGCCTAGTTCCACTCTGTATATGCAGGTCTCTTTGGGAGATATTACATGGGTCTGATATCTCCTACATAGTAGGGCTTCCTCTATAACTCATGCTTCATGTTAAAGTTTCACATAATGGTCTTCCAGGTTCTTCTGTCCTCTCAGTGCCTTTAGGTGGGAACTCACCTAACACATATTACCTGGTATATGCAGCTTTATTTAACTGTAGAGAGAGCACCGCAAGGTCTTTTTCCTCTTGTATCCTTCAGAACTATGAAGTCAGGACCTTATAAGTAACATTTCAGAGATAAGCTGCCAACTGGAGATAGAATTGTGCCCCTTAGAACCTCATTTGCAGCATTTTTTTCTCTTTATTTTTTCCTTTTTTAAATTGGACATTATATTTACATTTCGGATGCTATCCCCTTACCCCATTCCCCCCACTCACCCAGGAGCCCCCTATCCCATCCCCCCACCTCCTGCTTCTATGAGGATGTGCCCCCACCCACCCACCCCTATTCCTACAACCCCATCCTCGAATTCCCCACACTTGGTGTCCAGCCTTCATGAGACCAAGGACCTCCTCTCCCACCTATGCTCAACAAGGCCATCCTCCCCTACATATACAGCTGGAGCCATGGGTCCCTCCCTATGTGCTCCCAGGCTGGTGGTTTAGATCCTGGGAGCTCTGGTTGGTTGGTATTGTTGCTCTCCTTATGGAGCCACAAACACTTTCAGCTCCTTCAATCTTCTCTCTAACTCCTCCATTGGGAATCCCTAGATCAATTCAATGGTTAGTTGTGCGCATCTGCCTCCGAATATGTCAGATTCTGGCAGACCTCTAAGGAGACAGCTATATCAGGATCTTGTCAGCATGCACTTCCTGGCTTCCACATCAATGTCTACCTTTGGTGACTACACATGGGATGGCTACCCAGTGGAATGGTCTCCAGAAGGCCTCTCCTTCAGTTTCTGTGCCACACTTTATCTCTGCATTTGTTCCCTTGACTATTTTGTTACTCCTTCTAAGAAGGACCAAAGCACCCACACTTGGTCTTCCTTCTTCATGTGGACTATGAGTTGAGTCTTGGCTATTTCAAGCTTTTGGGCTAATACCACTTATCAGTGAATGCATACCATGTGTGTTCTTTTGTGATTGGGTTACCTCACTCAGGATGATATTTTCTAGTTCCATTCATTTACCTAAGATATACTCAAATTCATTGTTTTTAATAGCTGAGTAATGCTCCATTGTGAAAATGTGCCACAATTTTTGTATCCATTCTTCTGTTGAAGGACATGTGGGCTCTTTCTAGCTTCTGGCTATTATAAATAAGGCTGTTATGAACATAGTGGAGCATATGTCCTTCTTATATGTTGGAGCATCTTCTGGGTATATGCCCAGGAGTGGTATAGCTGAGTCCTCAGGTAATGCTATGTCCAATTTTCTGAGGAACTGACAGACTGATTTCCAGAGTGGTTGTACCAGCTTGCAATCCCACCAACAATGGAGGAGTGTTCCTCTTTCTTCACATCCTCACCAGCATCTACTATCACCTGAGTTTTTGTTCTTAGCCATTCTGATTGATGTGAGGTGGAATCTCAGGGTTGTTTTAATTTGCATTTCCCTGATGACTAAGCATGTTGAACATTTCTTTAGGTGCTTCTTGGCCAGTTTCCTCAGTTGAGAATTCTTTGTTTAACTCTATACCCCATTTATTATTAAAAAAAAGAATAAGGGTGTAGCATTTTTGTATGCAGATGATTTCTAGGAGCCAGAATACTTTTAATCATTTACATTCTTGCAAGTGAGAAGATTATTTGGGTGAGAACTTGCCTAGAGGGAAAACTTTTCTTGGTTTCAGTGAGAGTAGAGCTTTCCTCAGTGTTACTAATATTCTTAATAATCACAGCTTCTCTTCTAGGACCTGTATAAGGCACTATCAGTAATAACAACATCAGCTACTAAAGTATGCTCAGTACTGAGATTTTCTTCTCCAAACAAATGTATTAAATATTGTCAGTTTATTCACTATGCATTATACTACGTATTAGAACAAGAAAAGAAGACAGTAAGTCATTTTCCCCCAACTAACAGACTAATGGTCTCTACATTAGTTGATAACTTTTTCCTCTCTCTGAAACTTCATAAGCTAGGCTTCTACAGTCTTCATTATTCTGAATACTATTTGACTTCCAGGGATCCTACTACAGTCACCCACTAAACTTTGCTTGTGGTACTAATTCAATTTTTAGTATAAGTTTAGAAGATTTTCATATTCCTCACAAAGGAAACATAGTCATATTCTTCAGGGAAATAGTATGCTCCTTGGTCTCAACACCTTCAGTATTTTCATATAAAATATGAAAATACTAGAAACTTATGCACAAAGATTATTTTGGAACATGGTTTTAAAGTGATGCAGGCACACCAGGGTGAGAAGTTATAACATCAATAGTCAGACATGAAGGCCAAAACTAGAATTTGCATCTACAAATGCAAGTGTGATGCAGAGAATTTGGGATAATGTGAATCTTAATAATCTCAAAGCCCTTTGCGAATCACATACTTCCTTTACCAAAGGTGACATGCTTAAACTTTCCAAAATAGCAATGCCAAATGAAAACCAAATTTACAAACTATGGACAGTATTTCTCATTCAAAGTTGTATGCCTGCTCTCAGTCAGTCAATAAATATGTGGTTTTAGATTAAAGACTATTTCTTTTAAATAATATGACATACCTGTGCTTTTTGAAACATTTGTAATTATAATATATTATTGGTTCATTTTTTGTGTAATGAAGAGAATCTACCAAATACTAGTTTTGGCTTACGGTATATTTTCCAGGTGTTATAAAAACTATGACACTTGGCTCTTAGTGCCCTTTGCCTCCGATTGCTACATCTTTTTCCAATATTAATGACCATCTTGAATGGTGAGGTATGATCCTTGGAATAGGTATAAAGTTGAATGATGTTTTTAACTTAACATGCTAGTCTGTGTCTCTTTATTTAATAATTGAATCTAAAAAAAGTGTTACTAATGAACAATTTATTTTTGTTGGATCGAAGACCTCAACATAAACCTGATACACTGAACTTGATAGAAGAGAAAGTGGAGAACAGTGTTGAACTCATTGGCACTAGAAAAGTCTTTCTGAACAGAATGCCATTAACATAGGCACTAAGGTCAACAATTACTAAAATGGGACCTCATGAAACTGAAAAGCTTCTTCATGGCAAAGATACAATCACTTGGAAAAAAAAGTGACAGCCTACAGTATAAAAAAAAATTTTTTTTGCTCACTACATAACACATAGAAGACTAATATTCAAAACATATAAATAACCAAAAAATATAGGTATCAAGAAAAATGGGGTTTATATTTAAACAGAGAGTTCACAAAAGAGGAAATTCAAAAGCTTAAAAAAACTGTTTAACATACTAAGTCATCAGAAAAATGATATGATACTGCTTTAGATGTCATCTTATATTCTAGAGAATTGTTAAGATCAATAAAAACAGGGACAATCTATGCTGGCAAGGCTGTGGAGTAAGGGAAATCCTCACGCATTGACTGTGGAAGCAAATGTGTACAACCACTATGGGAATCAGTATTGTGGTTTTGCGGGGAGATTGAAATTGAACCACCTGAAAAGCCAACTATATTGTAGTCTTGGGAATATAATTCAAGATTGGTTCTTCCTGTCCCAGAGATACTTGCTTAATCATGTACATTGCTTCTCTATTCATAATTAGTCACAAATCGGAAATAATCTAGATATCTATCAACAGAAGGGTGGACATTTTAAAAGTACTATATTAATACAATTGAATATCACTCTGCTTTAAAAAATTAAATCATGAAATTCTCAGGTAAGTGGAATGAACTGGGAAAGAATTTTTCTGAGTGAGTTAGCCCAGACCCAGAGAAACAAATATGTTACATAATTGCTTATTATATTTATATTACCTGATAAGTCAATGATAACCAAGCTATAATCCATAAAGCCACCTTAGATATAAAGAATTAAGATTAGCATATTTATTACCCTAGGAAAGGTAAATAGAATAGGTATTATGGGTGGACTGGGAGGGGGCAGTGGGGACTAGAATGGGAAGATTAAATAAAAAAAAAAAAAGAGAGAGAGGAAAGAGAGAGGCAAGGGAGGTAGTACCGGGAGATAACTTCAAGTAAAAGCCAATTGAGAGATAGTATGTTAACCTAACATAGTAGAAACTTCCTAAAATAATAAATGTATTAATGTGCTCTAAATGCAAATTGCCAAATAACGGGGGAGAAAGATTCCTAACTGGATATCTCTTATGACCAAACAAGCCTCCCAATACAGGAGTGGGTTAGAGGTAATTGATATGCTGGCTGATGAGGTACCATAGGAAACCTTAAAGGCAAAATACAGCCCATTGTTTACTAAAATATCACAAGAACTATCTCTAGGCAACATACTAAAATTCTTCTCCACTACAACCTCTTGAGCCAGGCTCACACAGTCCAAATCACCCTTAGCATCACTCTCTTCCATGTTCATACTAGAATGTTTCATTAAATCCCTCTTACAGTATTCAACTGCTTTGCTAATCCACAGTAACAAAGTATATATTGCTTCAAATAAAACATGGTCAAGCCTATTTCAGCCACACCTCAGTACCTGGTATAAAAGAACACCTATCTTAGTCAGGGATTCATTGCTGTGAAGAGTTATCATGGTAAGAATAAGTCTTATAAAAGAAAACACTTAATATGAGCTGGCTTACATTTTCAGAGGTTCAGTTCATTATCATCATGGTGAGAAGCATGGCAGCATCCAGGTAGACATGGTGCTAGAGAATGAGCTGAGAATTCTATATCTTGTTGGCAAGTAGCAGAAGGGAACCGTGTCCCACATAAGGCCTATCTTGAGCATAGGAGATTGCAAAGCACATACCCATGGTGATATAATTTCTCCAACAAGGCCAAATCTATTCCAATAAGGCTATGCCTTCTAATAATGCTAGATCCTGTGAGCCAAACATTCAAACATATGAGTCTACGGGAGTCATACCTATTTAAACCATCACATCTACTATGTTAGAATACATACAACTAATATGTTAGTTTTTGTTCTAATTTACTTTATTTCATTTTATTGTTATTTTTCCCAAAAAGCCTATTTGTTTCCTGATAAAGGAAAGAACAAGTAGATGTATCCCTTTGGTAGGAGAGTTAGAAAGAACTGGGAGGAGTAGAGTGAGACGAAATTATAATCAGGATACAATATGTGAAGAGAAATTTTTTCAATAAAAAGTAAAATATGAAGGAAAAAATGTGTTTGCCTTCACTGTGACTATGCTGTTCCTATCTTTCCTCGTTTCCTATAATTTAAAAGAGGGGACTTATCATGTCCCAGAGCTCTCTCATTTTCTCTTTATATTTGTTTAAAATACATTATTAACATTTGCTGTTTGTTACAATTCCTCTACATTTCATTCTATCATTTACTCCCTTAATCTATATTATACTTTGTATTAGTGAGATTCTTTTTTAAAATGAGATTCTATTTTGCTTGTTTGGTATTGAATTTCCAGTACCATAACAGTTGTGAATTTTTCAGTAGTCTTCCCTATACTTTCATATCTTAGATGGATTTTCTCATTTCATCTGCATTTTTGGCTTTTGTTTGCCTGAAGTATGTTCATGTTTTCTTTGAATTGTTTGAGCATACTTATAATCACTCTTCTGAATGCTTTGGCTGTGATTCCAAGTTAGTTTTATGAGATTCCATTATTATGGATCAATGAGTTTTGCTTGTGACAAATTTTCTTGGTTTTTCATGATATTATTTGCCTGTTTGTTTCTCCTGTGGCATACATGCATCTGGAGTCAGTTTGTTGATTGTATTTTTCTTGTCTTCTTTGCATTTTGTTTTTATTTTGAAAATTCAAGTTACCTTTCTTTGGTAAGAAGAATATTCTAGTTTTCTTTCACTGATGATGTTTGCAATATTCAGCAGGGAACTAAATCTTAGTAGATCTTCAGAGTGCTTTATCTCTATGGGACTGGCATCTAGGAAACGAGTCTCTATTCAAGTATATATCTCAAGTTCAGATATTGTCTTCTGTTATCTGGGGCCTGCTACCTGGGTTTTCAGAGATCCTTGAGAATTTAAGAATACACATAATTTGGGGCCTTACCCAGAGTCAAGTCTGATTTCTAATCTTGGTCCACAGCCACATAAGTTGAGTTTCTGTGAGATGTGAGTCCTCCAACAAATACCTACATCCGACCAGGAATTAAATTTTTATCCTCATTTTATGGCTTACTAGAAACTACCACAAAATAAATAATTTTCCAAACACCAATAGTCATTCAGTACTCAATGCATCCTTGGTCCATAAGGAAATCCAGTACTTCTGAAAGAGCTGGAACTTCCCAAGCTCCTGGGGGAAGATAATCAAATGTGATCCCCACCCAGACTACATTTTTAAGTGGATTGATCTTGTGCATATCTTATTTATGTAACTATTCGTTCTATGTGCTTATGTGTGCAGTAGCCAAATCATATGCAGAAAAGCTAACAACACCTTTTTTTTAATCTGTCTGCTACTGTATTCTTTCCTCCTCTCTTCATCCATGTTCTCTTAGTCTTGGGTATGGGCATTTATAGATACCTCATGGTGGGTTTAGACTTATGGCCAATTATTTTCAGTCCATTAATGGACTAATGAGTGCACATATTAACAACTGTCAATGTTATTAAAAAGCATGACTGATAGACCTTTGTAGATGCAGATATACATAAATATTTAGAAAACATCTTGACAACACAATTATTAAGTAAAACAACATATTTAGGTTTTCTCCTAATGCCTATGACTTTTCTAGACATGTGTTTTTCTTATCATATTTGCAATACCAGATGCAAATTCCCAACTGTGGATCAGGCCTCAAATATGATCCTTTCCTTACTCCCATAAACAGTCTTGGCAAGATAACATAAGTTAACATATAATGCCTGCAGAAATGTATTGAAGCTTTTAGTGTCCCATGTTGTATAAGACCACTGAGGTCTTTTCTTCCCTTGTCGTCTGCATAACACTTTCTAGCATGATGAAAGCTAGCAATCACATAGACTTTGAGTCAGTTCAACACTGATCCCTCTGTTGTCCTGGATAGTTTAGTGTCAACTTGACAGAAGCTGGAATCATCAGACAGAAGTGAATCTAAGCTTGGAAAATGCCTCCAAAAGATAGTTCTGTAGGCAAGCTTGTAGGATGCTTTTTAAATAGTGATTGATGTGGAAGATCCAGCTATTGTGGGTGGTACTATACCTGTGCTAGTGGTCCTGGGTTCTGGGCTCGTTTATTTATTCATTTATTTATTTATTTACATCCCAAGGTCTGCTCCTCTCACAGAGTCCCTCTTCCCATCAGTCCTCTTTCTCTCCTATGAGTGTGTGGGGGTCGCTTTTGTATCCCCCCACTCTGACACATCAAGTTTCTATGTCTCCCACTAAGACCAGACAAAGCAGCATTGCTGGGGAACGGATACCACAGTCAGGCTACATCTTTAGTCAGAGCCTCCACTGCTGTTGTTGGAGGACCCACATGGTACTGAGCTGTATATCTGTTACGTGTGTGAGTGGGGGGGGGGAAATAGGGGTTCGATTCAACATATGTATGCTTGTTGGTTAGTGTCTCAGTCTCTGAGAGCTCCTAGAGATCCAGAATAATTGACTTTGTTAGTCTTCCTGTGGAATTCCTGTCCGCTTCAGGTCCTTCAGAAATTCCCCAAACTCTTCCCTAGAAATCACTGACCTTCGTCCGGTATTTGGCTATGTGTATCTATATCTGTTTCAGTAAGCTGCTGGGTAGATCCTCTCAGAGGTCAGTTATGTTAGGCTCCTTTTTGCAAGCATAATAGAGTATCATTAGTAATATCAGGAACTGGTGCTTGTCCATAGGACTGGTTTCAGTTGGACAGGTTATTGGTTGGCCATTCCTTCAGTCTCTGATCCATCTTTGTCCCTGCATTTCTCAAATTTCGGTTTGAGAGATTTGTGGTGGGTTGGTGTCCATATCCCTCTACTGGGATATGAGTCCTATGAGGAAGTCCCAGAAATTTGGTATGGGGTGGTTCTCAGGAGTCAATGCTGGTGACCAAAGCCCAGATGCCTAACAGTGGTGAAATGGAATCTGAAGAGGCTACCTCCTCAGAAACTCCTAATTGATTTTCTAACCTGAATTCCATTGATGATGAACAGCAACATAGAATCATAAGTGAAATCAACCCTTTTCAGTCATAGTTTTTTATCATATTAACGGAACTCTAAGTAGCATACCTGAATACTACAACCAATGTGTGTGGTTAAATCAGTGATAGGCACTTTTCAAATAATTATTGGAAAAAACAGAGAACTAATAATAGCTCGTATTGTTTTGGGAGCCTTTACAGTATAACACATAGGTAAACTGATAACCTATGCTTGTCACAGTTCGTTTACATTTAATAGCACATATTTTCTGCTAGCAATGTTATTTAGTAATGTAGGAATTTTTTATTTAAAAAGTTAGTTTTAAAAGTTGTGAATTTTCACAAGGATTTATCACACATTAGTTTCTATTAAACTGTTCTATATTCCTCTTTTCACCCATGCCCTTGATCCTGCCCTGCTTACCCCTTATGGAATTATTCTCCTCCAGTTTTTCCATATCACACATATTATGTGATCTCAGAACTTTAGATTATGTGAGACTGTCTAGATTTATGATGGCATCATATGAATTTATGCAGACTGACATCAGTGTATGCATTTTCTTGTTCACTGCTATAACAGAGATTATCATTCATTTTGAAGAAAACTATTACTGTCAATCCAAATTAATTTCTGAATCACAACACATCACAATGTTGAAAGGCCATATTCTTTTGATTTTTTTTTTTCTGTGTGAGCTCATGCTTAAATTTGACCTATCTTTAAGAGCATTGATCAAGTGTTAATAACTTAACCACTTGCTTGATTAGTATTACTTACCAAAACATTTCTTGTATCCATATTATGAAGCATTTAAAATTTTATTGTATGGAGTCTATCTTCTTAGGTCAGGAAAATGTTTCCTGTGTATGGTTGTAATTAGATGACATTTTTTCCTAGGCTTGCCAAAGGATTTTGGAAATTTTTTACCACTATCTTCCTCAAGACTTCTAAGTAAAAACTAGTTATCCAGTGATGGTTAAAATATAGATGAAGCTCATAATTCAAACAACCTGTACAAGTACTTGATATCAGTAATGTCCAATTTTGTATCTCTTTAGCAAAATTGCTTTCATCATATTTTGATATCATTCAGGAAGCAAAGTTACAATCCTGGATTAGAAAACCATATTGTATAAATACTTTTTTAAGAATGCTAACACTTAATACATTGTCCTTCCCTGGAGGCCAAGGAGATGTGCAAATTTATGAGAGTATATGTTAATAAATCTTATGCAGAAAATAACATAAAGAATCTAAAGGCATTTTGGTGCATACTTGGCATTTTCTCTATGAACTCAATAAGAATGTAAATGAAACTTCCTAGACAGTGCATATACACATACATACTTGGAATACATATATTGAAGTGGTCAAAAAGAAAAATATAGTAAATACATTTATTTTGACTCTCAGAGCTGTAAAAATGTCTGACGCTGCAAAATATCATCTTTAATGTTGTTTATACTTACTGTGTATTCTCAGATGAATGTCAAGTCATGGGCAAAAATAGGTGTTATTGAAAATGAGAAAGGTAATATCTTTACTCAAACATACTTAAATTCCAGTTGTGACTGAAAGTGGAACTCTGCTGAGCAGAATGAACAAATATTCCAGTGAGATTTAATACAGTTTTTGTCTTCCAAAGTATGAAATCACTACTTCCTACTGCTGCCTTTAAATATGATTTTCATATAATTACTTCTCAAAAGGGACCATAGAAAAAATTATTTTAAAGCAGAAGCAAATAAAATAACTTTTTATTTGTTTATATTTTTCATTTTCTTGGACTCAGATCCATTCAGGAATGAACAAGTTGTGATATCCAATTCAATTACATTTTTGGCTCTTCAAAAATTTCAGTACAAATATTTTTAATTTATAAAAATTCATCATGCATTAAAAGCCATCCAGATACATTCTAAGCCTTTTATTAAACCTGGCAAAATGATATGACTTCTGTTTATATAGATGGATAGAATTGTAGATTTTAAACTTATGACGGTTCTTAAGGAGAAGAAAATGATCTTTAAACGACTCCCAAACCATCTAAAACTACAATGCCCATGAAATATTGTATGAACAATGGGTCAGTTCCCTCTGTTATCATATCTCAACAATTTTCCACCTTCTTTAATTCATATCTCTGAAATCTCTTTAAAGTATCTCTGATAAGCTTGTTGTTTCAGTCTCATAAGTTCAATATGACATATAAAATCATTTATAAAAGAAACATACTTCTAAGAGGAGCACATTTCTACCATGTTAGAGATTGTATAAGAAAAAAGAATCTCTTTTAATGTTACCAGTCCTTTTTACTTGAAGATTCAAGGCTCAAGGATTAGTTTAACAAAACAGGCACAGCGAAGAAACAAAAAACCAAACCAAACAATAAAAAATCATTGTATTAAAAACTATAAAAATAATATTCAAAATTCAATAAAAGAAAAATGAAAGTCCATAGTAACTAAATCTTATTATAAATCTTATGAAATATATCCAACATATAAAAGAACTTGACAAAAATCTCATCATCATTTCCTCATCATTATAAAATAATTCACTTAGCTATCATTCCACCTTTATTAAAATGGCAAAACTTGAAGCAATTTAAACAACCAAACACCAGGTATGCAGTGGTTTTCATCTAATTCTAGAATATCTGAAGTATGCCAACCCTCTAATCCGTTATGTTCATCTTAACAACATATGACCAGTGCTAATTTTAGTATTAGCATATAAAACAAGTTTCTTCAAGAATACACGTACAAGCACAAAACAGCATATGAAACCTACTGTTGCTTAGTTTGTGTTCTCTACCAAGAGACACAACAAGGAAATTATCAGTAGGTAAATGGACTGTGACAAAACAGTGCTGTAAATTTTATTCCTCTGATGTCATTATATCAGAAGCTTACTGCTGATAAGCTCACCACTCTTCCTAGTACTTTCTGAACTCTGGAGGTCTTGTTCAACTCAGTTGCTCTGGCTCAATCTCTTCTCCAAGCTGACTGATTTAATCTGGCTGTTCTCAGCTTCTCAACAAATTGCTCTGCTTGGCCTTAAACTAACTCTGGCAATTTGTTCTAATCTTCTGTCTTCTTATTTTCTGGCTTCAGATGCCTCTGGGACTTGCATGAACTGCATGAACTTGAGACCAGACTCAACGCCACTGCATTCACTGCGCAGACTCACAAATGACTCCCAACTGCCTGACTTCTCTCCCTGCAGTGCTCTCAGACAGATTCTCTTTCCTGTGCTGTTCGTCTGACAGATGAACTTATCATATTTCTTACTCATTCTGTCAAATCTTTCTCTGATCCATTACTGTGTCTGCCTCTCAATATCACTTTCAATCATGGCTGCTTCCATCTACAAATTTTACCTTAATACTGTACATTAAGGGTGTGTCTGTATTCTAATGGGAGGGACTAAAAGCATGTGGTATGTCTATACTCCAGCTGAATCACAAAGACCTAGGTATTTGGATATGATCTCTTGTCATAGCAGCCCTGTTTCTAGATGAAACATTCCTCTACACAATAGTAAAAATATTAGTTAACAATAAGCAGAACAGATATACTTTAGAAATTAACCTTTCTTAGAAGACTATATGTGAAACAAATGTTGGGAATTCTGGAAAATTGAAACCTACATGTCACAATAAATAATGGGACAGTGTTTTTCAGAAACTGACAGAAAAGATATTTAACACTAAATTGGTTAAACTTAAAATTTACATAAAATTAACACAAAATTGGTAAAATAAAAAGGTCCTGAGAGTGGTGAAACTTCCACATGATACAGAGCTCTAAGGTACTATTAAAACAGAAAGAATAAGATTTACTCAATGAAATTTTAAATATTTGCCAAACAGCAAGATATTATGTTACAAAGTGCAGACACAAAGCAACCCAAATTTGTCATAAACATCTCAAATTTTCTTTTGCTTTTCGTGCTATATTAAACGTGTCATCCCACACTACTTACGGAAACTTTGGCTTATGTTTGAAAGAGTATTTAAATACTTTCACTATGTTTGTGGTACATGGTGCTCTATTATACGTTATTTTCCAACAACAGTGTATTATACTTGAGCATATTTCCTCATAACTTCCTAAACTCCCATGCAGACCCCTTTCTCTAGACCCCTTGTTCTGCGACACTTTTTTGATACTGATTTCATGTCATTTGTGTCATATATGATTTATCTTATAATATAATAAGAAAACAAAATTAAAAGAAAGCATATAATATTTATGGTTTGGAGACAGGCATAACTGGCTTAGTGTGATTATTTCCATTATCATATATTATCCTGCAACTTATCAAACTCCCTTCATTATGCCTAAACTACTTAATTCTCTGTATATATCTCATTTCTCCAGCCCATTACAGTGATGTTGGATATTTAATTTTTCCCACAACTTAATTTTTGCAAATAATGCTGCAATAAACATTGATTTGAAATATGGTGTTATCATGTTATTTGCAATTTTTTTTTTTGGTAAACACCCGGGAGTAGTATAGATGGGTCATATGGTGTGGTATATGCTATGGAGACCAGGTGTGATCTCACACTCTCTGTTTCCTCCTGCTCAGTCTGTCCACACGCTGCTGCTACCAAGCTGGAAGGATGAAATGGAGTCTGGAACTGAAGGGATCTGCTGGACCCTGGTCTATCTGAGGGTGTGTGCCTTGGGGCATAAGGCCTTCTCCAAGGATTTTAATGAAACAGAACTCTTAGATGATATTAGCCTACATGCATACCTTTATTTGGAGTGGGCTTTTAGGCATATATTTTATTGGAGTGGAAAAGGTATATATATATATACATATATATAGTATTCTTGATGGGCTGTTTCATTGACTCCAGTTTAAATTACTCTGAATACTTCATTTGCATAGAGAAGTCTCCCAAGAACTTTGGGTACTTGCTGGGTGGGTTCTTACAAGGAAAGAGGAAGTTGAACTAGGAGGTTTGCCAAGGACTTTGTGACAATCCTAAGGTAGAAAATTGGACATTGGGTTACCCAGATCAGACAGAGAAAAGAAAGCTTCATTAAGAAAAGTAGTCCACGATTTTGTTCTGAGCTCAAAGGATTTAGCTGAACATGGTAGACTACAACCTTAATAACAAGGTACAACTTCATAGTAGATCTACTTTTAGTTTTAGAGAGAGATTTATAATGGGTTTAATAATAGCAAAAGTAGTCTTTATTTCTGCCAGTAGTGTAAAATGGATAACTCTATTATACATCCATACATCAATATTTGTTACCTGGCTTCATACAGTCATTCTATTATGAGAAGAAATTTTAATATAGATATAATTCACATTTCTATTATGCCTAGTGAGGTTGAACATTGTTTCATGCTTACTGGAAACTTATATTTCATCATTTGATAGATACCAAAATTTCATTAGCCTATTTATCAATTCCAGTTTTATTTCATAGTTTATCATTTCTCTTATTCTCGGTAAATTGTGTATTCATATCTTCTCAGATGTTGGTTAACAAAAATCTAGCTTTCAATCTATATGATGTAGTGTTAGTAAATGATATCTATATTTAATTTGCCAAAGATTTGTTTAATTTTATGAAAATGTTATTTGTCAGCCATATGTATTATTTTTTAAATAGATTAAGTCTTACTCTCAAAGTCTTTCTTTATCCTGCATCTTTTATATTTTTGCTATTTTTTCTGACAGTTCTAGTCTAAAGGTCTTGAATTAAGAATGTTAACCTATTCTAGTTTTTGTAAAATCTAGATTCACTCTTCTAAACTTAGATGTGCAAAACTTTCTAAATAATATAACATGTGGGAAAGTGCTGTAAATAAGTAGAGCTATTACGATTAATGCCTAAAGATAGTGTATACATGAATTATAGCTTTAAACACTTTTTTTAATTAACAGTTGTGACACTGCCATGAATTCATATTCTCCCCAAGACTTATATGTCTGAATACTTGATTTCCAGTTGGTGGAACTGTGGAAATGACTCAGACTTAGGGTCTACTTGGAGGAAGTGTGTCACTGCACACAGGGTTTGAGGTTTCAAAACGTATGCAATTTCCACTTGCCTTATTTTCTCTAACTCCTGCTTGTGGATCAGATAGAAGCTTTCAGTTACTGCTCCAACATCAAAGCTGTAGGCTTGCTTGCTTTCTTCCAAAAATGTTGATCACATAAGATTTTAAAATTGTAAAGAAGGTTCTAATAACCTCTTCCTTCCATATGATGTCTGGCTCTAGATATATCTTACAGTAATAGAAGAGTAATTAAGATACCTTATGTTGCTCCTAACATGCCTTCCAGCAAATTTATGACATTTTTGACAACCCATAAAGTACAGGCAGTGTTATATAGGTGTGGGACCCTCCACTGAGGTATAAAATGCTAACAATGGCCCCATTATGAGAAATAAAGGATTCTCCCTCAACTCTCAACTATACACTATACTGTTGATGTAATTATTTAAAAATCAGCCACTGGTCAAGCCGACTATCTAAGCTACAGTGGCTCTGCCTAACTCAACTGCCATGTTCTGTGGCCAGAGGCCATGTGTGCAACTAGAAACAGCCAGCCAGAAACACCAGCCCTGCCACCCATAAGACGTCAGTGTGGAGATGGCTCTGCCAATCTTCCACGCTGTCTCTGTCAGGCTGGGCATTGCTCAGACCATCCCGCCATCTACATGGGCCCGGTAATAAAATGAGACTCTAATGCTTAAAGATTAATCAAAGGTTTTATATGTTTGGTAAAGCTCAATAACAATATGCCCATACAAAGAGAGTTGTTTCCCAATTAGCTAACCTAAATATAAATTATTACCCGTGACTGCTTTGTATACTTGCCTGGCTCTCCATTGCTCCTGCATCTCTGCTCTCTCTAGCTCCTCCTCTTCCTTTTTCTCTTCCTCTCCTTACTCCTCCCACCCTAGCTCCTCCTACACTGTACATTGACAATAACCTCTCAGTATTGGGTGAGACTTAGATGTTAATAACCCTATCAATGCAATAAATTTTGTAGTCTTGATTGCTTATAGGAGTTGATAAAGGTCAAGGCTGTGCAATGCCTAGAATACATCAGCTCACAGCTGTCTTCCACATCATTCATCTCTTCAATTCTTTCTTCCTTGTTTTCTGCAATGCTCCTCAAGTCGTAGTGATAATGCAATTAATATACAGTGTTGTCCACAGTTTTCCTATTCGATAATCATCATTTAGTCTCTTATTCTCAGCATTATGACAAGTTACATTTATCAGAATTTAGTAATGCCTATCACAAAATAAACTTATCTAATCAAGACTGAGAAGAACACAAATCTATAGGTCCAAACACCCATATTTAGAGGCAATCAGAAAAATCATTTAGAAAAATGACAATAACAGGTTCTATGGCTATGACCTCCTTATCCATGGGATTTTGATAGGAAGTATAGTAACCTGCAGAAAATATCCTATTTTCGAATAGGACTCTAATCAAACAGAAAGTACTGAAGACTTTTAGAAGATTCACACCACTATAGCACTAATAAGGATATTTTACTTGTCAGTTTGGTATTGCAGTATTCAGGACTCAGCACTGGTTAATTCCATTGATGTCTTTTTCTGTAACTCCCTGTAGCACCTTCCATATTACAAAAATAAGTCAGTCAGGAGAGATTTCTGCACAGGTGTAATCAATTTCTCTATGGTCTTGGGGCAGTTTGAATAATAATGACTCCAATAAACTTATATATTTGAATGTTTTAGTCATTAGAGAGTAATCCCAATAAATTAAATGCTTTCTTTTATGAGTTGACTTGGTCATGGTATTTATATACACAATAGAACTCTGACTAATACAGAAGTCTCTACCAGGGAGCAGGGTATTTCTGTAATAGGCCTAATTATACTTCCTTTAAACAGAATGTAGACTGTGGAATTTTGGATTAAGAAAGCAGTTGAACATTTTAAGTGGGACCTCATGACCCACACTAGGAGTGTGGAAGAGACTGGTACTGAGAGCAATGTCAATTGTCATGGCCAAGCTTAAGGTGTTTCAGAGGAAAAGAATATTAGTAAGTGAACTCAAAACAAGTCTTCTTATTTTAGCAAAGAATGTGACTGCTTCGTACCCTTGTCCAAACAAATATCAGTGAGGCTAAATTTTAGAGTTTTGGATTAACAATTTTGGAAGAAGAAACTTCAAGATAGCTTAATATTAAGTCTGTTATTACTGGCTTGGTTTTTACTGGCACTCTTCTTCAGATCTATAGTAAAGATGAAGAAGCTGAGTGATAAGCAATACAAAATATACCGTGTGAGAAGGAAAGAAATGTAATGGAGCTAAGTCCTGTGTTCAAGAAGAAAAAGCTGAAAAGACTCCTGGTAAATGGAATAAATGAAGTGGTGACCTCAGGACAAGACCTCCACCCAGCTAAACTTTCAGATGTTCAATGTCAATGTCCTCTCCAAACTCACTGATTTAATGTAGTGTCTCAGCTTCTTACTGGATTGTTTTGCTTGGCCTCAATCTAACTCTAGCTATTTGTTCTAATCTTCTCGCTCCTTCTCATTTTCTGGCTCATTCTGTCTTTGTCTACAGCCTGTCTCTTTAAAACCATCCCTTTAAAACTCCCTCCTTTCTCTCTTGTCTCACTCTGTCAAATCTTTCTCCACTTTGTGTGCCCCTCAATTAGAAGTCACTTTCAAATATGCCTGCTTTCTTTCACCAAACTAACTTTACCTATATTGTTTGGGATTTAAGGTGTAGAGTAAGGGCTTGACTATACTCTGGTCATAGGGAGCAATAGCACTCCAGCCATGTCACATGGATTTATAATGTCTTTGAAGGTGATCCCTCGCCATAGAAGCCATGTTGCTGGAATAAAATTGGTCTTCTCAAGATGTCAGAGATGGTAGACTCAAGGGATTCCTGCCAAGAAAAGCTGCTAACAAAATGTGGAACCAGACCAAGAGAGAGAAGTTTGTTCCAGGCAACAAAGCTGAAAGGAGTTGTAGATCTGAAGAATGCTCTGGTATTAAAAAGATACAGAATTTTGATTTCACCCTGCTGTCTTTAGGTCTTGTTTTGGTCCAGTATTTTCCCAATTTGCTTCTTTCCTTCCATTTTGTAATGGTAATGCATACTCTATGCCATTGTATATTTGAAATATGTGACATGGGTTTTTTTTATTTTGATTTTATATAGGGGTAGTATTAAAAGTATTTCTGAGTCTCAAAAATGTTGATTCTCGGACTTTTAAAAAATACTGAGACGTCGGGTGGTGGTGGAGCATACCTTTAATCCTAGCACTTGGGAGGCAGAGGCAGGCAGATTTCTGAGTTCGAGGCCAGCCTGGTCTACGGAGTGAGTTCCAGGACAGCCAGGGCTACACAGGGAAACCCTGTCTCAAAATAAACAACAACAAAAAAAAATTACTGAGACTAAGATAGACTATGGGGAATTTTGAAGTGTGGCAGAATATATTTTTGCACTATAATGTGGTTATAGGCCTATGGAAATTGCAGCACTAGAATTTGCTGATTTGAATAAGAATGTTTCCCAAAGATTCATATATTTGAATACTTAGTCATCAGTGATTAGCACTCTTTGACAAGGAGTAAGAGGCATAGTTTGGTTTTTGGAGTAGGTGAGACCTCATTGGAGAAAATGTTCCATTGGGAGTGGGCTTTGAAATTTAATAAACCGAACCCATGCTCACTGTTTCTTTTCTTGTTATCTTAAGATCTAAATGTAAGAACTCTCAGCTACTTGTTTAGCAACTTGACTGCCTGCCTGCATGCCACCATTCTTCCTGCCATAATTATAATGAACAAAACTTCTGAAACTGCTAATCAAGCTCCAATTACATGCTTTCTTTTATAAAAATTGTCATGGCCATGGTATCTCTTTAGAACAAGAGAATACTTGACAAGACAAACTTGTAGCATAATAGCATGTGGTTTTGCCATGTAGTTTTGTTGGGTGAGTAAGAACAGTGCCAAGTTTATGTGGTTGTAGTAACCTATGGAGCCTTCCTGACTAAGAATTTAAAAAGCAGGGTATATTTTGCCTTACATTGAATTTTTCACTTACTATTAGCCATTTTTTATATTTCAATTTGGTGATGTTTGTTCAGTGTTTAACTTCATTTTACTTCCTTTTCGAGTAACAATTCCAGAATGTTTTGCCAAGTAAAATGTTTTCTTCAAAAGAGCTTTTTTAATAAAGTATTCCATATACCATTATAATAGGTTTGATTATTTGTTACACAGTACACAGATATCTGTACTGTTTGGAAACAATTTTGTAATGGAATACTCATTACGTTGCATTTTGCCTAGTAAAGAAATCAACAAAACCATTCATATTTTCCTTCCAACTATGCCTATCTTTAGAACTATGTTCAGTGGAATACAATATCAATATTTTCTAATCCTTTTCACTAAGAAACCTCTTAAGATATGGCATAAGAATGTAGAGAAATAATTACAGTACATGTTACTTCTAATAGGTACATTTAGTTCCTGTGGAATATTAACTGTCCTATTGCAAAGGATCTTTTTCCAAAGCCTATTTAATTTTTGTTTGTGGAATTAAGTTACTGTTCTTCTGTTAAGACTTCTACAGTAGCTTAGGAAAAAACTACCAGGAGGTTAATTACTAAGTCAACTTCAAAGTCAGTAGATTATTTTCTCAGCAGCCTTTCCACTGACAAGGTGTCTTGGGGGGTTAATCAGTGGAAGCACATCACCACTATTACAGTTTTTACTCTTTGTAAAGCTACCCATTTCAAACAAAATCATTTCCTAAAGGAAATAGTCTGTATTTCTATGTCATTTGAACCAATTTTTAAGTCAGATAAAGCAATTCCCAAATAGCAATTTAAGTACATAGATTGTATTTACAAACCTTAAATGTTGTGTATTCTGAACTGCAGTTAATTTGGAGTTATTACAAAGGAAAATTCACTATGGTATAATTCAGTGTATATAATTTTATGTATAGTTTTTAGACATTAAAAGCAAATCTTTTGAAGGAGAGGAGAATGTCCTCTGAAGACCAGTCCCAGGATAGATCCATGTAGGTTCAGAGTATATGCCTTTTCCAGTTTCTCATTGTGATGAATGATGTCCAACTTCCCACATCAGGTCCAGAGCACAGTATCCTTAATACTCATCATAAGATTCTACCTCTTAGAGACACTGCTGTCATCCCATATTCCACATTTAAAGATCCTGAATGAATTGTTGGAAAAGCTAACCCATATTCTTTAGTCCCATTCTTCCTCTACTCCACAGTGACCATTTTATTGCATATTGGCATCCTTCAACCTTCAGATGACTTCTGTCTCTTTGGAGTCAAGTCCTGGCACCCAAATTCTTAAACTCTGACTCATTGTTCCTCCTAGAAATCTGGCCCTCAATGACTCACTTAGAGTTTCACTTCCTCTATAAAAACATGCCTCTTTCTCACCCTCTCTCAATGTCCCCATCAGAGTTTTAGCTTTTACTCACAAGTGTGTAGGGTTTATAACAGATAGTACTTGATATTCATGCACTCCACAATATTAACTGCTTCACTTATAAACACAGAGCTCATTTGTATGTCACCATATCTTAATTGAAAAAGACATATGCCTCCATACTTTTTTTTAATGCTTTTGCATATTGGGGAAGGGAGATATATGTGAGAAATGATGGTCAGCGTGTGGCTTTCAATCTAAAATGACTGTTAGTTCCTAAAAGCTACCTAAGTCTACCTCTTCCAGGATCTCTCTGACTCTGTATTATGTACCTATGGTCCCCTGAATTTCCCCTCCTGCTCTTTTCTGTATGGATTTGTTCATAGACCTGATCAAAGCTTTGAAAGGAAGGTAAACGGGCCATTAGATGTACTCACTCGAGGCTGTAGAGACTGGTGCAGTAGAGCTTTACCACTCCACAGAAGCTGTTCCTTCCAATTTTACTTTCCCACAGGGGAGCCTAGGGAAGAGTTCTAGTCTTTTATACTAGATGCCAGAGGAAGAAGAACTATGCATGACTAGACAGATACTATTAAAAGAATGCTAATATAGGAAATATGAATGAGATGACTCAAATATTCAAACACAGGTTTGACTGGGTAGTGTTCCTCATCATTTTTAATTATTTTGGTTAAACAAAGATTGCCAATCTTAACTGGTTCATTCATCAAGGACATTTTATTCTGGAAGAATATAAATAGCCCATTCCCTAAAGGTAAAGGGCAGGGCATGCTGAATGTCATGTCAGAATTTATTTTCTATTTGCTAAATTATAATTAGGAATAAAACAAATGCAAAAAAGGCTTGGAAGTTAACTAATTGGTTGAATTCAAAGATTCAATGTATTATTCAATTAAATCTGGAGTTATCCTTAGTAGCCATTCATGACAATCATCCTTGTTTCAATCGCTATAAATTTAATAAACTGATATTATACATAATTTAATATCCCATTTTAGCATATTAGATATTTTAAGAAACATTAAAAATGACTTTTCAAGACTATGGAATTTAATTTAGATCTAAAAGGGATTTAAACCTTCAGTTATTGGGTTTCCATTGCCTGAGACGCAGGGGTTATTGGCTGTAAAATTTTGGCTATGAGCATTTTGAGTTTCACTTCCTAGAATTTCTCAATACTACTTGGTGAGACACCCTCAGTGGATTATCTTTAGGAGTTCAGATTGTTTCTGTTTGTCATTCTTCAACTCAACCAATTATCACATTGTCACAGGTGTCTCTGAGGATGACATCCTCAGTGGCTCGAGGACTGTTAATAATTAAGGACTTATGAAAAGATAAGATGACGTCATCTACTATCAGGAAGTTTGAATGTGATTTCTTGGTTAAGACTGAAGCATTTGGATCAGCTGTGTAAAAGAAAAAGGAAAAAAGAAAATTGAGTTTTTGTTTATAAAGAGCATGAAGAGCATGTTGTCAAATTTACCGACAAAAGACTTGAAAATCCTATAGATATAGCATAAAAACTAGTCATATTTTGAATAAAGAAGCTATGAACATAGTGGAGCATGTGTTCTTGTAATATGGTAGAGCATCTTTTGGGTATATGCCCAGGAGTAGTATAGCTGGGTCATAAGGTAGAGCTATTTTCAATTTTGTGAAGAATCTCCAGATAGATTTCTAGAGTGGTTGAACAAGTTTGCAGTCACAAGCAACGGAAGAGTCTTCCTCTTTCTCTACATTCTCACTAGTATGTGCTGTCCCTTGAGTTTTTTATCTTAGCCATTCTGATTAGTATAAGGTGGACTCTAAGTGTTGTTTTAATCTGAATTTCCATGATAACTAACGATGCTGAACATTTCTTTAAGTGCTTCTCAGACATTTGAGATTTCTCCATTTAGTTCTGTAACATATTTTTTTATTCCATCATTTGGGTTTTTTGGAGTCTAACTTTTTGAGTTCTTTATACACATTGGATATCAGCCCTGTGTTGGATGTATGGTGACTGACTATATTTTCACAAGACACAGGTTGCTGTTTTGTCCTATTGATAGTGTCCTTTGCCTTAAAGAAACTTTTAAGTTTCATGAGGTCTAATTTATCAATTGTTGATCTTAGAGCCTGAGACATAAGTGTTCTAATCAAGAAGTTTTCTCCTATGCCAACATGTTCAAGGCTGTTTACCACTTTCTCTTTCATTAGATTCAGTGTATCTGGTTTTATGTGGAGATCCTTGATCCACTCAGACTTGAGCTTTGTACATGGTGAGAGATATGGGTCAATTTGCGTTCTTCTCCAAGCAGACCACCAGTAAGATCTATACCATTTGTTGAAGATGGTTTTTTTCCCACTGTATCACTGGCATTTTTGTCAGTGCAAGTGCCCATAGGTGTGTGGATTTATTTCTGTGTCTTCTATTCTATTCAACTGATGTACCTTTCTGTCTCTTTACCAATCCCTGTGTTTTTTTGTCACTGTTACTCTGTAGTACAGCTAAAGGTCAGGAATAGTGACTCCCCCAGAAGTTCTTTTATTGTTGAGAATTGTTTTGGCTATCCTGGGTTTTTGTTTCTCCATATGAAGTTGAGAATTGCTCTTTCCAGATCTATAAAGAATTGTATTGGAATTTTGATGGGAATTGCATCAAATCTATAGATTTCTTTTGGTAAGATGACCATTTTCACTATGTTAATCCTACCAATCTATGATCATGGGAGATCTTTCCATCTTCTGAGATCTTGTTGGATTTCTTTCTTCAGGGATTTGAAGTCCTTGTCATACAAATCTTTCACTTGCTTGGTAAGAGTTACATACACCAAGATATTTTATAATATTTGTTGCTATTGTGAAGGGAGTTGTTGCTCTAATTTCTTTCTCAGCCCATTTATCATTTGTGTAAAAGCAGGCTATTGATTTTTTGAGTTAATTTTACATCCAGTCACTTACTGAAATTGTTTATCAGCTGTAGGAGTTGTCAGAAAGAATTTTGTGAGTCCCTTATGTATACTATTGTACCATCTGCAAATAGACAACACATGCTGGCAAGAAAGTGGACAAAGAGGAACACTCCTCTATTACTGTTGGGATTGCTAACTGGTACAACCACTCTGAAACACAATCTAGTGGTTCTTTAGAAAATTGGAAATAGTTCTATCTGAAGACACAGCTATGCTCCTTCTAGGCATATACCGAAAAGATGCTTCTCCATACCACAAAGACATGTGTTCCACTATATTCATACCAGCATTCTTTATATTAGCCATAAGCTGGAAAAAAATCAGATGTCACTCAACCTAAGAATGGATACAGAAAATGTGGTTTATTTACACAATGGAATGCTGTTTGGCTATTAAAAATGAGAATGTCATGAATTTTGCAGGCAAATGGATACAACTAGAAAATATTATCATGGATGAGGTAACGCAGACCTGGAAATACATGGTATATATTTGCTGATCAATGGATATTAGCCAAAAAGTATAGAATACCCATGATACAACCCATAAACCATAAGAAGTCTAACAGGAAGAAAGGCCCAAGTGAGGATATGTTAATCCCTCTTAGAAGGAGAAGCAAAACAATCATGGGAGCAGAGGGAGTGAAGGACCTGGGTGGGAGTGAGAAGGAGAAGGGAAAAAGGAAACAGGATCAGATATGGGGGAGAGAGAGAAAAGAAGCCCAGAAAGGTCAGGAGAATAAATGGAAATATGCAGCTACAGGGGATAGGGGACAGGGTAAACATCTAGAATGTCCCAGAGAACTGGAATGTGAGAGGTTCCAAGGACCCACAGGAATGACCTTAACTGAAATCCCCAACAGTGGGGAGATGGAACCCGAAGAGACTACCTCCTACAGATAAACATTGTCTCCGTGCAGAGATGGGAGTCAACAACCTACCTTCAAAAATTTGACCCAGAATTGTTCCTGAGTAAAAGAAATACAGGGACAAAAAATGGAGCAGAGAATGAAGAAAAGGCCATCCAACAACCTGCATAAATGCAGATTTATCTCATGGAAGGATGCCAAACTCTGACACTATTACTGATACCATTTAGTCCCTAGCATAGCTATCCCCTAAGAAACTCTAACAGCAGCTGACTGAGACAGATGCAGATACATCCAATCATTGGACTGTTTGGGACCCCTATGGAATAGTTAAGGGAAGAATTGAAGGAGCTGAAGGGTATGACAACATCACAGGAAGACCAACAATATCAATTAATCTGGACTGCTGGGAGCTCCCAGAAACTAAGTCATCAACCAAAGAGCATACATGGGCTGGTCACTGGCCCAAGGCATATATGCAATAGAGGGACTGCCAGGTCTGGCATCAGCAGGAGAGGATGTGCCTAACCCTGTAGAAACTTGATGTCCCAGGGAAACGGGATGTGTGTAGATGGGTGTAGGTGGGTGAGGGTGGTGGGCAGGTGGAAAGGTGGGGGCTTGTATAGAGATCATCCTCTAGGAGACAAAGGGGAATGATATGATGTGAATAACTCTTAGAGGAGGAACTAGAAGTGGGGGCAACATTTAGAATGTAAAGAAATGAAACAATAATAAAAAAGAAAGAAAAATCGTTTTGGTATTTGATGGAGATTGCATTGAATCTATACATTCCTTTTGTTAAGAAGGCTATTTGAACCTAATCCTCCAAAGACTTAATCTACAAGGTGAGAGATACAAGAATAGGGGCGCCACCCTCTCAGACAGGAAAGAGAGAGGGTATAGGGAGAGGAAATCTGCAAGGGGGACTGAGAGTGCCAATAGCATTTGAAATGTAGTTAATTAATTAATTAAAAAGAATCAGTCATATGACTCTAAAGATCAACAATAAATTATAAAACATAATAAACAGCTTTAGGTAAAATGCACTAGCTGTCGGGATGATCCTGAGAGCATTAGATTTGTTAGTCTGAGTGGTGCCTGAGGTACGCACAAAAAGTGGGAAATACCATCATTTGGTTCTTCTGCTCTTACTCAGAAGAAGTTTGAATCTATGGTTCAAAATACAGGGCTATGCCAAGTTAGAGCACAAAACAGAGATTTGGGCCAATGTCGACCTTAGAACCTGTTGTTGAAAGATAAGCCAGGGAGGGAACCAAAATATAGATGCTAAGACAATCAATATGAATGAAGTTTTGATACTAATAATTCTGTGTCCATCTGACCAAGGGCATGACTGACTTTTTATTAGATATTTTCCTTATATACTTTTCAAATGTTATCCCCTTTCTGGGTTTCCTCCTCAGAAACCCCCTATCCCATCATTCCTCCCCCTGCTTTTAAGAGGGTATTTCCCTATTCACCCACCCTTTCCCACTTCCCCGCCCTGGCATGGGAATCAAGCCTTCACAGGACCAAGGGCCTCTCCTCCCATTGATGCCAGATAAAGTCATCTGCTACATATGCAACTGGAGCCATCAGTCCTTCCATGTGTACTCTTTGGTTGGTGGTTAGTTACCGGGAGCTTTGAGGAACTGATTGGTTCATGTTGTTGTTCTTCCTATAAGGTTGCAAACCTCTTCAGCTCATTCAGTCCTTTCTCTAACTCCTCCATTGGGGACACAATGCTCAGTCCAATGGTTGGCTGTGAGCATCCATCTCTGTTTTTGTCAGGCTCTGGCTGAGCCTCTCAGAAGACAGCTACATCGGGCATCTGTCAGCATTAAGATATCTACACCCCGATTCACATCAAATGGGTGTAAACTTCCAACTGCCATTCTTACTTACAATCTCATGTTAATAAAGAGACATAGGACTTCAGAAGATGAAAAAGTTCTGGACAGAATAAAAGTAAGATTACTAACAACTCTTGAAAAAGGTACTTGAGTTTTGTGAAATTACTATTTTAACAGCATGATAATCTTTTGTACTAAATGTGCTGATTTTGTAATTTGAATATATTCAAAAGATTTTATCTATGCACTAAAATGATTTTTGTGAAGACACTGTGGATAAAGTTGTGGTGTAGAAATATTTGAAACACACTTAAAAACATTTGCTCCTTTTCTTCATCACCAAAATTAATTCAAAGGGAGATGAAGAGCAAACATGTTATTTTACCTCAGTCCCACAAAGTCAAAGATGAACTATTCTTCACTAAGATAATTTGGTTTTATTTCAAGATTAAAGAAATTAGGTTATATGTGTGTTTGTGTGTGTGTGTGTGTGTGTGTTGTGATATTTTCATACATATTTGATAAAACTATGGGTCTTACCAAAGTCAACTCAGAGAATCTGACCTTGTGCCTAGTCCTGCTTGGCCACGTGGAAACAATGGAATGACATGGTGTTCTGCTACTGGAACCAAGCCAGCAGGCTGTGGGCCTCCATGAGTGCTGTGTGTGAGGCTTGTTTGTATAAAATAATATATATTTTACTTCATGTTCCTCCTTCATGAAATATTCTCCCGGCTGTGGTGGGGGTGGGGTGGGGCAGATGTCCTTTGCCAAGGCTAATAACTTCATGATAGTCAAAGACAGCCCAAGTCCAGAAGGTGATTGTATGTCTATGTCCTTAGCAAAAATGATAAACACTGAGACCTTCAGGACAGCCCTTAATGTTGTGGGAAGGAACTCTAAAAACATGAGTTCAAAAATATATAATTTCTCAACTATTCAAACTATAAAGATGCAATATCAATTGTATAAGTAGCTTCATGATCCTAGAAGAGCAGAGGCAGCTGCATTGTTAGCCAACTTGTCAGACAGATACAAAGGCAGGAAGATTCCTGAGTTCAAAGTAAGCCTGGGACAAAGCTAGATTAGGCCCAGGCTTGGTAGGAATTGTGATCTCAGAGTGACATTCCCCTACCTCCACCTGGCTAATTGTTTGTGCTTACAAACACAGGCAGATCTCTGAATTCATTTGCAAGGTTAAAAAATAAATGTGCTTACCATCTTTTTCTAAAACTGAGGACAGGACCTGGGTCTTGGAATGGTGATTTTGGGTTAATCTAAAGGATACCTGGAGCAATTGACTGAATTGTTATGTAAATAAAAGACTGAGCCTTATTATTCAAGAGCTGAACTATCTCTATGAAGTGTCTGGAAATGTGCAGAGAAAGCTGACACAAGACAAACATAAGCTTGTACCCTCCAATTCAACTTCCAGTCATAATTTCACAACTCCCAAACACCCCTTCTCTCAGAATCCCTCTGCAAGATAAGGCTGGTCCTTGGCAATCATGTATACACATGCATTGTGAAGCAGAGACAGGGGCATCCCAGGAGCACATTGGACACAGAGCTTAGTAACAACTACAGGCCTCCGATACACAGGGACTTTGTCTCAAGTCATTACGGTAGCCAAACTAAAGAAAGATACCCAATGTCCTTTATTGGCCTCCACAGGCATAAACACGTTTATTAACTACAAACTACATGAGCACACAACAAACTTACAAATATCACAAACACACAAATAATCTCTTCCTTTCCCCCCCTCTCTCTCTGTCACACACACACACACACACACACAGAGACACACACACACACAAACCTACATCATGTTTAAAAAATATCACTGAGAGGCTGGAGGTGAATCAACAGTTAAGAGTGTAATCACTGGTCTTTCAGAGTATGGATATCTGTATGCTCACAGTGTATGCACTTAGGACCACATACATGTATACAAATTAAACAAATAAATAAATTATTTTAAATAAATTATGAAAATCATAAGTCTATGTAACCAAAAATTATTTTAGGAACCCAGGAGAACTAGGAAAGTAGAGGACAACAGAAGAGACATTAAAGTGTTCGAGACCTTTGGTTCATCACCTCCAAGGGACTGAATTGATGAATGGGCTTTATTTTTCATTAGCCTGTGTTTTTGATTTATATTACTTTATTTACTGCCAAGTTATGGCCATATTTCTTTCATTCCAAAGGAAATATGATACTACTTTCTTGTGTTCCATAGTCCTACTTCTGTTTCTTCTTGAATTTTTATACTATTAGATTGACATATTTACATACATATATTTCTGGACTATATGATACCATGTAATTAATGATACACATGTATACTATATAATGGTTGGAATGATTATCAATCCTGTCTCCTCAAACACCTATTTTTTTCTATGTGTTTAATGGTTTATACATTTAAAGTTATTTAGAAATGTCTAAAAATTTTTTAGAGACTATGGTCCAGCTGTGCTAGTGGATTCTAAAGTCAGTCTTCACATCTGACTGGAGTTTGAACTATTAGTCCAAACTTTAACTGCTTGTCTTCTCACATATCCCTCCTTAGTGTAATTTATTTCCAAGCTACTCCATATTCTGGTGATATATGGCTATTCAGTCCCACAATCAAGATTGTATATTCTTGTGTCTGTGAATGGATGATTACATTTTAAGGAGCTTCCAGTTTAATTTTGAGATAAATTTTTTCAGATTATTTCATTAACAAGCAGTTGTTTTTGCTATCACTGTTCTTTTTATTATTATTTTCTGTAGGGGGCATGCAGGTGTTATGATTTATGTGCAGACATCAAGACTGCTTGTGGATGTCAGGTCTCCTCCATTTTATGGGTACCAGGGATTCAACCTTGTTCATCAGGCTGGGAGGTAGGCACATCTACACAGGGAGCCAGGTGGCCTTTACCATAGGCTGCTGCTTATGAAGATGTGTTCTTAACTTAACTTTATTTGTAAACTTGTCCACTGGGATGGTAATTGAGCTTTATGGATTACAACCATGGATGAGAATTACTAAGTACCATTATAAAATGCTTAAGAATTGTTAATAAAATGAAATATATCCTGAATTGACAAACTTTAAAAACTATATATTACTATTTTGAAATGATGGAAGTTTTCGAGCTTTAATCAAAGCTTTCATGTTCTGCAGTTCTTTGAAACTTGTGGTTATTACATTTTAAAGTCATCATTGTTATCAAAAGAGAGATTTTTTTTATTCACTTGCTTCAGTGTCCCAAAAATCTCAAATTTAATGTGATCAAATAATGGAGCCCAGGAATTTTATACAAATAATAAATAAATACTGTGAAATAAACAATTTTCTAAATAAGAATTCGAAGCAAATTACAGTGTAATTGAAGCATGATCTCCTTTTGAAAATTGCAGCCATAGAAACTCAGTACTACATACCAATTGATCATTTTCTGTCATTAACGTTCTGTAAGCAAGTGCTGAGCTTTCAGTTTCCTTGAACTTAATCTAAAAAGGCATTTATTTGAGAAAATACTGAATGCTCTTGTGCATTAAACTTGTTTGTAAGTTTTAGAAGAATGCACGGTATAACACGACGCAATTATTATAGATACTTTGGAAAAGCTTCATGTATCAAGAAAATAGACCTAAAAGCAAAAATCTGATGTTCTGTCTTTTGATATAGCTAAATGCAGTAGCATACAATTGTGCATAGAAATAGGAACAGGGCTGATCCTGCTGGCTTGAAACTGTCTCACTTGTGTCAATAAACAGACACATGTTCCCCGAAATTAAATCCCACCCATTGTTTTTCTCTTACTCATTAATGACATTACAGGGAAAGAACAGAGCTATTAAAAGATGAAATGTGAACGTGATAGAAAGGACCGTTAGCTTTTCTGCAACACGTAGGCATTGTTCACCCATGCACTGACACAAAGCCAGCAAATACATGCTTGTTTATATCTTTTGTTTGTAAAATTTAGTTTGCTAATGTGTATTTATACAAAAAATGCACCCAATTAAACACTAAGTTTAGATGTTACACTTATAATTTTATTTTCAAATTATAGGTAGCAAAGAGCATTAACAATAACACAAGCTTGTATCACTTTAGCTGCAGTACTAAAGAAGACAGTGAGGATTGGGGCGCGGCTCACAGAATCAGTGTTTAACTTGAAAGTTTAAATCCTTTTATTTAAATCCAGATCTGAAAGTAGAAAAATAAACAATGGAGTAGATAAAATTATTATTTTATTTAACATTCATATAATGATAGAATACAGATAGAATTTCAAATTAACACAAAGGTATTTTTCATAAGTAAAAAAAGTCATTATAAATAATTTGAATATGTTTAATCAAACCATATTAAATATACAGAGAGTCGTATACTCCAAACACTTCTCACACCACACACATGTTATAAATTATAAAATTATAAAATCACTACATCTTCTTCAGTCTTATTCTGCCTTTCACCTGTGAAAGATAGCACTCATTTTGATCTTACCAGATATAGCACTTCTCATTGGAAATATTTTTGGTTAATACCACTAAAATGAATCTGATTCTTACTAATCAAGTATTTGTAATTGTTCAACCCACATTATTCCAAAATGTTCTTCCAAATATCTAATTGAGAACATGGATGTGATTCAACTGAGTCACTAAATGACGAGTTCCCTAAAACAACAGATATATCCAATGTACATCCTGGCACAGTAGCAGTCGGTTTCATTCGCTTTGTAATTACCATCTGCTTGTCTGCTGGTACTGATGAGGTAGAATCTGCCACTGTCATATCAATGACACCAAGGGGAAGTTTATAATTAGTAAAACTGTAAGTGGCAGATAATTATTAGTGACATATTACACATGGATTCAGGGTGGCTTTCAAATGCAATAAATTCTCTGGTTGAGCATATTAAATGATTCAATTGCATATTTAAAGTCAAATTAATTATTTAAAACAGTTTTTCTCTTTAAATTTTACCAAACTGTTCACATTCATAAAAACAAATTACTACCCAGTAATAATGTTTTATTATTAAAATATTTGGTATGTTCTTCATTTAATAACATTGGTGTAAAGGACAGTATGCTATAGTTTATCAAGTTGTTACCTGCACATGCGAAATGACAGTAGTAAGCACTGATTGTTAAAATTCTTATATCTGTGTATATTACAAGTGGCATGAAATTAAAAGTACTTATAGTAGAATTACAAAGCATTCAAAAATAACATTTTCTTTCAATAAAGTTTCAAAGGCGCTTTTCTAAAGCTTCTTGATAGCATTATCATTATATGATAGTTTGGAAAGTATCTAGTGGAAATTTTTTTGTCAATTTTACACTTAGGTGCTATGAGGAAATGTAGTAAGTGACATAACACAATCTATTTAATTATAGATTACTAAATACATTTACTACATGTATATTAAGAAAATACAGAGGAAAAAATCATCAGGCTCTACTAACACTTATATAATATGATCTTTTAATATATTTATATATTTGTGTGGATGCCTGATTGATGGTACAGGGTTTAATGCAAGTGGAAAGTTTCTGCAATAAATACTAAAACATGTGATTTGGAGTTTGACGTTGCACAGATCAGAGACTGGGACTAAGGCACTTATAGAAAAACATATATGTTACATTGAAGAATTAGTAGAAGTATGTATGTTACAGTAAAGGTTCAGTTTCAGAAAAAATTTAAATCCTATTATAAGGAGAATATTTCTAGAAATATAGATATTGGAGTTCTTTTCACAGGATTCATAAAGAAAAAACAAGAATGTAACTAGAGATTGGCAGAAGTATGATCCATTTCATATAAAATGGCAGAAAACTTCCTGGTGTCTTGGGTCTTGTCTTCCAAAGCATAGATACTTGCTGCAATCACATTTAGTAATATATCTTTGGTTATACAACCAGATATGAGAATGAAGTCATATTGGAAAGTGGAGGACACTTATTATATCACAACTACCCATGACATAAAGTGGTTGGCTACTGGATGATAGAAAGTCAAAGCAAGAGATAAAACTGTCTTGATTTCAGCATGAATTTTGTGTATGCTTTATAAGTCAATCATCATTTTTGTCTATAAGAAGAAGATTCATAGGTGCCACTCTGTGGGTATCTTCTGCTATTAGAATCTACCATGTCTAAAAGATTTATGGTGTGCTTTTAATCACAAAACCTCAAAATTGATGAATTTGTAAAGTGTCATGTCATTCATTAACCAAAAGACACACTTGAAATGCTTTCTGAGAAGGTACGTATTCATGCATATAAACTATCTACATATGTTGGGCTCAGAGTGTGTGCTTTTGTAAATGTATATTTAGTGTCATAAACTACAGTATATTTTTTTTTATCCCACATAGTTAGATGTCCTTTTGTCTAAAAGAAGGATTCTAAGAGTCTCACATTAATACCGCAAAGACAGAAGTCTACCAGATTGTGTTCTCACTCCTCAGCTCAGCAGAGATTACTTTTACATACAGATTCAAGATTGGGATAGAATATCTTCATCAGTTACCACCATGTACCAGGCATGTAACTGAAGTCAAGATGGAATTTTTTTCCTTCTACCCAAACACTTTCTATTATTTATTTACAATGACTTGGGGTAAGATGAACATTGACAAGGCATTCTCATTAATGAAATTTTCTTTCATAATTATTTTTAGGGTTTTAAGTGTATAAATGAAGATGAGTTATGGAAATGTATTATCAAATAACTGTTGCCCATGTTGTAGATTCTAAGTGGACAGTTCTAAGTAATGTTTTATTCAAAATTATATTTAACTTATTTCTCCAAGCTCATTAAAAATGTTCCATTATCAATTTAAAGCAACATGTTATTTCTCTCCACCTTAAATACACAGGGAATTATACTTACAGTTTGTTTATTCAAAATACGTTTGATACACTAATGATCTCTTCCAATTGCAGAAAGATGTATATATCCTCATAAACACAGATTTTAAAAGTAAAATAAGAAACTAAGGAATAAATGGTATTAAATATATTCCTAAGATTATATAATATCTGATGATTAGAAATATACATTTTCTTTATAAAATATTTTGTAAATATTAAATTACAAAAGGTTACATTAAGCATGGGATGTTACATGCATTTCAGCGTTTCATATTCCTATTCGTCATATGCTTAGCTTTCTAAGACAAAAAAAAAAAAACTTTCAGACTATGTATTTGTAGGTTTTTGGTTTTCATCCATGTGAAAAATCTATGCAAGGAAAAACAAGTTTCAGGATACAGCAATGTCAGTGATAGTGGCCAACTGTGTGAAAAATGGCAGATAATGACACAGAAAGTGATGGCAATTTACAGGACACCAGTTAAAGCATATTGGTTCTCTCCTGCTGAATGTGAGCACTATTCTGTAATGTTCTCACAAAGAGCTGAAGCTTATTAAGAACTCACCATGGGACATGCTGCCAGAAAAAACTGAGCCGAGTATTTCCTGTGTCTCTTAGGGGTTCATATCCAGTAACACCGAGGAATGCATGCATTTATACATAAACCAAATAAATAATTTCTGTGAATATTTAATAAACAAGTTAATTTAAAATATGTATTAAGAAACTTAGATTGCTGTCTTCACAGTATCGTAGCAAGAAAAAGTGAGAAGGAAACCTACATTGCTCTTGTTTATTTACATGACTGGAAAAAGACTCCTCAAAACCGAGATCAAATCTTGAGTCTAGGATGTTTTATGTCAATATTTACAATAGGGTTTCTTTTATTGTTTTTAGAGATATTGGAATACAAAGTAAAGAATGTACTCTAGTGTTGATGTATTAGAAGATTGTAGTTCAAAATATAGTTAAAGTAGAATAAAATGTGCTTCTTCATAATATATCAGAAATTCTTTGGAAGAAAAAAATAAAAGCCTAAGTGTATTTCTTTATTAATAGGTTGTTTATAACAGATTGCATAGCAATCATTATTTGTGATAGAAGCCTTCTGTTCACAAACACTCTGTCTGGATAGGAGTGACTCCACATTACAAGAGAGCGTTACCTAAGGGAAATAAGTTTCTGCAATGCAATTTTATCAAGCTATCATGGCTAAAATGAAGTCATGGGCCTGGGTTTATAATTTACTGAATTAGCACAGTTTATGCAAAGTCTTCGTACCAATCCCAAGTACACAACAACAACAACAATGACAACAACAAGCTAAAGAGTATCCTATTATATATTTAATAAACAGAATAAAGGGACTTTTTAAGTTTAAATTTTATATAGCACCAGGTTGCTGGAGATTTAAGGTTTCTGTCAACACTAAAACTTGGAAAACACTAAATTTTACATCTGGGAGACATTAGGTTAAAAAAGAGTTCAGAGCAAAAAAAAAAAAAAGATACAATGATATTTTTGATATTTTCAGATGAAACAGTGACCGGAATTTTAACCAAGAAACATAGAGTAAAGAAACTGCTTTATAAAATGAAACCCTGAACCACAGGAGCGTACTCACAGGGTCTTGAGAACCCAGCACGGGCTGACATCTCCAATCCTACTTATTTCATTAGAAGTACATTTTTTGTCCACTGATGAAGGTCAAGTACTTCACATTCCAGTGAAAATGAGGGGCAGGTAGGAAAAAAGCCACTGTTCTATTATTCTGTCACTTTTATCTGCTTAAAAGACTTCAGTCAAATATATTTTCAAGATTTCTTATATTTAATGTTCTTCATCTTGTGCTCAATTTTGTAATACCATTTAACAAGATCTTAGGATATTTCCCTCTAATATAATAGGTGAATCTTGAAAATAGCTCTCATAAAAGTTAGCAGCAATTTATCCTAAAATGTAATTTCTTCAATTAAATTAATTTGTCTAACTGTAAGTTATATATAAAGTCATAACTTTATGATTTATGATAATAAATTATTTCAGTTTTATTGTGACCAAAGTTAAACATACTGATGGTTACTTTACTCTGTAAGATAATCACACCCTTCAAATAAGAATTTACCTCCTATAAAACAAATTTGTGTGATTGCAGCTAATGTTTTTATTCCCCGTGGATGGAGGTCATGGTGAAATAAATTTAAAAGAGTGTTGATATTCTGACTTCTCATACATGTGTATGTAACAGGCATTGCTTTTATTTCTGGAAGAGTTCATGGTTCTTATTCTTGGAGAGTATTGTGAAATTAAATTTATGTAGATTGCAATGCAAATTTTAAGTACAATAAATGAAGCCTTCCACTTCAAGTGGTTGTTGCCTGGACAATTTGAATTTGGTAAGAAAGCTGAAAAGGGAGAGGTTTGGGTTTCTGTTCTAGGATCATGCTGACTAACATATTTTATTTTGTATCATTATTCATCTTTTATGATTTGAATGCCATTCAAAGTGGTGGGATTCTATGTCTTAAGTCTTAGATAATTATGTAAATATAAGGGAAGGCATTAAAAGTTCTCATAGCACTGGGATCAGGCACTACCTCTAAGAAGTAGATTTTTTTTTCACAAAGGTAATCCTTCCATTATTGGGTAAGTGGGACTGAACTTGTAGGAGGAAAGATGTTAGAGGGATAGAGAGCAAAGCAGAAGAAAGGGTAGAAAGGACCTCACAAAGATCTTGGTAGATATGGTAAAGTGCATGATACACTTGGAGAAAATTGTATTCATTAAATCTAAGAGTGTGTTCAATAAACTTAATTTAATCATGCATATTTTAATCTTTTTAATTAATCATTCCATTCATTTATATCTCAAATGATGTCCCATTTCCTGGTTACACCCTACACAAAACCCCCATCCAACATCCATCCTTTCCCCCCTCCCTTTTGCTTCTATAAGGGTGCTCACCAACCCACTCTCACTCTCCTGCTCAAGCATCCCTCTACTCTGAGACATCAAACCTTCACAGGACCAAGAGCCTCTCCTCCCATTGCTCTCAGGCAAGGTCACCCTCTGCTACATACGTATATGGAGTCCTGGATCCCTCCCTGTACACTCCTTGGTTGGTGGTCTAGTCTCTGGGAGCACAGGGTGGTCTGGCTATACTGTTATTCTTCTTATGGGGTTTCAATTCCCTTTCTCTCCTCTAGTCCTTCTGCCAGCTCCCCTACCAGGTTTCCTAAGCTCACTCTGATGGTTGACTCTAAGCATCCACATCTATATTGGTCAGTTGCTGTCTCGACCTCCCAAGAAATGGCCATACCTGGTTTTTGACAGCACCTGTGACCATAGCCACAAGGGTTTGGTGTCTGAAGATAGGATGGATCCCTAGGTGGGGCAGTTCAGGGATGGCCCATCCTTGAGATTCTGATTTATTTTTGTCCCTTTTCTTCCTTTGGACAGGAACATTTCTTGGTTAAAATGTTTGAGATGGATGAGTGCCCCAATCCCTTAACCAGAGGCCGTGCCTATCTACTAGAGGTGGTCTCCACAGGTTATAGCTCCCCACTCTCTGAACATTTCAACTAGAGTCATTCCCATTGGGTCCTAGTGTCTCATTTCCCTGGTGTGTGGGATCCTCCAGTGGCTATCCTCCGTTCCTCATTTCCCCCCAAACTACATATTTTTATTCAATTTTCTGACCTTTTGTACCTCTCTCCCATCTGCTTTAGTACCTGATACTCTCCCCTTATTTCTTCCCTCTCCTTTCTCCCTCCCAGTTCCCCCTCTCCCTCTACCTCCCACTATGAACTGTCCCCCATTTAAGGGGGGTGGGGGGAACTGAAGCATCCACACCCTGGTCTTCCTTCTTCCAAAGTTCCATATGGTCTGTGGGTTGAATCACGAGCATTGGGACCTTCAAATACTTGAGCACAAGGGGAAAACTTCCTGAACAAAACACCAATGGCTTATGCTTTAAGGTCAAAAATCGACAAATGGGACATCATAAAATTGAAAAGCTTCTGTGAAGCAAAGGACAGACACTATCAACAGAACAAAATGGCAACCCACAGATTGGGAAAAGATCTTTACCAACCCTACATCCAACAGAGGTCTAATATCCAAAAAATGCAAAGAACTCAAGAAGTTAAACTCAAGAGAACCAAATAACCCTATTAAAAAGTAGAGTACAGAGCTAAACAGAGAATTTTCACCAAATTTCGAATGGCTGAGAAGCACTTAAAGAAATACTCAACATCCTTAGTCATCAGGGAAATGCAAATCAAAACGACCCTGAGATTCTACCTCACACCAATCAGAATGGTTAAGATCAAAAATGCAAGTGACATCAGATGATGGCATGGATGTGGAGAAAGAAGAACAGTCCTCCAGTGTTGGTGGAATTGCAAGCTGATACAAACACTTTGGAAATCAATCTAGCAGTTCCTGAGAGAATTGGAAATAGGTCTACTCAAAGACCCAGCTATACCATTACTGAGCGTATACTCAAAAAATGTTTCAACATATAACAAGGAAACATGCTCCATTATGTTCAGAACCACTAAATTTATAATAGCCACAAGCTGTAAACAACCCAGATGTCTGAACAGAAGAATGGATACAGAAAATGTGTTCCATTTACACAATAGAGTACTATTCAGTGATTAAAAACAATGACTTACTGAAATTAACAGGCAAATGAATGGAACTAGGAAATATCACCCTGAGTGAAGTAACCCAGACACAAAAGAACATACATGATATGAACTCACTAATCATGCATATTTTAAAATGACAAAAGAGATCCCAAATGGATAGTTATCCATGAATGCTAGGAGAGATCCTTCAGTGTATAAACTGTAGAAATGTAAGAGCCTGAGACTGTGCCTATAAAACTGCAAGATGATGAACTCTGCTGCTCCAGCCAAGATATTTCAGGTGAATTATGTCAGGAAAACTCAGTAATGCACAAGGTGTGGTGGGTTTTATCCCAGCAATCAAAACATTGAGACAGATGTAAGCAGACCGATGTGAGTTCAAGGCCAGCCTGGTCTACAGAATAGGTTCTAACTCAGCAAGTCCAACAAAGTGAGACTAAGTCTCAAAAAAAAATAAAATAAAATAAAATAGTAAGCTATAGTAGAAACCCAAACATCATCTTTTACTTTGCTAACACATCGTAATGAAGCATAAGCAGTTTATTCCTAGAAAGTTAAAATATTAATGATTTATATGAAAAACAATTTCAGACATTAGTGTTCTATTTATAGCTATACTTGATCTAGAAGAAACCAAACACTTCATGATGTCTGATTCACTATTTAAAGGACTTAAGAACCAATGCGACTTGCTCTTCTCTCGTATTATAAACTTAATCTAGAGTATGCAAGAATATTTCTATACAGGGATTTTTATATTGATTGTATCGTTTCTTATTTTTAAAGATATGGTAGTCCCAGGAATGGCATCATCAAAATATCTCAATGGAGAAAAGCACAAGATGCAAATAAAGACCATACATAAATATTAACATTAGAGAATGAATTAGTTACATTGAAAACAAGCAAATAGGATAACAGTTACAATATAGTAATAAGATGAGATACATAGACAAGAGAAATCACATTTTTAAGTGAATTTTGACTTATCCTGAGCACAAGCTTCATTTCCCTATTTTTTTCTTCTCTTGAAATAGTCACATTTGTTTTTTAAGGCATGCAAAAGTTTATTACAATGATCTATCATTTTCATTTTATAGAATATATATTTCAATCAGTGAAAGTGTATTATATAAAACATTCAATAAAATTCTTAAGTATAGTGTCTAAGTCTGTGGAGGATATAAATTATTACTTATGTGACCTAATTATCCCTGTGTCTAAAGTGTTTCAAATACCAAGCCAGTAAAGGTCATATATGTATGCCTTATAACCTTATAATTTTGAATTGAACTAGTAAGAACAATAAAAAAAATTACAAGATACTACTTATGATTCTTCACAATATTAATTAAATTATTTTGTTCACACTGGAATACTTTTCTCACGTTACATTATGAGATTAGAAGTCACGATTCAACTCTTTTATTAAACGCCTTTTCCAATGACAGGAAGTTGAAGTTGTTTACTTTTCAGCATCAATTAGTTATCACCAGATGGATGGCCTCACCCACATTTCACTCTGATACTATCTACAATGTAGAGATCAGAATATTTCATGATTCTTATCAGATCGGATATATAGTTCTAGACACCCAATATCTAACTTGAGTTTAATAATTCCCTAGACTGGAAGATCACAGGAATTTTTTTGATTACTGTTCTATTATACTATAAATAAAGAATTTAACTCATAGGCTAAATTGCAGGCCTGTGTATTACAATGATTCACAAAGCATCATAAATGATCCTTGGACTTTGGCTATCATCCTCATAGTGCCTTCCTGTAGTTACCATCAAAGAAAATTGAAGTACTTCATCATTTAGGGAATTTTAGGTAGGATTTCTATATTGGGCATTACACGTAATATCGATTTCTAGAATCCTCTCCTTATTTTTGAAGGTCACTGGTAAGAGGTAGACACAAAATTCCAACCATATAACTGACCAAATTTCTGTTGACCAGCCTACTCCTATAAAATCCCAAGCCACAGTCATTCAGAAACCCATGTGTTTATATAAATAAATCTTAACTCTTTTCCTAGTTCTTTATTTTTGTTAAGGAATTCACTGGCAGCTGATGACTTTAAAATATAGTGTTTGTCCCAAAGTCCATGAAATTTCTCTTTGTTTGAAAGTTATTTTTCAGATTAATTTTTAACTTTTGAGGTTATACTTATAATATTTCTCCCTTCCTTTTCATTTCTCTGTGAGGCAGTGGGCTATGAGAAAAAGCCAGAAAGCTTGGTAGAAAGCTCTGAGCCCTGGAAACCTTGATCTAAAGTAGGCCAGTAGGACGGGAGGCTGCTTCAAACTTTCCTAAAGCCATCTGGCTCTCTTAGCTTCCGCTCCCCACAGCCTCTCCCATGGAGAGGTCCATGGCCTTTGATCACGTAGAAATAGCACCTTCATGCAAATAAGGCATTCTCAAGCTCTCAAACCAAACCAATATGGGTTACCTGCTCTCCCCCCAGAAACTGTATATATTACCCAAACCTCAAAAGTAAAGGAAATGTGATGTGAATGTGAGATCTTTCCCGCTGTTGGAGACTTTTATCGTGGTTCCTCCCAGTCGCCCGGCTAGCTAGCACATTTCAAAGAGCTGTTACACTTTTCCCTCTCTGCCACCATCAAGGCACTCTCAGGCTGCACGTGGGGGAGAAAGCAAAAAGAGCTGTTTATAACACTCGCCCGCCTTTGGAGGCTGGAGCAGAAGTGGACCTTCCAGTCTGCTACCAGCCCAGCTGTCTGAGGCTGCTATAACTGCGGTACGAGAAGCCCTGCCCTGTGCCCCAGCTCACAGCCGCGACCCCACCTCCGCCTGCACGCCCTGCATGAGCTTTGACCCACATCCTTGGCTCACCAGCGGTCTACGTTGCTGAGTCCTGCCTGGAAGTGCCGCCCACGCCCCCATGCCACCCCCCCCCCCAGGCCCCCACACGAGCCCTGCTCAACATCTGGCACCGAACGTGGGGCTTGGAACACCCACGCAACTACAAGAACCGAACCACCCAACCTGCGAGGCGTTACCAGAGCAGCTGCAGGCCTCTCTGCACCAAAACTGCCAGCTGCGCTTGGGTGCCTGACTCTGTTCTGCTCTACCTCCCTGATCGTAAGCTAGAATAATGCCAGAATGTAAGCCCCCAAGCTTGGAAACGAATAATCTATCACTTCCTCCTATATTTTTGGTCAGAGCCATCGTGTGGATTTAAATAAGCCAAAGGAACAACAGATGCCTCCTGGCTAGGGCTACTCCCTGGTGTTGGCTGAAGGTTCCTCCGACGTCTGTTTAAAATCCTGACAGCCTGAAACGGGTGTTGGCGAAGACCTTCTATCTAGAATCTCTTTAAAGCAAAAAAGAAATCTGGTAACACAGTGACCAGTTAAAAGTCATTAGGACGGTCGCCAAGATATCTCAAAATCTGTGGGCAGGCTTAATGTTTTGGGCTTCTGGGAATGCCCCGAGGCCATCAAGTCAAAGGAACATTCCCATTGGACAAAGCGCTTCTCCTCTTTTCTATCATGGGCAATTCAACATCACATAAAAAACCACCCCAGGTCGGACAAATATGCGTCCTACTAGCATCCCAAGAGGTAAAAATAACTAAAAAACAAGCCTCTCTGTTTTGAGAAAAAGTCCTTCAGATAGCCCCATGCATGGCTGAGGACAATATGTACAGCACAGATTCATGGAGCAGAGTAGCTTCCCTTATCAAAAACAGAAACACCCAAGAAGGAAAAAGGCTTCCTCATGTTTTTTTCTGCCAATCTTAGCTGTGATTCGGCAATGTATAGGGCCCTCTAAAATAAGACAGACTGAGAACAATACAGCTTTTGACACTCCTGAGTCAAAAGAGACCAAAGATCAGGGTCCCCCAAATCACCCTAATTCAGACCTCACAGCCCTTACCCAATTAATAAAAGAGATAAAATCCATCTATCCACCCCTTCCCCCTTATGCCTTAGAGGAAATGCCAAACAGATCGTCCGCCCCTCCTACTCCCCCCTCCCCCATCCAAAGGCAAGGCTCTATTAAAATACCAAAGGAGCTCTCGCCTGCCTCCCCCCCTTACTTCCCAACTAAAGAGAGATAAATCCCCTCTCCCTTCTCCAAGCCACAAGAGTGAGAGACCTTCAGAACCTGCAGATAAAACCCTGCCAAATTCCATAGTCCCTTATACTCCATCATCTATCACTCAACAGCTTTACAATTTCAGAGACTCTCATACAGAAACTAACCCTGCCTCCCATGCTACTCAAGAGTCTGATACAGAATCCATAACTCAAACTACTCAAGCATTCCCAGTTAATATCAAACCTACCCAGGCTAAACCACTTAACTGGTACCCACTCCAAGCGTCAGACCTAAAAGGACTTAGACAAGCCATGAAAAAAGATGACATTTATGCACCCTGGACAAAATCTCCCCTGCAGAGCCATATTGCCAACTTAAATACCCCCGAAGATTGGAGAGATATTTGCTATTCCACTCTTCCTGGCCCAATGTTCCTAGAATGAGAAGCCTATTTTCATGATGAATGTCTTCAACAAGCCAGACAAAACCAGGAGAGGGATTATGACATCCCATGGCATTTTAAAGAGCTCTTTGACCGGGAAGATTTCTCTATTGGAACACAACAGACAACTCAGCCAGAGGGGTACTATGAGCAGGTATGCCTCTGTGCCATTCAGGCCTGGAACAGGCTAACTCCAACCTCAGGGTTGCAAGACCCCACCTACTCTCTGTTCTCCCTCCATCAGAAGCCTGGAGAATCCCTATCCGATTTTATTCTCAAAACTAAAACGAGCTTAGAAAGAAAAATCTCCAACCCCACAGCTATGGACCTTCTCCTTAAAAACATTGTTTGAGAAGGCATAACTTACGAGTCTAGGCTAGCTTGTCAGGGTCTCCAGGAAGAACATCCTGACAGGTGGATTGTGGCGGCTCAAGAAATAGGAACCTCGACACACCAGGTTGCATCCACAGCTCAGGCATTTATAGCAGCAGTAAAGACAGAAGGAATCTGCTTCAAACGTGGAGAGGCAAGACATTGGAGGGACAAATGCCCACTAAACTCCCCTCCTATAACAGACTCCAATCCCCCTAAGGCCATCTGTCCCAGATGTAGAAAAGGTTTCCACTGGAGGAATGATGAGGATGACAAGCCACTAGAGCCTTTAAACTTCAAATGGTGCAACCCTCAGCCCCGACAGTAAGAGGGACAACTACTCCTATAGAAGTCTTATGGGTGTCCAGCATCTCAGAAGGCTCCCACCCAAAGTTAACCATTAAAATAAATAATAAGCCATTCAAGTGTCTTATTGATACTGGGGCAGATCAGACAATCTTAAGGCAGCAAGAAGTCCCAAAAGACTGGCAATTGATCCCTGGGCCCCAGCTCCTAGGCATAGGGGGTATCACTAAACAGACCTATAAGTAGGAAGACCCAGATGGGGTTACAGGCCTCATATGCCCCCTGGTGGCTCAAGTGAACACCAGTCTCTTGGGGAGAGATATCTTACATGCCCTAGATGTGGTTCTTACCACCCAACCAGAAAGAGATCACATTAAGATAGAAGATATTACTTATGAAAAAAATAGTACCCAAGGGGACCCAAATAATCCCCCTTCAAATCACCCCTAATTCTAGAGGCCACTGTCGGATTTGATACTCCCTGACTTGATTGGCTCTCTGACAAAGCCATCTGGGTCCCACAGTGGCCTCTATCAAGGGAGAAACTTAGAGCCCTCAAAGAACTTGTAGAGGAGCAGCTGTCTCTACAACACCTCCGCCCCTCCCGCAGTCCATTGAACACCCCTGTGTGTTTGCTATAAAAAAATGCTCAGGGGATGGACACTATTACAAGATTTGAGGGCAATTAATAAAACAATGTGAATCTGGGGCTCCCTGCAAAGGGGGCTACACCACATCTCAGCCATCCCTGCCAATGTTCCCCTATTAGCAATAGACATAAAAGACTGTTTCTTTTCCATCACTTTCCACCCCCGGGACTGTGAACGCTTTGCATTTTCAGTGCCCCCCATTAATAATTCTGGCCCACCCTCACGAAATGAATGGCCTGTTCTTCCCCAGGGAATGGCTAACAGTCCTACGATTTGCCAAGAGGCTGTAGCCACTGCATTAAAACCCTATTTTAAAAAAAGGACTCAATGTCTATCATTACATGGATGACATTCTTTTATGGGGACGAGTTTACCTCCCCCTCTCAACTTAAAGACCAGCTAATACCTTCCTTATCTGCCCTGGGATTCAAAATAGCCCCTCACAAAATCCAACTTATTCTTCCCATTGCATTTTTAGGGACAGAAATCTCCCTTATTTCAATATGCCCCCTCAAACCCACCCTTTCCTTCCCTCAAAAATTAACTCTTGCCTCCCTCCAGAGCTTTTTGGACAACCTTAACTGGCTTTGACCCTGGCTCCACCTCCCCACAAGCACCCTTCAATCCCTCTTTAACCTCCTGAAAGGAGATACAAGTCCCTCCTCCCCAAGGATACTGTCCCCAGAAGCCATCCAAGCCCTAAAATCTGTCAATTCAGCCCTAAAAGATATGGCTCTTGCTAGATATGACCCAAGAATACCTGTACATCTCCTTATCTTTAGCTCCTCCCCCACACTTGTGGGAGCCCTTTACCAGCCACAGGGGGTGGTGGAATGGCTCCATACCCCGAAGGGTGGTGCACCCAGAGTTTTAAATGAAGTGGATGCACTTGCCAATATGATTAAAAATGGCAGAGATAGAGCCTTACAGACCCTCGGAAAAGAACCTGAATTTCTTGTCACCCCCTTCTCCCTCTCTGATGTTCAGTGGCTAATTAAAAATCATTCCCACTTCGCTATCAGCTTAATAGGGTTCCTAGGACAAATTGGCAATCATTATCCTGATGAAAAATGGACCTCTACCCTCCTTTGTTATGGTGGCTACCCCCCAAACTATTCTCCAGAAAGCCCATAGCAGGAACCCCCTCAATATTTACTGATGGGGGAAAGAGGGGAGCTGTAGCAGTAATATACTACTTCCCTGAAGATGAGCCCCCTATCCTTCGATTCAAAGAGCTCCCACACCACTCCCAATATAAAGAACTATATGCCATTTACCTAGCACTAAAAGAAATAAAAGGCCCCCTTAACCTATTTTCAGACAGTGTATATGCTGTCAATTTGCTTCCCTGGTTGTCAAGATCATTTGTCAAACTAGATGACAACCCACTCTCCCCTCTACTCATACAAGTTTCTGCCCTCCTACAGGAGAGAGCCTCCCTCATCTATATCCAGCACATCTGATCTTACAGTCCCCTGCCAGGTCCTATATCTGAGAGAAATGCACTTGCTGACCAAACTACCTCCACAGGGACATTCATAGCCTCCACTGAGCAGGCAGACCAATTTCATTCATGCACACATACAAATCTAAAGGGGCTTCATGCTTGCTTCCCCCACATCCCCCTTGCTCAGCTCCAAAGAATAATAAAAACATGTGCCTTGTGTGCTTCCCTTATTACCACCCCAGCTTTACAAACCATGGGCACTAATCCCTGAGGCTTCAAATCTAATGCCTTATGGCAATTTGATGTTACCCATGTTGCCCAATTCGGTAGACAACAATATGTTTTTGTCACCATAGATACTTACTCAAATTTTATATGGGCTACAGCCCAGACGGGTGAAAACTCAAGAAGGTTAATTTACCATATGCTCTCTACCTTTGCCATCATGTGCATTTCTCAACAGATAAAGACCGACAATGGCCCTGCCTTCATTAGTGCTCAGTTTAAAACCTTCTGGGCACGCTGGGAAATTGCCCATCACACAGGAATCCCCCACAACCCTCAGGGCCAAGGAATAAGAGAAAGAACACACCAGACCCTGAAGGCCCAACTCCTGAGACAACAAACCACCACTTATCCCCCTAATGTACAATTAATGATGGCCCTGGCTACCCTAAACATATTTAACATCTACAAAACCTCCAGATACCCTCCTATTTCCCACCATTGGCACACACCAAAACTAGCTCCCCCTATCCTAGTACGATGGTGAGATCCTTTGGATGGAATTTGGAAGGGACCAGACCCCCTCCTTATAACTGGGAGGGGTTTTGCTAGTGTCTTTCCACAGGATCAACCCAAGCCTAACTGGGTCCCTGCCAGAAATGTCCGACACCACCCCACCAGCCAAGAAGATGGCCTGCGTCTCACTGACAGACCAAAAACCAAGGAAGAGGAGGAGAAGGCAGAGGAGACACCATACCCAGAGGAGCAACAGGATCTCCTGGAAGGACATTCATGACCTAATGACAGCTGCCCAGGCCATGTGCCCTCCACAAGCCCCCCTCTCCCCCATTCTTTTGCCAGTTTTCGTCATCCTTCACGCGAACTCTGCTACCACCCAGACTCTCCCTAGCCTTCCCAATACCTACCATTGGAGATTCTATGCTAGGGAAACCTACAACGGACACAACAAGGTTATAGGAACCCAGAACTGCGCACTTGAAGGATGTTGAACCAGAATTGAGATCCCCCTACACCCTGAATCCATCTCCACTACCCCCAGCCCTTTTCTCCGCTTCCCTTACTGAAACACAGGTGAATGTCTCCAGGAGGTGTCCACATATGGAGGTTGCAGATATTGGAGCTACAGGGTGGAGTCCACCAGCCATTGTGGCACCATGCTCACCAATTTTAAAACTCACTTTCAGCTTTCCATCAGTGATCCCGGGAGCGAACGTTGGCGAACCGGAGTCATCGGTAAACTTTACCCCAATGGCTATGACAGATAACCAGTGGCTGACCTACATGTCTCCTGTGAACTTGTTCCTGCCCCCAAATCTGCCTTTACCCATGCTAATATTATCCAACAGGAAAACCCATCTCAGGAGGAACTACAAGCTACCCTCTCCTGGCTACAATACATTCAACATACAGCAGACTTCCTTCCCTTAACAACTCACCACAATTCTTCCCAGTGCTTTCTCTGTGCCTCTCTCTCCTAGCCATTATTAACAGCTGTTCCCATTAACTATTCCCTTTACAACCTCCATAGACTCCTGCCTGAGAGGAAAGCACAGGATACTCCTCTCTTTGACCTACCCCCACCTCTTTGCCTTGTAGGACCCTCCTCAAAACCCCATCTCACATGTGCCCGTGACATTGCCATCACCAAATCAATATGTGTTAGCCCTCCTGCCCTCCTCTGGTGCAAATAATAAATATAAACATTCAATGCTGGCCAGACTAATTCCTCTACATTCACATTTAAATTTCTGAGAAAGACTTCCCTTATAAGACACCATTTTTACTGCATTTATATATATTCCTGGACTTAGTAAAAAATATCAAAAATATTAATATCTAAATGTTTAATTTAAATGCTGAACATTTAAACAATGGTAGTTTGATAATGTTCTATATTATTACTATGACTAAAATATTATAAATGAAACATTATCAGATTAATTATGTTTTCCTCTGGAAATACTATTAAAAAGTTTACATCTTCCAATTTCAAATTATATGGCAATTACTTATTTTGGAATTATGTATTTCTAACATATTCAGATGATCAATACATAAACATGAGTTTTAGGTTTGTTTTTTTTTTAATTTCAAAGAATCCTGTTAATACACTGTCACTCAGGTGGGAGCTAGGCACAGAAGCATTTATTTGTGATAGCCAATAATATTGTGGATAAATTAATTTCATAATTGTTTAGTTTGAAAAATGTTTTGTTATACTGTGCAATAATATGATTTTAACTATATTTTAGGATTTTTGCTTTTTCATCTTTAAATAACAGTTTTTGAGAAATGTAGGCACTCTATGCCTTATCACTTTCCTTGTTAGCAAAAAGGTATTCAGTAATTTGACCTGAATTTTGTCATTATTATTCACAGATGCCAAGTTAAACAGGAAGATTTCTCAGTCTTCTCTGGCCAAATTCTGACACTAGTGACTATCATTCAGAGTCGAAAAGTCAGTTGTCATTGCTGATCACTAACTTTGAAGGGACTAATATGATTCACAAGTCAAGAGATAAATGTCCTTGCTACCAACAGAGTTTTCTGATGCAGTTATTCACTCCAATGTGACAGAAGAGAGAAATGTTTGCTATCAGAAGAAAATAGAGTTGTAGGATTATCCCCTTTGTAAGGACCACAAGTAGCTTGTGGAGTTCTGACATTTATGAGAAATAAAACCAGGAACTTCTGACGGTTTTTAAATCACTCTTTACAAGCTTTCTTGCTGTTCGCAAAACCTTCAGAATTTGAAATGATCAGATCATGCAGGGAATTGATGCTGTAAATCAATGAAAGACAATAGAACTAGAAAACCCAGAAGACAAGAAATTCTTCTGCCTAATGTCACCCACACATTCCTGCATTTCCAAAGCAGTTCTTCATAGCATATCTCACCATTAAGAATACTGTGATCTGACATAATAAAAGGAAGGTATTTACTCCTAGGCACCTCATTTGGGGAAAAGAAAGAAAATATTACAAGACATTGTACCACATATATCTATGTCCTTAGTATTCATTGCCTTCCCGAATTGATATTCTTCACAGTCTGTTGCTACCTTTTATTTTCTATAGTCTTGTATTCCAAATGCAGCTGAGGAGGAACAAGTACAAGTGCTCTTTCTCACTGAGAGGTCAATACAAAATGCAAAGGAACTAAGCTAAATATTCCTGCAGTGTAACTGCTAATGTGTGTGTGTGTGTGTGTGTGTGTGTGTGTGTGTGTGTGTGTGTTTGCATGTACCCACGAACACATGTGTAAATAAAGTTCAAACTGATTCAAATAACTCTATTTAAAAAATAGATAGAAACCAAGTTACTAATATATTAAAGTGAACTTTAATGAGCATTGGACGATTATGTTTTGCCTAAAACAAAATTGTGTCTTCCCTAAAATAGCACCAGAGCCAGAAAACATTTGCTAAAATGATATTTTTTATCAGTAAGCCAGTATTAAGGATTATTTCTTTTGAGTTCAAATATGAAATCATAATAATGCTTGTGCATGTAGTTTTTTCCTGTTGTGAAGTTTTTTTTTTTTTCACATAATCTATCATTATGGGGACTACTAATTCCCCTTCCTCTACTCTTACCAATTCCTCTCGCCTCCCCCCGCCCATCAGGATCTATTCTCTTTCTTTCATTAGAAAATCAACAGACTTCTAATAGAGAACATTAAGAAATCAAATAAAATATATTAAGATAAAACAAAGACTAAAACATCTGAGTTGTACAAAGCAAACAGAATGGAAAGAGTCCAGTAAAAAACACATAAAAAAGTGACCTACTCAGGACTACACTCAGGAATCCCATAAAACCACTAAGGTAGAACCCATAATATATGCACAGAGGACTTGGAAATGCAGACCCCTTGCATACCACCCCAGCCTCTATGAGTTCCTGTGAGTATTCAATGCTGTTGATGAGGGGGCTTAGTTTTCTTGGTATACTTCATCCTATATGACTCTTACCCCTTTTCTGCCTCCTCCTCCACAGAGTTTCCTTAGCCTTTGGAGAATGATTAGATGGAGACATGTCATTTAGGACTGAGGACTCCTGTGTGAGTCATTGTATGTTTTCCTGTCTTCTGCAGGAGGAACATTTTTCATGATGACAGAGCAAGGCCTAGGAGTTTAGCACAATGCCATTAGAAGTCACTTATTGCTAGACATTTTTTTTTAAAGAACAGTAGTCTTTGCTTATACCTTGTATTCCCTGACAAGTGCTTCTCAGCCTTTCTCACACTGTAACATTTTAGTACAGTTCCTTACGTTGTAGTGACCCCAACCACAAAATTATTCAGCTTGGTACTTCATAACTATTATTTGCTGCTGTTATGAATCATAATGTAAATATTTTTGGAGATGGAGGTTTGCCAAAAGTTCATGATCTACAAGTTTAGAGCCATTTCCCTGGGCTCTATAGTCCTTTATTGCTTGGCCACCTCCTCAATGATTTTTCTGGGTTCTATCCTGTTAAGCGGGCCTTAGGTCAAAGCAGATATTGGCTGCTTACTTCTGTAAGCTCTAAGTCATTATTCTATTATGATTTTTCATTATTTATTTATTTTAAGATTTTTTTTTAAATTTTTTCCCAATCTGCTTTTATACCATTTTAATTACATACAAGTATTAAGGTCAGTTCTAGGCTGCAGAACTAGCAATGCAATAGATGCAATAGTCAAGGAACAAGCAAGACAATAAACACAAATAGTCAAAGAACGAGCATGATAAGCCCTTAGAAAAGTGATCGCTCCTGTGATCACTGTTTATTGCATTAATGTATTTTTGAGGCAGGACATCATAGTAGATCAAAGAGGCTGTGGCTGTGTTGATGTTTATACTTCTTTGTAAAAGTACTAATTGTATTTTAAATAAGAATGTCCTCTATAGCCTCAAATGTCAAAACAAATATATTGTAAAATTTGTATTCCCTATTAACTTAATTTAGACAAATTTAAAATCAGAATATTTTTAAGAGATAAAGGAATGGACAAAACCTAGAAAGATAATTTTTTTCTCAATTTTCGGCATTATACAGTACATTTCCTTTTAATTTAGTGAAGCAGCCAAGGGACACAAGCATAGATTACTATATTGAATAGGAAATTAACAAAGTACATTAAATGACTTGTCTCACGATTCATCAAGATAGGAACATGAGTTTCTTAAAAGGTCATTATTATAGTTATGTCGATTTTCATTTATTTTTCTAGTCATGAAATATACATTTTCAGCCATATAGAGTGATTCTGGGAAACTTTCATTCTACTATCAGAATGAAATGTTAAACATTATAGTCCGGATATCCACAGAATTTTACTTTAATTACTGATAATTTGACTTTTGATTATTGATAGAATGGTGAATAGATAGTCTCAACTTCCTAGCTTGAGAGTATATAAAACCAGGGAAGTGTAGGAAGATTTATTTTCATTCCACATCCTCTCTTAAGAGGCTAATACCTATGTTAGTCACAGTCACCCAATATAAAGTCCAGAGAGATGCTATGGAAAGAAAATCAAAACAACTCATCAAATTCTACTATGTTTCAGAAAATAAAGTCTAAAAATTTCAAAGTAGTTTGGGAGTTTATTCCAAGAAGAAATAAACCACCCTTGTGGATTTGCAGACCACTGCATTACTATTAGGGATTCCTAAAACGACTCGGGTAGTCCATGACCTTAGAGAAGAACCGGAAAAGCCACAGTTAAGGAATGTCTCCATATTTCTCTTTTCAGTAATTCCTGTCAATTTCTTATCCAACATATTTATTCAACTTCGTTTATTCTAGACTAGTCTTTCTTGTGTTTTACTCTGTACAATAGCAGAATCTGAAGAGATAGCAGGATTGGAATCATGTCATGCAAGCACAAAGCCCTAAGTTCAGATTTATAACACTCTTTTGAAAAGCCAGACTTAGTGCACATTCCTCTAACCCTAGCCTTTTGGGGTTGGATGGAGACAGGTGGATCCATGTATTTCATGAACACCTAGTTGAGCTGTACAGATGTGCTTCTAGTTCAGTGAAAGATCCTGATTCAAAAAAAAAATAATAAAGTAGAGAGTGAAGAAAATGCCATATGTTGACTACAGGCTTTCATACACACATGTACAGAAATTCCTGAAAAGAAAAATGCGGGACCAGATGTCCAACATGTCTACATACAGATCAGCAGAAAGACACAATATAAATGTCAGACCCTAAATAAGGTAACATTGCTTAACATGTATCATCTCCATTTCTCCAAACTTTATCACATAAAGAGTAGAACAATAAAACGAAAGATGTAATTCTATGCAGCATTTTGTTAAACCGAATAATATTATATTACACCTAAAAACTGATCTTCTTTACTAAGAGAGACTTCTAATGTACTTATGTTTCCTTAGGGTAAACATCAGTAGGCTTTGTAACTGCTAAATTTCAGCACAAATTTCCAACATACATGTTTCACAGAGAGTTCATATGTAATTTTTACTAATTCTGTAAAACCAGTTTTCTACTTGGAGAGAATAATAATAAAAAGCAATTAACAAATAATGTTGCTTATTGTGAATGATACCTTTAAATTATGCTGTCTTGAAAAAATTGGATTGAAAATATTAGGAGACATTGATGACACAATCCTGAAAGAGATTTTTTTTTTTTGAACACTGGCTTGTGTTTCCCATGGCTTATGCCATAGTAACAACTGACAGTGCCTCTTTCCCTTTAAGGATACCGGCTCTTTCATAAAATATTCAACAAATTCATTCTGGAATCAGTAGACAAGAGATATTTTGACTTTCTAAAAGTGCTGAAAGGAAGAGTAATTTGGGAAAACAGTATGAAAATATAAAAGAAATCCGTGAGCATTTGAGCTAAATCCAGAGATGGCAAACATGGTTTGTAGCTCTCATTTTATGACTGTTCACATGCTGTGTTGAAAATGAAGATGCGTATTGATCAAACTACTGAATAGAGGAGGATGCTCCAAACTCCTTTAGGCTGATGCTATGGGATAATGAGTGCTCATGCCTGAAAACACATTATAATGTTTCTGTAAAACTCTTCCTGTCACAGGATGTATTTTGGAATGCTTGTGTCGTAGGCTGTTTAGATTTTTCTAACAGCCTAAGCTAAAGGGCTTATAAACAACACAAGTCCAAAATAAAGCTATCATCGGCTTGGAATTAAAAAGGCCTTTTCCTCAGAAATGATGACCTATCAGGCCCTCAACTTGGGCGTTATTCTCGTTGTAGAAGAATATAACAATGGAAAGTATGTATATTTAAAGACAGGATTTATTAGGATAGATACATGATAAGGTCTCCATAGCTGTATCATGGCTTCTTCCACAGGAAAGGCTGAGAGAACGCTAATATCTGATTCTATGAGCATAGGTAGTTCAGAGTTTCCAAACTCATGAAGAGCCTTGGAAGACTTCTCAAGAGTCACTGTTCTTCAGTTCACATTAGAAGTTCAAATTACCAGGGTTCTGATACCAGCAAAAAATCTCAATGAAAGTAGCAGCAGCAGCTTGAGCAATAAGGTAACATAAAATAAAATGAAATAAACCACAAAAAGTGATCCACACCGTGGTAAATTCCAAAGGAAGATGCGTAACATAAAGCTTTTAAAGTTTTCCCCCTCAGCCCTCATGTTATCAAGCCGTCACCATATGAACTGCCCACATTTAGAAGAGTTCTTCCCACTTGCAAAAACAAATCTCAGCATGGATATCATCAAGATGGGAATTGGGAGTGGATTTCAACCTCTACAAAGAAGCTTGGATTCTGAGAGGCACAGAGTCATTTTTCTCTAAGAATGTACTCTTGGAAATTCAGCCACACTTCAATAGAAGGCGTCTCTCCTAGGGGTAGTTGGAGTGCCACCTGCAAGCCACTGGGAGAAGGCAGGGCAAAGTACAAAGTTGATGGAATCCACAGTGGTTCCCAGTCTCTTATGTACTCAGGAATGCAGGTCCTGGTCTATCTTTCGCCTCAGAGCATCTATGCACCAGGACGAGCAAATCCCTGTCTAAATCTTGAGTGTATGCAGAGAGGGAGAAGGCTGAAATAGAAAAGGCCTTCCCTGGGAGTTTAGATTTGGCTTTTAAGAATGCCTCCTCCACCATTGTGATCTTTAATGAAAAAATTAACTTTGCTTCTCCATTCTGGTTTATTTGATGGTGGATGTGAATATATATCCTTTATTCAAGATGAATCAGAGACACCTTTTGCAGGAAAAAAATCCCCAGGAAGGCAATTGGCTGAAGGTTGTTGGGTTGTTACAATACCTCATTATCATGGAGAACTCCAAGTGTTTATTCTATGTGACTCAGTGTCCATGGTCCTCTGTGGACTGTAATGGTGTTTACCTGTCCCAGAGCAGGTAGAGTCAGATAGGGAATGCCTCCACTACTGCGGTTCTCAGTTCTGAGATTCCCAGGATTTGAACTCATTCAACCTTACTTATCATTCTTATTCCTTTCCAGTAACAATGTCTACATGCCCAACAGTTATTTGATTCAACATTCAGTCAAGTTGAGAACCAACGTTTACTGTCACGCTCAATGAATGAAGCAAGTTCCTGCAATTCTCTTTTACACAGTACTGGGTGATGTTCATGTTAGCCTCATTCATTAGAGATCCTACTTAGGAATTATTGCTCTATGTGCAAATGCAATCATATTTCAGATTATGTTTCCATATACGGATTTGGGTGAAAAAATATCAAAAATATTATTTTCTAATTTTTTAAAATTGTTAGGCTATTTTTTTAAGTAAATTTTAAGGATCCAATTAAATGTACTCCTTATGAATGGAATAGATTTAAGCAAGATGTGAATAGGCTTACCAGCAGCATAATAAGCATTTTAGTCATTGAATTATCTACATATTGTAATTTCAAGGTAGATGGTGAATGTAGTCCTTTCTACCTCGAATTATGGAGTTGAGTCTTCTACATTTGGGGAAACTGCAGGGGTCAGCATACCATGAGTGCAGCTGATAAGCCTAGTCCTGGGGAAAATAGCTTTGCGATTCTATGATCATCAATATACTTAGCCTGCCAGGTAAGTATGTAGAATTCTCAATAAATTAAATTTTATGTTTGGCTTGACTACAATATTAGTTCTTTAATGTAACAAAATATATCTACTTTTATAATTGTGTAGAATTACATGATATTGTTTAACTTATAATTAGGATTGCAAGTTTAAGAATAAAATTTTAGCTTATCTGCTTTTATTATCTATTTCATGTTTTATGATACATACACTAACATTTATCAAATCAGGGAACATACGAAGGTCATTCTAAAGCTGCATTTATAAATAAACTTTAAGAAAGTTAATTTTAGAGATACATATATTTCCCATTCTCCTAAGGCAAATATTAATTGACTCTATAAACTTCTGATGTTAGAAACATATTTAAAAGAAAAATAAAAGTTCACCTTTTGTTATCACAAACTAAGTCTAAAAATTTGTCTGTTGAGATAAATAATTTTTCTTGGTGCTAAGTACATTTTTTTCTTTTCTACCTATGTTATAATAAAATATTACTTTACTAGGAAATAATTAAAATATCCAAGAAACTCCTTAGCATATGGTCATGCTAAGGTCTTATGCTATATGCTGAAAGCTCATGGACGTGGAGTAAGAGTAAAATAAAATCTCAGGAGGCTTTGACAATGTCATTGACTTTGGTCCCCTTTAAAAATTCAGATTCATTAAAATTGAATCTGATATGCGGAAGAGAAGGTCTTTTCCTTTTTTTATTGGATGTTTTATTTACATTTTATATTTATTTTGTTTACATTTCATATGTTATCCCCTTACCCCATCCCCCACCCACCCAGGAACCCCCTATCCCCTCACCCCTCCTCCTGCTTCTCTGTGGATATACCCCTACCTACCCACCCACTCCCACCTCCCCACCCTCAAATTCCCATCCTCTGGGGTGTCCAGCCTTCATGAGACCAAGGATCTCTTCTTCCACCTATGCCCAGCAGGGCCCTCCACAATTACATATACAGCTGAAGCCATGGATCCCTCCCTAAGTGCTCCCAGGCTGGTTCTGGCGGCTCCTCAGAAAATTGGACATAGCATTACCTGAGGATCCAGCTATACCACTCCTAGGCATATACCCAGAAGATGTTCTAACATATAACAAGGACATATGCTCAACTATGTTCATAGTAGCCTTATTTATAATAGCCAGAAGCTGGAAAGAACCCAGATGTACTTCAACTGAGGAATGGATTAAAAAAAATGTGGTACATTTACACAATGGAGTGTTAATCAGCTATTAAAAACAATGAATTTGAGAAATTCCTAGGTAAATGGATGGAAATAGAAAATATCATCCTGAGTGAGGTAAGCCAATCACAAAAGAACACACATGATATTCACTCACTGATCATTATATATTAGCCCAGAACCTTGAAATACCTGAGAAGTTCTTTTCAAATGGATGGTATTTATACATCAAGAAAACAAATAATAAAACATAGAACTTATTTTGGGACTGCACTGTAAAATCTTGAAACAGAATTTCTACCAATGAATGTCAAGATACGCATTATTATGTCTAAAGGTCATAACTAAAGAACCAGAAAATGCAACTCCAATCATATTTATCAAAACTTCCATTAGACTTAGAGAGGCAAAACAAAGCATGAATAATCTGAAAATTGCTGTGAACAACTAGAAAATTAGAAATGATTTTTTAAATCGAAAACATAATAAATAGACACTCCACATGCTGCAGTGTAACATTTCTTAGGGAAATATGAACAAACTTCTTTTTACCCCAGATAGGATACCTACAAGCCATAAAAGAAAATATTACACATAAGTCAAGTTAGGCTGACTAATGACCTGTTTTAAATTACTCGAAAAGGTATGAGTATCTCAAGGACAGCCATATCAGTATAATTCCCAGGCCAGTATGGTTCATGAACCTCAAAACCATAATCTTGGATCTTAATACAGACTTTTCTGTCAAATTGGCTGCTCTCAGGCTCCCCTATACGCTAGTTCAATAACTATTTATGTTGTTCCAGGAAGCGGTCCTGTGCATTTCTTATTTTTCAGTACCTTCCAACTTCTTATGAGTTTCTTCTCTCCTCGCCCTCTTTCTTGACATTTGTAAAACCAACGTTAGCCTCTAGGAGGAAATGTTAAAATTTAGAGCAAATAACTGCATAACACCTGAATACATGTTTTAAAATAACCTGTTAGCATTCATTTATATGTAACCTTTTTCGAGACTCTAACTTTTATTATATAAGAAATAAATTGTATTTTGATTGAAAGAGTCAAAACTATTTTTAAAAAATATGTCAGAATACTATTCTGTAATGCTCCGAACTTTATATGAATTAGCAATAATAAGTGATTTTGTAAACTGTTTTCAGTACAGCAATTTAATATCCTTTTACTATGAAAATATGTCTGACAACAGCAACTTCAAAAAGGAATCATTTATTTGGACTCACAGTAGGAGGACAGAGTTCTGCATGGCCAGAAAGCAATAGTAACAGTTGGAGAGGTAGCTTGTCAAATTGTACTTAGATTCAGAAAGGATAAAACGGTGAATCCTCTTGTTCCACCAGATTTCACCTTTTTATTCGATTTGGGGCTCTACTTCTTGAGGTTCAAATATCTATATTTATAATGGGTCCTTTTGAAACACCCTCATGGATATTTACAGTATATATTATCATATATACATATATTTCCTAGGTGATGCTAAATTTTTCAGGTTGATAGTAAGATTACCATGAGAAGTAGTGTATCTTATGTCACAGAAGTCTCCATTCTACTATAGAAAAACAATTTTTTTAATAATTTATTTATTTTTTTCAAACTGCAATTCATTCACACAGGGGTTATAAACACAGAAAGGCAGGATGTGGGGAATTGGATGACACTGGAACATGGGTGTTCAGGGGGAATACAGATATCTTTCAGAACAGGGTATTGGCTGAGTGAAGGTTCAGGGGACAGATCACTATGACTCTGCCTATGATTCACTTGTCCTTATCTAAGTTGGTATTGTCTGCCAAGTCTACCTATATACAAGGTCTATGACTCCTCAGGCTGGTAAATTTCCATGAAAGCTAACTGTTTAAAATAGCTTATAGCCAACAGTTTCAATGTTTTTCCACAGAGACCCACGACTTGGTGTTAGTATACATGTATGGCAGGCTTATTACTGATTTTAGGTCTATGGCTGATTTTAGGCCTTCAGTGTGTAAGCAGGGATGCCCCTAACATCTGCTCCCTTCTCTGAGTATAGAAGGGCTGTGGTGATTCTAATCTTGCAAAGGCGGGGTTAGAGGCCTGACCTCCAGTAATTGAAGGGGACCTTGTAATGGCTCCAGTCCCCCTGTCTTTGTCCAGTGAGGCATGAGGGCCATACCAGTCCCGATGTCTTTTTCCTGGAGAGGGGATACTTTTGACATCAACCCCTATGCAATCAGCCTTGTCCCACAGGGAACTCAGAGAGATATTTTTAATTTTTATTTGTATTCCCTTGCAGTGCTTAGCTTCGCAGACTAAGCAGGAATTCAGATCGCCAGTTAGAGGGTGTTCTGGGTGGCCCCTCTCTGCTTAGTCTCCGGGCGGAAGTCCCCTCTTTTAGGTTGGGTGGAGATGGGTTTTGGGAACACCTTGTATAATGTAACAACCTCATCAATAACAAATTTTAAAGGTCAATATTTTAGGTTCAGAATCGAACATTTATTTTATAAACACTATATAAACAATAGAGTGCGACATACATAAGCACATGTACACACTCACATACACACACACACACACTCACACACAAATACACCCTAGCTCCCCCATCCTCAGTGCATAAGCCCTTCATGGTAGACAGACATATGGGAAGACGCAAAACTGACACAAAAATGGGATAATACACTAAGAGAAACAAAGGTAAATCTAAACGTTACTTCTTTAAGAAAATATAAATCATTAAATGCCTAGTTGGCAAAGTATTAATTAATTAATGAACTAGAAAGACCATTTCTTTACTCTTGAACTACCTGCAATACATAATTCAAATTATAGACTACAATTCTTAAATATATCTGGCAATATGTATATGAATGTAACTTGGTTATACTGGTATTAATAATCTGAGTTCTGAAAAGTAGGAAGCAAGATACAAGGAGCTTTAGTTCTCTGAGTTATTAAAATGTGCTGGACTGATGCACAGTCACTCACAGAGCTACATGAAATCATTGCTCTTTGAGCTATTTTATTTGAAACAAAAAGATACGTTGTATTAGTTTCACTCTGTGATCCTGTGGTGGGGAGAATGGTCATGTGAATACAAGCACCCTTGGAGTCCAGAAGAGGACGTGCACCATCAGAACTGATGTTCCTTCAGTTTCTGCACCAATTTGTTGGAATATAGCTTTTAAAATATTTCCTAATAATGCTTTTGATATTCTTAGTTTCTATTTCTATGTTCCAATTTTCATGTTTATTTCTATTAGTTGGATTATTCTTTCTCAACCTGTTACTTAATATGGCTAATGGTTTGTCAGTCTCACTGATTTTCTCAAAGAACTAGTAATTCATTCCATTGAGTATATGTTATTCTTTGTTTGTTTCTATCTTATTAATATCAGTCCTGAGATTGATTATTTCTTGCTGTCTACTCTTTCTGGTTATGCTTTCTTCTTTTTTTCTAGAGCTTACAGGTATGCTGTTTAGCTATTAGTATGAGTTCTCCACATTTTTTAATATTATGCTTTTTAAGCCTGTTCTTTTCTAATGAAAGAAAAAAGTAAGTGGATCTGAATGGGAGGGGAGGTGGAAAGAACCTGAGTAGAATAGAAGGATGGAGAATTATAATCATGACACATTGTATTAACAAAAGATTTTTTCAATAGAAGAAAAAAGTTGAATGTTTATTGAAGTGTTTTCAGTTTTGTGATATTGTAATAATGGCAGCATTTTCAGTGACCCAGGACCCTGTAAAGTTCTCCTTTTTCAGCTATGGAACCATGACATTTCACATTTCACAGCAATCCATTGTGGAAAAAGATGGATTGCTGTGCTTGAGTCTCACCTTTCAAAGTGTCCAGCCTTAGCTGAAAAGTGCTCTCACAAGAGTGTGACTGACTGTTACTTTCACGATCACGAAATATTCCTTTTGGAATTTGTACTCCTGGTAAAATCCATCCTATCTAACTATCACTCTGGAATAAACTACATCAAATGTTAACATCAAGTACCCTTAACTCTTGAAAGACTATGAAGCCTGTTTCTGCAACTTTATCATTTAATAATTTATAAACAAAATTTGTCTTTATGGATGGAAACACAAAAGCAACTAGAAAATTATATGATACAAAGTACATCCAATGTTTTACTGTTTTGCACTATCTTTGCAATTATAATACTATTTTTACATCCAATTGTATCATTGAAGCTACATTTAATTTAATGTATATATTTTTACTGAGGGAAGCACCGTTTGACACATTTTGCATAAATTAAGGTAATTACACAACAGGTGAGCTTTATTTCTTTTCCTCCTTTTCATACAATCATTTTCAGGTCATAACTGACCTGATGTCTGATTATTTTCTGTTGCAGTCTTGAAACAAGCCTTGTTCCATCAGCTTCCTGCTGTACACAGGCTCTCTTCCAACATGATGGACTGTAGGCAGATGGTATTTCACAACACCACTTTACTTTCTGCTGTTCTCTTCAGCTTCTGAGTACACAATGGAGAGGGATGGATAAGCAAGTAAATTTTAACAGGTCTTCACACCATGCTTAAATACATATTCAACTCTTTGTATAGCTTTCTATGGGTCCACACATCTATTAATGCATGAGTCTACCTATACACATTTGGATGAATCAAAATTAGGGATAAGAACTTAGTGTCACATAAAGATAAGATGGGCACTGCTATACACTCTGTGAGTTCAATCCAGTGTATATACAAGCATTCATAGTCACAATCTCCTTTTTCTCAGTATCAGATTCCCTCTTGTAGGTTGAACATCCTACCTCCAATACTTGTTAGAGGTTTCATTAATATTAGTTGATCATAGTTTATCTTTCTTCCTGTAATAAACAGAGTAGGGAAAATAAAGCATTGTATCAAGTAGCAGCAACAACAACAACAACAGCAACAAAGGATTTAATTGCCCCTCATTCCTATTTGGTTTCAACAAGGCCATTTTCTAAAGCAGTAAGGTTGTTTATCATTTTTAATACTGATTTGAGATTTGCAAATATAATGAAATTTATGCTTCTGCTGTACTTGCAATGGAAAAAATTAGAAAAGCACGTTTATACAAAGAGGCAAGGGGGACATATATAACAGGAAAAGTTTGTGCATATTTTAAAAGCCAGAAGTTAAGCATTCAAGTTTTTAAAAAGTCATTGCCTAAAAAGATATAAAGAATTTATTTTACATCAGAGTTTTGATGGAACTGGGAAACATAAGGTTATGCTCTGCGATGCATGTTACCCTGAAAGTGCCAAGGAAATACATCAAACTTACTTTAATTTACTATGAGCAGTGTAAGCTGTTTAGTGCCAACAGTGTCTAAAGGGTTTGCAAATATCATAACTTAAGCTACTATAGACTTTGAATGTCATACACATAGCTTTTAATTCAGGATTAAACAAGTACAATAAGGAGAAATTACCTATCAGATGATAAACTTTGAAATGCAGCTATGCATTAAATACAAATAAATACTACTTGGAAATTACACACAAGAAAATCACTTTTATAAATATTTCTTCTGGAAGTTTTAGAAATAGCTTTGTGAGTAAGCAGGTAAGGACCTGAGTTCAGAAATCCAGCATCCACTACCACAAACACAAAAAGAAAAGCAAAAAAAAAAAAATCAACATCAACAACAATAAAATAAAAAATGACATATGAGATAAAGCAGCAGCAAATTAGTTTTGAAAGGGTGGGGTGGGTATAGGGGGATCCCTTGCATTCTAAATCAGTCAAGCTAAAAAAAACAGTGAACTCTCGATTGTGTAAGAGATTTTGTCCCAAACACTGAAGAACACCCAGATAGATAAAGAAATCTGGCATTATCATCTGGACATCTGACCACAGAACATGCATTCAAAACACACACACACACACACACACACAGTGAGAGAGAGAGAGAGAAAGAGAGAGAGAGAGAAAGAGAGAGAGAGACGCATATAAGCACACATAGATCTACACTGAATATCATCTTTTGAATTTAGGTTTTATTTATTTTATATTATGTTATTAAAAGCAAGGGAATGCATACAATCTCATAAAGCAAAACTCTTCGACTACACTCAATTTTAATTAACAGTGAGGGAGTTGACTTTAATATAAACACATGCTAGGTAAACCAAACCCCTACATAGTGACCCTCTAGTGTCCATGTCAACATCACTGCCAATAGAGAAACCCAGCAGCCTACTGACTAGGGAAAGACTTTTACCAACTCTACACTGGACAGGGACTAATACCCAAATACATGAAGAACTCAGTAAACTAGACAAAAAGTAAAGAACAAATAATCCAACTAAAAGATGGGGTACATATCTAAAGAAATTATAATCAACAGAGAAATCTCAAATGGACAGAAACACCTAAATAAATGTTTAACATTCTTAGCCATTAGGAACATGCAAATTAAAATGACTTAAAAACTCCATCTTACACCTATCAGAAAGGCTAAGTTCAAAAACACAAGTGACCACTCCTGTTCACAAGGATATGTAGCATGGTTTGCATTTCATTGCTGGTGGGAGGGAAAACTTGTACAGCCATTTGAAAATCAGTATGCTCATTTCTCAGAAAATTGAAAATTGATCTACCTCAAGACCAGTTTTATGACTACTGGGCATACACCCAAAGGATCTCCCATTCTACCATATAACAATTGTTCAATTATGTTCCTAGTAGTTGTATTCATAATAACCAGAAACTGGAAAACACATAGATGCCCCTCAATGGAATAATGGATTAAAAACAAACAAACAAACAAACAAAATATATTTTTTACAAAATGGAATATACTCAGTTGTTTTTTAAAAATGACATTGTAAAATTTACAAGAAAATGAATGGAACAAAAAAAAATTATTCTAAGTGGGGTAATCCAGACCCAATTAGGCAAACACAGTATATTTTAACTTATAAGTAGATATTAGCTGTAAAGTAAGGAATAGTCATGTGATAATCCACAGACCCAGAGAGACTAAGGATGAGTGCTAAAGGACAGGAATGCATGGATTTCCCTGGGAGGCAAAATGGAATAGATTTTGTGTGTGGACTGGAGCAGGTGGGAATGGGAACAGGAAGGATCAGTTGGGGCTTTGAAGGCGAGAGTAGTAGAAAAGACATCTGGAATTAGGAGCATTTCAGGGACAATGTTTCCACAATATGAAACCAAGTGCAAGGCCAACTGCACCAAATTTATAAGGGTGACCCTAGCAAAGACTCTGAGTAATGGTGGGTATGACACCTGAACTGGCCATTTTCTGTAACCAGGCAAGCCTTCCACTGGTGGGAATGGAACAGCAACCCAGCCACAAAACATTGAACTTACAATTTTTCCTATCCACAAGACATGCTGGAGCAATGGTGTTACAGATCAAATATCATTGCCCAAGAAATGACTGCTCCATCTTGAGACCGTGCAACAAAGGGGATCCTAAACATGACTCTTCCTGGAAAGCCAAGAACTAGATGCTAGATAGCCTAAAGAACCAAGAAAGAGCCAACCACAATTGGCAAAGAAAAAATGGAATGATTCCTATATTTGTAGACCAGAGTCTAGTTTAATTATCATCAGAGCGGCTTCATGCAGCAACTGGTAGAAGCAGATGCAGAGACCCACAGACAATCATTAGGTGGAGCTTGGGGGAACTTCCTATAAGAGGAGGAAGCACTGTAGGAGCCAGATAGGTAAAGGATACCACAAGATCATCCCCCATAGAATCAACTAAGCTGGGCTCATTGGGGTTTACATAGACTGAAGCATAATATTCTCAGTGGGTATTTACATAGAGTCTATAACTTAATGGAATAAACATTTTGGTCTTATTGATATATAATGTTTTATTAAATTACCATGAAGTTAAGAGAAGATTCTCATTTGTGAGAATTGAAATCCTCAGAGCAGACATTCAGTGGGGTCATAGCAAACCACTGAAAGGAGAAACAGTGCTGTGGTTTGCAAAAATTCTAGGAAAAATAACAAACTTTTATCTCTTTTATTCAACATAGTTTTTGCAAGCTTATTCTTGCCATAGCACTGCTCATAGCCCAGGTATGAGGAAGGTAAGTGTATGTGTGTCACGGATGAACAACATGTCAAGTATGTTTACAGATGCCTAATGTGATGCTTTGGATCCATCTAAACTTAAAGCCTTCTGATCCTAACAGCGTAGATAATGATAGAGGCACTGCATGGTAAGATTTACTTTTAATTCCTTATCTTCTACCTGCACAATTTTATTGGTACATATTCGTTTCATCCTCAATTTTGAAAGCAAGTTCCTGAAGTCATGCAGGTATGTTTGGTGTAAAAACATATTTGCTATAGAGTAATCTAGTTCAAAAGTAGCAATTAAATACCTTAAGTTATGTATGCATATAAAGTAGACTTAGAAACAATTTAACTGCTGGATGGTGGTGGTATATGCCTTTAATCCCAGCACTTGGGAGGCAGAGGCAGGCGGATTTCTGAATTCAAGGCCAGCCTGGTCTACAGAGTGAGTTCCAGGACAGCGCGGGCTATACAGAAAAACCCTGTCTCGAAAAACCAAAAAAAAAGAAAAAGAAACAATTTAACTGTATAAAATTTATCCCTTCAGATTAATGAAAACATCATACCCCAACATTAATCAGGCCCAAAGTCTATACAACTCAATAAACTTTCATACAATTAGAACTGATATTTGATGCAGAAAGTATGAGAAATCATATTAAATTTTCCATTTTCTATACTTTTTGTATACTTATCCACCACCAGAAAACTCTAGATCTATGATAAAAATAAGACTCGAAAATGTATAGTTCTCTTAGTTTATAGCTCATATAGCTCATGTCCACTTCCGAGTCTCTGTCATTCCTAATTCTTGTTCTGTCAACTTTATTTTCTTCATGTTATAAGGCAACCACATGTATATTAAATAACATATGCATATAATATATATATATGTATATGAATATTATGTGTGTGCATATACATATATGTGCACACACACATATAAACACATACAACCTGCTCAGTCTGTATGTTACTTTTATGTATGTTTTTGTGATTGACCATTTGATAATGAATAACCAACTTGTGTGCTCTTCCCCTTTTATGTATCAATTTTTTTGTATCTATTTGTCTGTTGATGGACCACTAACTTAATTCCAATCCTCTGTGTTAGGAAATGAGCAGAAATCATTAACATGTATTTATAAACACTCTTAAAGAATAAACTTACATGGTATCTATGAAAAACAAACTATCGTATCAATTCTGAACACTATTCCATGTTTGTTCTGTCCTGCACCTCTGGGAAACGTGGTTTCCATACTCAGAGATTTTTCACAGTCCCAGGTGGCAACTGATGCCTAAACCACCAAATGTTCTTTTCAGACAGCACAGAAGAAGGGAAATGCAAAAAATTTTCCCTATTTTATAATGTAATCAAAATTCATTGTACGAAATTCTTAATGAATTAATTAAAACATTGTTTAAAAAATAAAAAAAGAATAAAGTCCCTAAAATTACCACAAAGCACAAAAATTGACAACTCTTAAGTGACCAGAGTGTGAGTGTGGTTGTGTGTTTTTGTGTCTCTGTGTCTGTGTGTGTGTGTGTACTGTCATAGGGCCACAGATAGAAAGATATTTGTAACAAAAATATGTATCATATTGTTTAATTTCTGTGATTATAATATATTATAATAAATATAACCTTAGACATCATTTCTGTGTGTCTTTGATTTAATTACCACAAACTTTATTGTTTTTATATAAATTCTTTACAGGAATATATATTTATTAATTGAAGTATGTTGTAAAAGTCTGCTTTTTGTAAACTACTATATTTTGGTTTTAGGATTTAGTTATACTTTCTACATCTGATTAAATCAATTTAAGTTGTTTGTGTTTCTGATTTATACCAAATCATAAAATAGCATATCTTCTATATTTTAATTTTTTGTCTATTGATATTTTTATCTAAATCTGAATGTTGTATTTTCATACTATGATGATGAAGTACCACTTCAACATTCATAGTGGCTCAAAAACACTATCCAAATTTTATCAATATTTTAAAATATTTGGAGTTTCATTTTAAAAGAATATAATTACATTTATTTTATATTTTATTAAATTCATAAAATTATATTCATATATTCCTTGATATTTTCAAAAGTTTTACCTTACTTTTTTTTATCTATTTTAAATGTTTCTGCTTAGTAATACAAGTGTTTAAAATTAAAATTTGATTTGTTTATAAATGTGGTGTATTATCCATTTTCTTAATAATTTTTATGTATAATTTTGTGGAATGAACATAGTATTTTAAGTAGTATCTCCTCAGGAAAACCATTTTTAATTATTGTATAATGTTGTAGGTTCATTGTCTGCGTGCCACTTATGAAGAACAGTTTTTCAGCCGCTTAAGGATATATATATATTATACATTTAAGCATGTATTCCTTTTTAACTATCCCAAATATTTTACAAATAATTTTATCTAAAAGCAATGTGTACTTGAAAAGCAATGATTCTAAGTAGTTATGTGTTTTATCCACTGAGACAGTACAGAATTAAACCTACTTTGAAGTATTTATTTGACATACTGATAAAACAGCTACACTGTTTTTACCCCCTTGCATTCTAACAATTTGCTTAATTAGCTTGTGTTATATGACTTGGAACATTCATTATAATGCTTAACACTGCTGCAATTTGGAAGCTAAATAAATTTATCTACCAGTGTCTTTAAGAAAACCTCAACTGATCAAATTTGCTTAGTCATTTGGTCATTTCTTATTAATTTTGTTTAAACGTAGGCAGCTTTTTCAAGATACTTTTCAGTGTTAATTCATTATTTCCTCATGCAAAATGTCATTTTGAGACCACTTACAGTAACGGAAGTATTCATAAATACATGAGGCAAGAGATCACACACCTGAGTATGAGTGGTGAAAGAAAATGTATTAAAACATTACTGTTCTCATGACCTTCAGTCTTCACCCTTTTCAATATTTAAGTGTTTTACAAGCTATCCTCAGCAAATTTATTAATATTTTGTTTTAGTTAAACAAATGGGAATTTTTAATGAGCCATCTTGGAAATAACTGGCACAGGCCTATTATCTTTAATCTAACCACACTGCCCTCCTTTGCATATCAATAGCCCAGTTCATATTTCTCCTGTGCCAGGCAGTACTGATCCATGCACAAAGCTACTTTTAAATTCACAGGACATGAATAGCAGTGTTAGTTTATCAGACCAGGAAGGAGAGAAGAAATGAGGGGAGAAAATGTGGAGTAATCTGAAATAGGAGGAAATGTGATTACTGCACACAGTTACGGTATTCTGTTTTTGATTGTAGCAGAAAAACAAATAACACCACCAAATTTTAATTTTGATTTTGTTTAGTTTCATTTGTGTTAATACCTGAAGCTATTTTAATATATGGAAAAGATGAGGAATTTTCCTTTTTTATTGGATATTTTATTTATTTACATTTCAAATATTATCCCTTTTCCTTGTTTCCCCTCAAGAAATCCCCTATCCCATCTTCTGTCCCCCTGAGGGTGCTCACCCAACCACTCACGCACTTCCACCTTCCTGCCCTGGCATTCCTCTACACTGGGGGATCCAGGCTTCCTAGGATAAAGGTCCTCTCCTCCCATTGATGCCAGATAAGGCCATCTTCTTCTGCATATGTAGCTGGAGCCATGGGTTTCTCCATGTGGACTCTTTGGTTAGTGGTTTAGTTCTTGGGAGCTCTAGGTAGTCTGGTTGGTTGATATTGTTGTCCTTCTGTTTCAATAAATCAGAACTCAAAAGAAAATGTATTTCCTGATATTTGAATATTAATATTACAACTATTACTTTCTTATTATTTTAAAGCAACACATTTCTATAGATCTATGTGTCTATACACTTATGTCTTGTGATGACCCCATATGGAAGCTTCTGAAGGAGCCATATGAAAACTAATCTCTAGCAAATGATCAGTTGTCTTTGCCATTGGATACACTAAAGAACTTGAAGGCAAGAGCTTGCTACTGCAGACACCACCTATTTCAGACAAAGAACTTGAATAAATCCAACTAGACTTATAGTCCTGGGAGCTTCTTCCTGAATACCACCGTATATAATGTTATAAGGTACTACACAAACTGCCAAAGAGAGAAATAACCATTAATCTTACACAGGTGTATATGCCTATAAGTCATATATATGACTTATAGGCATATATAACAATTCCTGGAGAGCAAGCTATCCAAACCACACAAGGGTGACACATTTTTCATGGCAATGATCAGCACCTATCTAACTAGATTTAAGGTACAGTAAGTAGAATAGAATTGGTGTCTGGTCTGTAAACCTAACAACTACCCATGACTACCAAAGCTATGGACCCAAGATGAGAATCAACAACTGCCATTTTTCTAAGCAAATGCAATATCTAAGTATGTTCTAAATACTTACTCTATACCCCCATATAATAACCCCCCCTTCCTCATCAAGGAAGTTTCTTAATGTAACAGATATTTAAAGAAATCCATACGTAGTGAAAATTAAGAAAACAAGTGACTGGTTGCCCATCTCCAATTACTCCATCTGCATTACAATTTCTGCACCGAAGACTTAGAGAATGTTATAGAAGAGAAAGTTGATAGATAGTTAAGAGTCAAAATTTCAAGTCTCCTACAACTATAATATAATCCTCTAGACATGATACAACATGCAATGAAACCAAGGCAATACGGTTGCTGAGAAAATGTCAACATGATGACATGAGCAGTTGTCATGTCAGTGTGGACATAAACAGAGCACCCTGACAAATGCTGACGCAACTCTTCCCAATAATGAACTCCCACACAGGTTATCTAATCTTCGGACACCTGCGCATATGAACATAATCAGTAAGCGGAATGCGTAGGCTGTTGATACACCCATGCATAAATATATTCATGTGTGTGTACAAGTAAGAATAGTAATGTAGCAGGACATGAACTTGGGAAGGCACAGGAGTAAGAGGAATTGAAACCTCAAGGGAATGGCAAGCGTATATTGATCATGTAAGAAACTTGCAAAAAGGAAAGATACTTTCTAAGAAAGCAACATATTTTTTCCTTTTTTATTGGCTATTTTACTAACATTTCAGATGTTATCCCCTTACCCCATTCCCCCCAACACCCAGGAATCCCCTATCCCATCCCTCCTCCTCCTGCTTCTATGAGGATGTGCCCCCACCCATCCACCCACTCCCACCTCCCAACCCTCGAATTCCCCCACACTGAAGCATCCAGCCTTCAAGGGACCAAGGACCTCCTCTCCCACCTATGACCAACAAGGACATCTTCTCCTACATATAGAGCTAGAGCCATAGATACCTCCCTAAGTGTTCCCATGCTGGTGGTTTAGACCCTGGGAGCTCTGGTTGGTCTTGTTGCTCTCCCCATTGGGCCACAAACCCTTTCAGCTCCTTCAGTCTTCTCTCTAACTCCTCCATTGGGAACCCCATGATCAGTTCAATGGTTAGCTGTGAGAACCTGCCTCTGTATTTCTTAGGTTCTGGCATATATTTTACCAGAGCTACAGTTTGCCTCTCTCCTTTTGCCCCCACCTTCTCCACTTCCATCTTCGCCCTTCCCAACTGTTCCTCTTCCATTTTCTTTCAGAAAAGTTCATACTTCCCAGGATATCAACCAAACATGGCACATGAAGTTGTTATAAATTAGGTACCTTCTCTCATATTAAGTCTGGATGAGGCAAACCCAATGGGGGGGGCAATACAGGCAAAAGCATCAAAAACTCCCCACTAGCTCTGTTAGGAGTCTCACAAAAACACCAAGGTACATAATTATAACATACATACAGAGGGCCTAGGTTAGACCCATGAGTTCCTGATTATCAGCTTTGTCACAGTGAGCCCTATGATTCCCAATTTATTACTTTTGTGAATTATTTTGTGGTTTTCTTGACGCCTCTGGTTCCTAAAATTTTCTTTCCTCTCTTCAGCAGGGTTCTCCAAATTCTAATAGGTCTCTTCTGTTTTCATTTGTTGCTGGAGGAAGCCTCTCCAATGACAATTGAGTTAGGCAGTAATCTATGAGCTTATAAGTATAGCAGAATACGACAAGGCATCATTTCATTGACTTTTTTTACTTTTATCCAGGTCATATTTAGTTCTATATTAGGTCTTTCGACCATTTTGCCTCTGTTCTCTGGTCATCCAGTAATGTCAGGAGTGAGCTCCCACTCCTGGCCCAGGTCTCAGTACTATTCTACTGAAAAAGGGTAGCATCATGAAATTTGCAGGAAAATGGATGGAACTGCAAAAAAAAAAAATCATCCTGAGTTTGGCAACTCAGACCCAGAAAGACCAACATGGCACTTACAAGTGGATATTAACTGAAAATTAAAGGATAGTCATTCTACAATCCACAGACTCAGAGGGCTCAAGAAGGCCTCAAGAGGAGATGCATGGATCTCCCTGGGAAATGCAAATAGAATAGATATTGAAAGTGGATGCAGGCAAGTGGGGATAGGAACAAGGGCTCAGGTGCAGAAAGGGTGGTGAGAGTACACTGGGAAGTACAACTGAAATTGGGGGACAAAATGGGGAGAAGGTACAAATGAAGTGCAATGGAAAATCCCAGAAATTTATCAGGGTAAACCCGGCTAAGATTCCATGTAACGGGAGATGCAGAGCCTGAACTAGCCATTTCCTATAACCAAGCAAGTGTTCCAAGGGAGGAGTTGGAAAACCGACCCAGCCACAAAACCTTTGATCTACAGTTTGCCATGCTAGCAAGATGTGCTGAGGGAATAGGGGGACAGAAGTTGTAAGAGTGGTAAACCAATAACTAGTCCAGCCTGAGACACATGTCATGAGAGGGAGACCATCCCTGATGCTGACTGAAGTATTTTTGATGTATCAATATAAAGTTAGTAATGACATATTTTGTTTTGGTTTATCGAAATATTCAATGTCAATCATGCTTTTTTATTTTTAATGCTTAGTTTCAAGTGCTCAGTCACCAAGGACTCTCATGTTACTGTTGGGCTATAAAAATAGACCTTTCAAATAAAAACACTATCAATGTCTTTTTATTTAAACTAATTTCCTTGCAAAATTTTTTAGAATATACTTAGTGAGTAACCACTGTATTTGTCAGATCTTCCCAGTAGAACAATAAATACAGAATCCTATTCTCTCTCTCTCTCTCTCTCTCTCTCTCTCTCTCTCTCTCAATTCCATATCTTTAACTCTATCATTCCTGTCTCTATCTCTACGTCTCTAGCCCTATCTATCTACTATCTATCATCTATCTATCTATCTATCTATCTATCTTCTATTTATCTATTGTATATTTATGTGTCTACATCTATCAGTTATTTCTATGTTTATCTATATCTATCATCTATCTATTATTCTATCTGCTTATATATCTATATCTATATATAAATAGAAAAAAGAGTTTCATTTATTTGACATAAGCAATTAGAGGTAGAATGGATCCACATGGATTGACCATTTCTATATTTTTCAAACCACGAATCTAAAATTTTCACAACAAGAGAGACCCTGCCATGCCCAGGTTATAAAGCCTGAAAATTCAGTCATGGGCAAAAGCCTGAAGGACTGAGGATAAGGTATTTAGTGCCTACAGCTAAAACAGGACCTAAATTGATCCACTCAAGAGAGTTAAGTATTCACATGTGAGCATCATTTTTCCCTTGATTTCTTCATTCTATCTGTGCCTAACATATTAATTGATACTGCTCACATATGGAAAGATGTTTGCATCTCTGTTAGCTTGAACATAAATTGTCTCTGAAATATGCTTAGTGTAACAGATTTTTCCTCTGTTAGTTTTTTTTTCAGTCCTGCTGACTATGAACTTTATGTCAAATAAACTATGTCAAATAAAACTCATGTTTAAGTATATATTAAAATATTTCTATATAAAATATAGGATAACAGTTTATTTCCTACTGGTTTCCAGGTTCATTTTATCAAAAACAATTCAAACTTCTGAAGCACTATATTCACACCTGGACTATTCTGAAATATTGTTAAAATGCATGGGGAAGTTTTTATTTCAATTTCTTCGTCTAGTTAGGTCAGTTACTAGGAAGCAGAGCTAAAGACATTTGCTGCAAGGGTCTTTGTTTCATTAAATTACTTGCACTGTAAATTACGAGGATTAAAAAAAGGAATTTCTTTCCTGGATCATTTTCAGTAATAATAATAATAATAATAATAAGATCTTCATTATAGAACCTCCCCAGCTTTTGAAATTGTAATGGACAAATATACGCGAGTTTTAGTCATAGTTGTTTGATATACAGAGATTGGTAAGACTGACTGAAGTAACAAACCCTTCACCATTGTGTGTTCAGGGAACAATTGGATATGTGGATATGCTAACTTGACTCCTTTCCAGAAAGCCACAGTATTTAAACATAATTAGTTTGTATGCATTGTATATGTATGTGGAGGGGCAGGGTATGTCTTATGTCGCACATGTGCAGGTCAGAAGACTTGGTTATCTCAATCCCAGTGACTGAATTCAAGGAACCAGGCCTGGAGAGAAGCATTTAAACAACCTGAATCACTTTGCTGGCCAAGAATATTTAAACTCTTGTCAGTATGATTTGTATTAAGTAGTGGGATATTTCAGTCAAGTATAACACATAATATAACCCTTGGTATCTGATTTTTAATTAGATATTTTCATAATCCATGTCTGTTCTAATCATTATTTAAATTGTATTAGTCATTTATGAACTTTTCATGAGCAACAAGGAGATTGTTTTATTTCCCTCAAAAGAGTGAATGAGTGAAATCAGGACACTCTGATAGATTTATACTGATAATTTTTCTAATATAAAAATTAAGAATAATATCTAACCTATTCATGGATATATGCTTAACCTTCCTTTAATGGTATTTTATGTTTTGCTTAATATATTATCTTTAAATGTAGAATTATTCATTTTTATTCTATCTGGCTCCATTGTCTCCAGGGCAACAACAACAACAACAAATATTCTCTAATTAGTTATGTGAGAGCCCCTGTTCTCAAAGCTTGGGGAAAATGTGATATTTACCCTGCTTCTAGTGTTTCTCCTGTCAGTTGATAGTCCAGAACACGAACTAGCCTGTGAATCTATGCACTGGCAGCACAGTTGTACTATGAAAAGCAGAATAGTAATTGAGAATATCAACCCTAGCCTTGCTAAGTCTTTCTTCCAAAGGTTAAACGTATACTCTCCAGAATAAAGATTTTTTAGGTCAGTTTATTGAATCTTCTTTAGAGATTTTAGAAAAGAAGGATATTATAAATGACTCCAAAATTTTACTTCAGTCTTTTTCTATAGTAGCCTTCACTTCATTAAGTATAACCACATATAAAAACAAGCAACGAGTCTAAATTTTGATGATGAGTATTTAATATTGCACACATGATTCAAAGCTAGTTTTATAAAATGCAGTATATTGGATAGGTATGGATTATGTCATACTACTTAATCCATGATAATATATTTCATTTTTAGTTATAGCAAGTAACCCATTCAGCTACGTGAACCTGAATGAGTTCTCTTGGGTTCCCTAACTGAATCTGACAGCTGATGACATAAGAATTAGCTAAAATACTTCAAAGCTATAAATTTATATTCATGTTCTCTTTGTTTTCTAATATGAATTAATAGATGCAGGTGAACACACTATTCATTTTAAACTCGCAGGTAAATTTTCCAGGCAAATTGCTTCTATGTCGCTAATCAGTGTTCTTACAGTTGTTCCCAAATCAGTGTTTTTACAGTTGTTCCCAAATCAGTGTTCTTACAGTTGTTCCCTAATCAGTGTTCTTACAGATGCTCCATATGTTTTAACAGGTGAAACAGAGCAAGAGCTTGAGAGGTTTTAGTTTCTGTCTCTGAGCCTCTCCCGTTTTATCCCCGTTTAGCGATACGCATCAGCAGTTTAATATTTTTTGTGCTACTCAAGCTTTTGTGATGATATAATTTCTTCCAATAGCTAGTACCGAACTACTTTATATACCATGTCTTACAGCTACCAAAAGTGTAAACTGAATAGGTTGCATTTTATATAACAGTTGCCTCGTATATTTCACTGTAACAGGACTAGGTTGAAGAATAAACTATTTGATCCAATTGATCACGTTAGTGATATATTACAGACTACCCATCCAATATGCAGCATTTTTGCTTCATCACTCAAATTTTGAGTTATTTTGCAAACAAATTTGTAGCTTAAGGGCACAAAATGTTTTATCAGAAAACATAAGTGCATTAACACACAAACACATTGATTGTTAAAGAAAATGCTCTCAGGCTATGAGTTCTAAAAGTAACAGTTGACTAAATGTGGTATTGAAAATATGTTTGCATTCAGGGTGTTACAAAGTATCAACATTTTGGTTTTAAGTAAATGTAATTTATGAGAATGTTTTGAAATACATTTGATATATTTGAGATTCAAGTTAGTACAAGTCTTACTGATCTATTTCAGATATGTTGACAGAGGTCAAGGATGACAGAAAGTGGAAATGACATCAAATAATAGCATTACAAATAACAAGCACTTTGTACTCACATTTAAGGTCCAAACTTGTATTCAGTTCACAAGGTTTGATTTTGACACCAAACTTGCATGGTTTTGCTTATACGTCTGTGTAAAAAATATTCTCCTTGGTGTCAGTTTCCTTATTGAAAGGTAGAAGTAAAGAAGTCAAGCTTTTTTAAAAGCAGTAATTTACAGCTAAACAATTTTGAGATAATTTAATGTTAAATTCAGGCATGAAAATGTATGAAAAAAGTATGAAAATGTATGTAAACATTAAGCTAGACTAACCACACCAATATTACACTTGTTTTCTACTCAAATGGTAAAAAGTGAGATAAGATGGTTTGGAAGCCATGGCCAGTGAATTTGTCTGATTTTCCCTGACCTGAATCCAGATTTCATGAGTCTCAGACAGATTTGTTGCTTTTTTGTTCTTTGCACTATGGCTAAAGTCATGTGACTAGAACAATGTTTTTCCTTCACTTATAATTGGATGCTAATGTATCTCTGACACAAAATCCCCAGGAGAACCTTTACAAAATCATTTAACAAGTCCAGATCTATTTTTTGCCTTATTTATGCCTCTTCTTCCTTTCTCTGCTCCAGTGATACATGAAAATTACCTTTTCAGCTTTTATTTTGCATTATTGAAGTGATATATAAGTATCATCTTTATTTTCCAGCCAAGGAGGATGGTAGCTAGCTATCAATATGTGTATGTCTTTTAATTAAACATATTCATTCACTTATTGATTGGTTCATCTGTTCTACTATTAATGATTACTAATTTGTTGTTTTTATTAATTGTATTTAATCTTTTTATTTTTACACTCCAGATTTTATCCCCCTTCTGGTCCACCCTCTGACTATTCAAAACACTCTTTTATAGGTTATTCTAGAAAATGCTTATTTTCATAAATATGAGCTATCTTTTGATATTTGTGATATCAGATCTATTTTTATGTCATATGATATGAACTGTTAAGGAATATGAGCCACAACTTTAAACTTATCATAGATATAAAGAAGATATATTGGAATCTTATATAGTACAAATTACTACACTTAGAAAAAATTAATGGTGAGTAAGGAAGCGGTAGGGCTGTCATATGTTGAGAAAGATTCCAAATATGCATTTATGTCATTTATAACAGCATAATTTAAGTTAGAAAACTAAATTTGTATTTTGGAAGTGTATACTTGCCCATAAATTTTTGGCTGCTTACCCTACACAAAAGTACTACAAGTCATCAGAGTATACTCTATAAGTTACATGTATGAATTGGCTGGTGATTATATATAGTTTGGAAAATCCTTTCTCAGATACTGAGCAGAGTTATCCTAGACTTTTTAGATACAGAAATGAACATTATTTTATGTAACTTGTTTATTAAATGACCACGATAATGTTACACTAGTAAATGTTTAAATATATAGTTCAATGATGACTCAATAATGTTAAACCTTCTCTCAGTAGAAATAACACCTATAAAAAGTTCACCAAATTGAGAAGAGCCTGACCTATTTACCCACAGAATTTTCTGGAGACAAAATATAATTTATTTCAAATCCCATTATTTTTTAAATTTACTGCTTAAAATGTGAACAACTGAATCAAAGTTCTGTCTTATCCAGAATGAAAATTATTCTCTTGGTTCCAATGAGCTAGTGAGTCTCAGGGTCATTCCATTTTATTATCAAGGAGAAGTTTAGCAAGATATAGAGATAAGTCTTGCTATTCCAGTACAGAAGATGCAAAGTCCAGTCAAAATGGTGGGATGGTCTGGGCAACGCCCAGCCTTGCAGAGACAGCGTGGATGATTGGCAGAGCCATTTCCCACCCTGACATCTCATCGCGGGTAGGGCTGGTGTTTCTGGCTGGCCGTTAAATTTTCCTCTGGAACTGGAGTCATGTAGTAATATATTTTGGATGAACATATGAAAACACTTGTACAAGTGTGAAAATGTATGTAGCTATATTACACAAACTGATTTTTATTTGCTCGTTTTAAATTTTCTTTTCTTCCACTGAAAGTAGATTTGTTTTCATAAAATCTATCCAGGTTACTGTTTTCCCTCCATCTAACTCCTCCACAATCCTCCCTAATTGTCCTCTATCATCTTTATCCACCTGTGTAGTTTAAGAAAACAATCAGGCATCTAAAGAATAATAGTAATTAAAAAATAAGATAAGACAAATCAACAAATTGGACAGAACAAAACAAATGAATAGAAGAAAAAATGCCAAAGAAAAAGCCTAAAAATACATGTAAACACCAATATATACATTAGCACACACAGGAATTACATACTGCAAAACACTGAAGTTTTTAAAAATATATCCAAAAGATCTGTAAGACAAAAAATAAATTAAAAATCAATCAATAAAAATATAAAATAATAAAATTGTAAAGTAAATGAATATCCTGATTAAATAATATAAGACAAAGAGTATCTAAGGATACATTTGCATTCCTTTTCTGTTGGCTATCTATTGCTGGACATGGTGATTGCCCTTAAGAGTGATTTGTAACTCCAGAGAGACTCTCTTGAGGAAAACTAATTTCCTTTTTTAGTAGGTTACCAATTCGAGAAAGCGTCTAGGCGATATGGACCTGGCTTGTGTCTGTTTCTCTCAGCACTTGGATCCCTTTTGTCCCAGACCTGTAAAAGCCCTTTGTGTGTCGTTATAGTCTGTGAGTTCAATGCACACCATCCTGCTGTATTTGTAGAGCCCTTTTTCCTTATTGTCCTCCATCCCCTCTGATTCTTATGCTCATTCACTCTACAATTTCACAAATTCACATATACACTCAAGGGAGAGAGACCTAATGGATACATCCCATGTATGACTGAGTCCGTTCAAGGTCTCTCATTCCCTGCAAAATGTCAGTCTTTGGGTGTCTGTGTTTGTTCCCACGTACTGTGGGAAGAAGCTTTTCTGGTGATTACTGAGCAAGGCATTGCTCCATGAGTACAGCAGAATATCATTCAGAGTGGCTTTATCACTGCATTCCTTTAACAGAACAGTAGTGTTAGGTTTTTCCCTTGGTCCCTCGCCCAATTATTCTCAGTTATTTGGCCACCCCACAGAAACAGTGTCATGGATGGTTTCATCTCACGGAGTGGTCCTTTAATAAATCGGATATTGATTGATTACTCTCACCAAGCTTTGTGCTACCAGCAGACCCAGTATGCCCAACCAGCATACCTTGCACACAGGTCATCAACGCAGATCGAAGAGTTTGCAGCTGGGTCTGTGTTTATCTTTCTCCTTTGTCTGCTTGCAGAGTACCTTCTCCTACAGTGAACTCTAATGCTTAGGGATGAAGGCTCTAGGTAGATGTAACTTAGGCATCATTCTGACCTACCTATAGTGGCAGAGGAACAATTGTTAACATAAACAATTTAAAGAACTCTGAAAAGGCTGAAAGTTTTCAATTAAGTCTATTTCAACTGAAGGAGAGATGAGAGTATTACCAGAGTCTAACTCTGCTGAAATAAAAAGCAGAATAATTTAATGTCTGTAACACAAAGATCGTAAGCCATCATGTGTATGCTAATTGGTCTCACACAAAGTGTTGACCTTTTTTTCCCCCTTTGAGACATATTCTTACTATGTATAGCAGGTTGTCCTTTCAAATACACTATGTAGGCTACCCTGGCTTTTAACTGAGTACTCTCCTCATCTCTTAAGAAAAAAGATGCATGTGCTTTGCTACTTAGCTTTTATATATTATCTTTTATGAAGTAAATATTTATTGGTATATATTAATTTCATATTTCCATGCTAGCATCTAATATATTTTGAAAACTTTTTCCTGCTCTATTACTTTCTTTCCTTCCTCTCTATCTTTGTTTTTATGCCCTAGTACTTGCATTTTTGTTTCAAGTCTATCTATTACTTTGTCCACACTTGTATATATGCAAGGAAGTGGGCAATATATATCTTTCATGATCATATCCAGATCTGTTTATGTTCCTCTAAACAAATATAGCTTTATTCTTCTTTATAGAGGTTATAACCCACATTGCATATATCATATTAATTATTCTTCAATTACTTATATTTGTTCTGACTGCTAACTGAGTCATGCACTTCCTTATACATAGCTGTGAATCACAACATTGGGGATATGGAACTTGTAGAGGACATCTTCTGTAGACAGATAGGAGCCTCAGTGGAGCTATGGAGAGTCAATTAAGCTGGACTCTTGGGGCTTTCAGTGACTGAACCACTAACCAAAGAACACACACAGGGTGGACCTAAGCATCCCTGCTCATAAGTAGCAGATGTGCAGCTTGACCTTCGTGTGGACCCTGAACACTGGAATGGGGCTCTCTCAAAGCTATTTATTGTATATGAGATATGTTCTTCTAGCTGGACTGCCTTGTTTGGCCTCAGTGGGAGAGGAAGCACCTAGCCTGCCAGAGATTTGAAGTGACAGGGCCAGGGATATGGGGGAGGTATGGAGGGGCACTGTTTCAGAAGAAAAGCAGAGGGGTGGAGGGAGGAAAGATTTTGCGAGGAAGTGACTGGAAAGAGGGTGGTAGTGGGATGTAAAGTAAATAAGTTAAAAATAAATTAATTAAATTAAATTTTAGAAATAAATAAATAATATTTATTTATTGAAAAAATTTCTATGCTATATTCTGATCATGTTTTTTCCAGCTCTTCCCAGACCCTTCCCAACCCCACTTAACCCCAAACTCTTTCTTTCTCTTTCTCTTTAGAAATCAAATAGGTAAACAAACAAAAACAGACTAAAAGGTGGAACCGAGGAAAGAGAAAAAAGCCTACAAGACACTCCACAAATGCACACAAAATCCATAAAAACACTAAATAGGAAACCATATTACACGAGTAAAAAATAAGTACCAAAACTTCTCAAATAAAGCAATATTATTTCAAGTCTACAAAAATATCATCTAGTTAGTTTTGTGATAGTCATATTTTGCTGGGTATGGGCCCTTAAGAGTATTTTGTGTAACACTTTTATTATTCTGTGGAAAATAAATAAGTTTAAAGCAAGTTGTAAATTCTTGGATCATAAATGCATACACGAATACATAAAATTTGATGTATTAAATATATTGAGTAAAGTATATACTTTTCAAATAAAATCATTATTAATAAGAAGCATAAATATATAGCCTAATTATTTTTTAGCAATTAAATATCACAACCTAGTATCACTTATATGCTGTACCATTCTTTTACTCAATATCATAATTGTTTAATTGTTAAAATATTTTTAATAAAATAAGTAATATCAATTTTTTAATAAAATATAGGTTAGGCATTTATAGGTTTTTGTTATTATTGTATGTAATAAAATATGACATATTTAGACAAAATGATCAAGTAATTTTTCCATTTCTTGTTTTTATGTTCTAAATTTATTTTGAAAAGTAAGCCATGTGTTACTTTCATGACCCTGTTTTCTTCACATCAGGTGCTCTAGTTACTGGAACACATGCTGTATATCCTGACAGACTGAGATTTCATTAGCATTTTTTACCTTTGCCTCCCCAGTGTCTAAGAGCTCATATCACACTATTTTTCAGTATAAATCTGCAGACTATATTAAAACAAAAATAAATATTAATACAGGGTTCTTCTAGAAGAAAATTCTAAGGTTAAGATAAATATCTTTGAAACAAAAATATATAATGAGTATGTACAGACTAAGACAAAACCATAACTATGCAAATTTAATTTATGCTGTAAAGGTCTAGAATAGGTGAAAATAATATCCTGAACAATGAATGACCCTAGAGGTTCTTCACACCTGTATTATGGGTACTTGATATTTTCAGAAATCTCTGGACAATGAGTATTAAGTCATATTTTGCTAAGATTATATTGTCTTCCTGAGATTTGATAAAATAAGTGGAATTGTTTTATGTTTTTCTTTTTCTCAGAAAAAAGTTACAGATTTACACCACTGGCAATTGTTTCATTATTTCTAACAAGTAAACACTGCTTTGGTAAAACTGAAAGAAACTGACTGCTCTGTGCAATGTAATTCAAATAATGTGGCAACACTGTATAAAAATACAGTATTTCTAATATGGTAAGATAAATATAAGTGTTAAATGGCTTGACTGTAAGAACTCACGGAAGAGTAGGCAACCTAGCAACTGACCAGTAACCATGCTTTGTTTCCAGTACTTGAAATGCTATTGTTGATTACTATTTTATTAAATATTCTGAGAGTTGATTTGCGTGTTCTATTAGCAAATATCATTGCTGTTAAGATAAATTAGAAATTATGAAATTATGTATTTATATATAATTTTATGAAAAATGTGCATTTTCATCACTTCAAAGAACATTAACTAAATTAAGTACTCCTACCATCTAAAAAAATGAGATGAGGAAATCCTTAACTTAATATATATTCCATATTGCTCCATGGACTATAATTCTGTATTAAGCTTCAAGAAGCAATTAACTAAAGCTTCTTAGAAAGCTTATGGTAATAGAATGAATCAGAAGATTGTCTTCAGACAAATCTGATAGAGCGTATTGAGTGAGTTCCTTGTTCTCTGATGATTCCTGCTTATGTCAAATTGACAAAAATTTCATCAACACCCAGCCCAACCACTAGAGGTAAATTTGATTCTGGTTTACAAGATATACTCAAAATGCAGAAATATTCTTCACAGATCTTTAGTACTGTCTCTGTAAGGCACGGTGAACAGAGAAATTACAAATTCTTCGATTAAGTTCAAAGATCCCAAACCTATAAGCTGTGAGCTTTGCAGGGATTTCACAATCCTGATCACATTCTGGGACAGAACAAGTCAGAAGAGTAAAAGTGATATAATTCTGTCTTCCTCAGGGGCAAGGCTTAATTGGAGGAGGCCAACTATTCCTCATCCACCAGTTACCTTAGGCTATAGAACAACTCCTGTGAAGTACAGTAAAAGCATTGTTTCCTTAATGAAAATACTGTCACGATGGCAGAATTCTCTAAAATATTAAAAATCGTTTTCATTGTAATATGCTTTAAGTAAACATAATGTGATTTATATGATACCAACCTTATAGAACATAAAAATTGCTAACACATCAGAAGGTAGTTTCCCCCAACTGGAGTCTTCTAGGGCCTCTGTTTCAGAAGAGTCTACTCAGCCTACAGGAATTCAGCTGTGGTTTCAACCTCATTTCTCCTTAAGAATATCAAGATTTCTTGATGTTGTTATTTTCTTGTGACTTACATTTTCAATTCAATCTAAGAGCAGCTGTCCACTATTCAGTTTGTTTCCACTTCTGATGTTAATGATAGGATTAAATGTGGACTTTTGCTTGTTTGACATTATATTTCATATGAGCAAGTTCCTTAAAAGCTCCATTTTGTGATGTGATAATGTGTTAGTTACTGCAAACAGTGACTTTTATATTTAAAAATGTGTTCCCTAGCCAATTCAAAATTTACTACCATTACCGACTGAATATTTAAAAAGAGTTTCCTTGCTATTTCAAGATTTGTTTTTATGATTTAAATTATGTTCAAGTGTTCTCCCTTTCTGAATTTCATGTTTTTTGTTGTTGTTTCTTTTTAATTTGAAATAAGGCATTATGTTGTTATGTTAACACTCATTTTTCTTTAGTATTTTGAAGTCAGCTTTCGAGGCACTTCAGTTAATTCTCATGAATTCAGTCTTTTTACTCAAGTTTTACTAGCCTGCTTTGTCTACACTGAGTGCATTTTGCTCTATACAACTCCTAAGGCAGAGTTGTGAGAAACGTGCTCAAGGTCACGGCTTAAATGAAATTTCCGCACTCAGGCTAGAGTGGCATTAAATGTTTCCCAACTCCATGTGGGCTCTAAGAATAACTGAAGCAATTTTCTTTACATGGCCTCTTGATTTTATTATATTCATGTTCAGCTTAGTATTCAGTCAAACACTTCAGTGCATTCCTCTTATTTTTAGAACTCTTTTCAAGACACTTTTCTGCTTACTTTTGCTTCTTGTCTTTGTAGACTTCAATTATCTTCATCTTTCTTATTCTTATCTTTGTCTTTTCTGCAGCAAAACAATTGTGTTTTCCCTGAGTTCCAAACCCTAGACTGCACTATAGAAATAAGCTCCAATTAAAATAATAACTTAAGCTTGGGCATTTTAAACAGTTCTCCCTACTTCTTTAGTTTTTCTTTAAAAATCAGAATCATTTGCTGCTGTTCTGTCAGAATGAATATTCTCATTTGGTTATCTGGGGAAAAGTACAACCTGGTTGTGAAAGGATTATAAGCAAAATTTTTATTTGCTAATTTATATTGAGTGCTTAAATAGAATATTCTATTAATATATGATACATTGGTTCAAATCTCTTGGGTAAGAATGAGAATTTAACATAGTGCTTTAGGATGTATCAAGAATTATCCATAAACATCACTCTACCTCAGATTCAGTGTGCAGGATTGTCAGCTGGAGGTTTTATATCCAGGTCATTGCCTTGTTCTAAAAAAGAAACTCATGTAAAAAATTCATATAAATAGGTACTGAATGACTTGTGCATTCATAGTGCTCCCATGTGTCCCTATTTTAAATGATATTAGGGAATATTTAAAATTTGCTTTTGTTCTAAGGCCACGATAGTGTGATGGCTATTATTGCTTGTTAGCTTAACTACATCTAACAAAACTAAAATCCAAGTAAGGGTATTAGTTAATTTTATATATATCTATATATCATCTATTTATACATCTATATATCTATATATCATCTATATATCTATATATTGATACATCAATATATCTATATCTATCTATATCTATATATCTGTATCTATCTATCTATCTATCTATCTATCTATCTATCTATCTATCGTGTATCCATCTACACTGTAACTTAGAATGGAGATGCGTGGGAGGAAGCTATAAGGTCTGAGAACTTTGATTCTGAAGACTTTATCTCACCTGAGGAGGTGGTATTTCCACCCTCAGTGGAAGGTACACATTCACTCCAATCCATGAAATAGTGCCTTTTTACACTTAACTGAGGAGACAAATTCTTCATCATCTGGTAAACAAGCAGTGGCATTCTCTGATAGAGATACCAGTCAACAACACTGATATCCACAGGGCCCACCACAGTTGTCTCTAGAAATATAACCAGGATAAGGAAAGACAGGTTGTCAGAAGGAAGATGTAGTCTAGGAGGAGCTCTACTGCCCTTCAAAATAGCTTAATGGGTTTGCTAATTTATTCAAGCAGAAGTCTTAGGAATCTGTGAAAGAATAAAATTCATCTACACATGACCAGCATCTTTTGTTGAAGATGCTTTCTTTTTTCCATTGTATGATTTTAGCTTCTTTGCCAAAGAACAAGTGTCCGTATGTCTGTGGGTTTACTTCTGGATCTTCAATTCTATTCCATTGATTGACCTGTCTGTCTCTGTACTAATGCCATGCAGTTTTTAATCACTATTGTGTTGTAGTATAGTTTAAGGTCAGGGATGGTGTTTCTTCACAAAGTTCTTTTACTGTTGAGAGTAGTTTTGTCTATCCTGAGGTTTTTTGTTTTTCCACATGAAGTTGAAAATTGCTCTTTCCATGCCTGTGAAGAATTGTGTTTGAATTTTGACGGGGATTGTATTGACTCTATAGATTATTTTTGGTAAGATGGCCACTTTCACTGTGTTAATCCTACTGATATATGGGTATGGCAGAGCTTTCCATTGTCTGATGTCTTCTTTGGATTCTTTCTTCAGAGACCTGAAATTCTTGTCATATGAATCTTTCATTTGCTGGGATAGAGTTACACCAAGATATTTTATATTATTTGTAACTATTGTGAAGGCTGTTGTTTCTCTAATTTCTTTCTTGTCTTGTTTATTCTTTGTATAAAGGGAGATTATTGATATTTTTTAGCTAATTTTATATCCAACCACTTTGTTAGAGTTATCAACTGTCGAAGTTCTCCAGTAGAATTTTTGGGTCACTTATGTACACTATCATATCATTTGCAAACAGTGATACTTTGACTTCTTTCTTTCCAATTTGTATCCCCCTGACCTCCTTCTCTTGTCTAATTGCTCTAGCTAGAACTTTGAGTCCTATATTGATAGAGAGACAGTGGGCAGCCTTGTCTTATCCCTGATTTTAGTGGGATTGCTTCAACTTTCTCCACTTAATTTGATGTTGGCTGTTGGTTTGCTGTATATTGTTTTTATTATCTCAAAATGAGCCTTGAAATCCTGGTCTCTCTAAGATTTAACATGAAGGGGTGTTGAATTTTGTCAAAGACATTTTCAGCATCTAATGAGATGATAATGGGATTTTTTTCTATGAAGTTGCTTATATACTGGACTATATTGATGGATTTCCATATATTGAACCAGGCTTTCAGGCCGGAGGATGAAGCTTACTTGATCCTGGTGAATGATCATGTGGATGTGTTCTTTCTTTGTTCTGTACATTTAGTGTTTTGATTAATAGATGATCGGAGGGTGGATTTTTTTTTCCTTTTTTGGTTTAATCTAGTTGGTGTTCTGTTGGCTTCTTATACATTTATTTTCACCTCTTTCTTTAGGTAAGGGATGTTTCCTTCTATGTTTTTATTAAAGAACTTGTACATCTGATGGTGCCAAATAACATTGGCTTCTGTTTCTTATGATCCTGTGCTTGCCTCTCAACGCCTGGTTACCTCTGCTGTTAACTGGCTTGGGTGTCTCTGCCTGGAACATATCCTACCTGGGAGGCAGGTAGTTCTCTGTGACATTGGTTAAAGCAGACCTTCTGGGAGGTACTTCTGGTAGTGCTGTCGCTGGTTAGGGGATGCATCCTATGTCCATAATTAGAAAAGGCTTTCTGTGTCCCTGGTTACTGCTGGCTCCTAGAAAACTGGTAGGCTGTGTCCTTGGTTACAGCAGCCCTTCTAGGAGACAGGCAGACTGTGGAGCTGTGGGAGCGGGGCAGGCAGGCCCCATCTAACTGGGAAGCAGATGCAGACTGGAAGGAAGATGCGGCTCTGGCTAATCTGCCCCAGGCAGTGTTGCAGATCAAAAGAAAGAAGAGACTCCCAGCAGATACCGGGTTCTGAAAGATTTCTGTATTCCCCCTGAACACCCACACTCCAGTGTCATCCCCTTCCCCACATTCTGCCTTTCTGTGTTTATAACCCGTGTGTGAATGAATTAACATTTGAGAAAAAATAAATAAATTATTAAAAAAAGAAAGAAAGAAGGGACTCAGGCATAACAGATAGGTTCTGTGTCTGCTGGGCTCAGTAAGGGTCTTGGACTTCTCACCAGTGTCCCTGGTTATGGCAGACCTCCTGGGAGACAGTCAGAATGTAGGATATGGAAGAGGGGCAGATGCACCCAATCTGCCCAAAGTGAATGTTATGATGGCACAACTCCTATGGATCTTTGGTATTCACTAATCGATTAAAATGTTTCCAGGAATAAAATAGGAAAGGAGCCTACTGAATGTTTTGTTTCCTCTGTATAAGCAAAGATATTCTCAAACAAAAGATAAAAAACTACATTGTATTATGGCAAACATAATTTCACAACATGAGAGAATTTATAGACTTGAGCAAGTTTGCAGGTCTAAAGGAAGATGGTCAGATTCCCCTGCGGAAGGACCTTGATAATATACCTAACAGTTTTATGATTAGCCTTTCTCAAGTTCTTCTCTAAAGAGACCTATGGCCTTTTACAAGGGTAACTGCCCACTGAAGGAAATAAAACAATCAGACTTTCTAGGGGCTAGTTAATATTGGTTCTGAATTGATATTGGTTCCAGGAGATAACAAGAAACATTCTAGCCTTCCAGTTAAAGAAGAGGCTTATGAAGGCCAGGTGATTAACAGAGTTTTGCCTGAAGTCATACTCTCAACAGGTACAATGGGTCTTCAAATTCATCCTCTGGCTGTTTGGCCAGTTTCAGAATGTATAGTTTGTATAAATATACTTAGAAGTTTCAAAATTCCCACATTGATTCCCTGACATATGGAGTGAGGGTTATAAAGGAAAAAAGGCTAAATGAAAGCCATGTTCCCTCTGCCAGAGAAAATAGCAAATCAGTAACTATCATATCACCGGAGGAATTACAAAATGTATTTCCTGCATCAAGAATCTGAATGATGTGGAGTGGTGGGCCCTACCATATCTCTCTTTAGCTTTGCTATGTCTGGCCAGTACAGGAGACTGATGAATCATAGAGAATGACAACTCAGTACTGACACCTAATCCAAGTAGTAACTACAATTGTCGCTGTGGTGTCCTTACCAAGCAAGTACATGGTATGCAGCAATTGAAGTAGCAAATGTCTTTTTCTTAGTACCTGGCTATAAAGACCACTAGAAGAAATTTGCTTTCATTTGGTAAGGCCATCAGTTTAAAACATGACTTAAGGAGATTTGATTGTATGCCAAGTTGACAAGGGGTGAAGTGGTGATGATTTTCACGGCTACACTTGTGTTGATTTTTTTCTTAAATAAGTCATTTGATCCTGTAATGTTCACCTTTAATCCTGATATTTTGAGGTGAGAGGATCTACATTTTTTCATCTAGGCTACACCATCTTTGGCAGCCTGCTTAAAAGACATGGAAGAAGGAAGCTCTTGTTCTTTATCTCCTTTCCCTCACCCTTGTTGGCAAGTTCATTTCATCACTGGCATTAGAGCCTAGGTTTTTCAAAATCTGGAGTATAATGAACGCCAGCTGAGAAATACAGCTGCATGAATTTAACAACCACTGGCTTTTTGAACTTTCTCTTGGTAGACACTCATTGTTAAGGACTACATAGTCTTTAACAGCCTGTAAGACATTTTTAATATATCTTCTATATTAATATATTCCTTTTATAAGTTATCTTCTTTAAGCTTTATCAATGAAGCTTTTAATTATCAATGTAATCTTTCTGAAGTCGACAGTAAATAGTGCAAGTCTGAGTGAAGTTTCTCAAGATAGACTGCTGAGGATCCTTCACATCTGCAATTCACAGTGAGCTCCAGATCACTTTAGCTTCAAACCTTCAACAATTTTTTAAGTCATGGTTGATGCTTTTACTCCCTAATGCATGTAGTTTGACTCAGTGAGTCTCAACATTTGCTCATACGAATTTCAGAACCTCTTATTCTTAACCCTTTGCCCATTCCTTGCTATATTTATCTGCATCAAACATTCAAATTTTCAAGTAACATTCGTGTTCCTTTCATTTATTGATCCGTGTTCATTTTATTCTCCCCTCAGAGGAGTATGTTACTATCTATGAATGACAACTTAAGTATAAACAGTTAATGAAAAAAATATATATATATATATATATATATGAAATATTGTCAGAAACATGATTTAGATTACCAATAATTTGTCACAGCAGAGATGGATATTTTAGTTAAGAATTCCTTTTGCATGAACTTAAATGTATTACTTATTATCCAGCTGACATGGCAGATTCCTTATTTCTGTTACTACCATTGTCCATTGTCAAGATTTTCAAGCACACTCATAATTACCTTAAAATAGCATCTCTTTGTTCCCTCAGTATGTCACCTTCTCTCCCAAAGTATCCATGCTGGAGCTGACAATTTGTTTATAACGAGTACCTAATTGATGAAATACTGAAAAATTGCAGTTCATTTATTTGGTCTGAGACTTTAGAAATTCAGACACATTTTTATGATGAAAGAGTTTCAATATGCTTATGCTGTGTTTATTTTCTTTCATTTTTTTTCTGGATATCTGATTTGAGATTATAAATATATTATCCCAGTTTAACATTTTTTTTAGTGTTTCGAACAAGAGTTGTTTTCTATTATCACTCATATCAATAACAACACCATTCCATATCTGTGATATAGTTAAGTAAGAATATCGTGTTCAGGAGCATGACATTATTATTCTTCAAAAGTAGAACTCTGGAGAACAGTAAGATGTTGCCATCTGGAGCAATAACAGGCACAGGAAGACAGCAGATGTCCAGATCAGCTTCTCCTAGTCAAAATGAATGTAACCAATAGCTCAATTTTTCACTAGGGGACAGTTTGTTTTGGGGGAACTTTTTTACTTTCTCTCAATCATTGATATCTCATTTGTATCTCTCATACTGCTCGAAGCACAAAATTGAGTTCCCGGATCTTTATCTCATCATAAAAAAAAATCACTTGGTTATTAGAAACAGATTGTTGTTAAGCTTATCCCCCTCCTGTCATAATCTCTTTAATTGTTGAAAATGACTCATGTGGGAAGAAGATTTCAAGTAAGGTGATTATGAAAATATCTATCCTGATAACAACGCTACATTTATTCTAGAATCTGAATATATTGGGTTTCTTTTCAATGTGACACAGGGATCTTTTGCTATAGTACATACTCTTCTGGAATTTACAATATATTTATACATGCCTACAATCTTTCTGATAATTAGCAAAGTCTCCTAGGTAAATATTATGTGACCATTCAATGTCTTTCAAACATCACCTCTTAACACAATTTTCCATTGATTTGACTTTTTATAAAATTAGATATTGTGATATTCCTATTTTATTAAGTCTGTAAGTTCTTCTGTAATGATCTATTTATTCATTCATTAGCATACATCTGCATGTGCTATTAAATTAATATATAACAAGCCATCAACAATTGATATGACATAAATGGTAAATATACATGATTTTTGTTACATTTAGTGAAGTTGTTATAATGTTCACAAATAAGATCAATTTTGTTTAAACTGTCCATAGGAAAACCAGGTAAATGTATTCTTCAGTTGTTAGTGTCAAGTGATTCTAGGTGGTGGCATTTTGATATTTAACAGTAACTAGAATAACTGTATGAGATAGTTTTCAACTACATATTTATAATCATCTACTTCCTTTTTTATGAGTTAATCAGGATTGTTATGTTACTACTCAAAATAATTTTACTAAAATGTACTTTAAAGTCTGTAATAGATTTACCTATTTTTCTCTAATATAAAATATTAATTGCAAGTTGAAAGACCGTTGAGTCTTATTTCTGCAGGTTGAATGACACTTTCTTGATCGTGTTCTATTGCTGTATAGGGATGCCATGATCACAAGAACTTCAATAAAAGAAAGCATTTAATTGAAGCTTGTTTACAGTTTCAGAGTTTTATTCCATTATTATCATGTCAGGGAACATGACTGCACAAAGGCAGAAGCTGATAATTTTACATCTTGATCTTCAGGGAATAGGAAAGGAGACTCAAGACCTAGCTTGAGTGTTTGAAATCTCCAGGCTCACCCACAGGGCCTCATGTTCTCCAACAACGCCACACCCTATAACCCCTTTAAATAGTGCTATTCGCTGGTGACTAAGCATTCAAATATATGAGCCGATGGAGTCACTTTCATTCAAGCCACTAGAAAAAATATATAAGAATCTGTAAGTTAGAAACATACTAGGAAATATTTATAATTTTTCAATTAAATGCTAAGTATATAATATAAATTAATGGTGGATTTAATATTACACGGAAGTAAAGATAGATAGAACAAAATAGAAATAGCATTTTATTACTCATTAACAATAATTTAGTTCACTCAGTACATTGTATACATAAGTAAATTTTACCCTTATGGAATATTTTATATAAACTAGTTATGCCTGAATAGATGTTCATACTATGTTTTTAATATATATGCATAATTTAATCATAATGATTTCTGTCCTAATTTCTAATTAATATCTGAGTTAGTTTACATATCTTCCCCAAAACATCCCTCATACAACATATGCTCTCGGTAGTGTTATTAGAATAGATATTTCAACAAGGAGCAAAGTGTATCTTTACACTTTACAATATCTTGTAAGAAGATATTGAAGTTTTCTTTCTTTGGAACAGGAAAAAATGAAATTCTCTTATTAGAGCTTAATCTAGCAGTTAATATGCTTCGAAAAATAATGACAGATCTAGGTGATATTTGCATTAAAAAGGTTGAGATAATTAAATTGATATCTATGTTTTTAGTTATTTGGCATAGGGAAGTATATATTTAAGAGTTGAGAAAAGAAAGAGCTTGTAGGTAAAGTAAATAAATTATACAATAGGATAAATTCTGACTATATATTTAAATATCATGGGACATTTTCTATTGCATAATTTTTAAAATTTTAAAAATTCAGTTGAATATTTTGGATTACCCTAGGTTCTAAAATTTAAAAATTGGGAAAATGTTCTGTGGATTATCTTTAGTTTTGTTTGTTTATAGAAATAAAACAATTAAAAAATTTATAATTAAATAAAATTAGGTGCACAGTAACTACTGAGAAGTAAAAATTGTTTATCGCAATTTTTAATATGAGGTCATTCTTTTTCAGTTTCTAGGAGGACAGTTATCCCTCTCATTCAGTGGAATTTGAATACTGTCCTAATTTCTGTATAAACACAAACAGACACACTATTTTAAACAGACCTTTACACACTGTTGTCCTAGAATTTTTATAATGAGAATTTCTATACATATGCCCGTCAGTCTTCCTATGGAGTCAGTTAAAGGCTTTGAAGAAAATATTTAGAGACTGAATGTCAAGGTAATATAATTTTAATGACCATGGTACTTTGTTTTATTTCAACTTTTTGCAGATAATCAAGATTATGTTTAGAATGAATGGAATGTTGTTTTATTGTAAATAATCAGTGGGTGTTTATTAGAGAATTTAACACAAAAATCACAGGTAAATACCTATGATACATTAAGTTTAATAAACTGTTATCATTAGATATTAAGTTAGAAGATGAAATGGTATTTTTCCTGCATAGTAGGTAGAAACCTATATAGAATATTATTTTACTGAATTTTACAAGGCATAATATCTTTCTTTAGCAAAATATCAAAATTCCTTATTAACTATCTGTTATCCAAACATTACTAAATGTAAATCTTTGTTTTTCTCAAAGATTACGGAGTATTTAACTCATGAGTCATTTTCAAATCGCAAGTGCCATGTCATTTTTTTTTAAATTGCACGTAAATTTTGATTGGTTAATAATTGTCCCAGTAATATTATAAGTGAAATACAATGTATTTAATAAATTGAAAAGCAAGAAAAATCTTCTTCAATGATGCATTTAGTCAAATATATATATATATATATATATATATATATATATATATATATATATATGGCTTATATGTATGGCTTGTGGCCTAAATCAAATTAAAGATAACATGAGGGTTGAGTATTATCCTATAATTATTAATATTTATGCAGCCCATTTAGATTTTAAGTAAGCTGGTGTAATTAAAAAAAATAAGCAAGCAGCAGAGAGAAGATTTCAAATGATTAAAAACAGGGAGGCCTGGGGGTGGGAATAATAATGAAGCAGTAGCCAGGGAATCATCTGTGACTCAGGGAAAAGCAGTAGGATCGCAAAGCCAAATTTAGAGGCAGAGATGACTCCCACTGCAAGTGTTCAGTCAGATGCCAGACAAAATTAGCATTTCTCTGGAAATAAAATATTATAAAATGCTGTGCTGGATAATGAATATTTAGAAATAGGAGATCTTAATTTTTCAATTTGGTTTTTCTTCTATCATTTAAACATCTTACTCTCAAATATTTTTGTTTGTTTTAGTGTGTAAATCTTCCCAAGTGTCCCGTAGTTTTTATGTAAGATGTTTAATGACTATTTAATGTCCAGGGATATCTCCCAAAATATCTAAAACAAAATTTTAAGTAATTGTTTTAGGAATATTTCTGTTTCCACTCTGGCTCAGTGTTCAATCCAGTCTGTCAGAATGAAATGACCCTTACTAACGATCTACAAATAATTCTATTTGTTATTATCTTATGATTCTACACTAGAAAAGGTTTTTTTCAGAAAGTGGATAATTATTCCCTAACAGTCATTTTAGGCAGTGGACACATACTGCCACACTGATGAAGGTCTGATGAATGTGAAAGCATTGATGTTTTCACCTCTAACAGCCAGATAGCACTCTCCACAACCACAAAAGTAGGAGAGGAGAGTAGAATAAAATTTATTGGTTGGCTATATATTGATTTCACCTATGCCCTGTAGCCAGAATGGGCAGTAGCCTAAGTAATAGCCTCAAAGATGGTGTAGCTCAGTCCTAGGGTCCACACTGCACACTCTGGGGTTGGTATAAGTTGATAGTGCTTGGGTAGAGATAATCCATCTCTTTGGTGATAGAACAGGTCATAGGGTCCCCAAGCCTAGTGAATGGCTCCAAACTCATGCATCTAATAAAAAAAGAAAGGCTTGTGGGGAAGGAAAAATATTATTAAGATAATTTAAACTTTTCATCCATAGATAATTTTCAAGATAGTTTTGCCTATTACACAGAACAACGAATATAAAATTGTTGTAAATGTTATAATGATGTATTAGGTCTTTAGTCTACATAAGCTTGAAACAATCTGAATTTACCTCTGAGGCATGAGTCATTTGAATTGTACAGACAGCCTATTCTGTATCATGATCATCACATTACTATCACCAGATGATTGCTCATGATGAATACAAGCTCCTCATCTGTGCAGTGCCACAGACGTGGTGTGATGCTCATATATTTCAAAATGCTGCAAAAGATGACTCAATCTGTTACATAATTGATGGCTCTCAATTTGATCACTTGATAAGAGTGAGTGATATCTCTTAGGCTTCCATCATACAAAGTTACCTTTTGTCTCCTTTGCTAATTACTTACTTTGTACTAAGTAATCAGTTTTATTAATATCCTGGTCTTTCCATTTCAGTGAATTCATTATTCATTTCAGTTGATCCCTGATTTCTTATTTATAAATCAAGTCATCTTTACTTTAATGTTTACAATATAGAGTAGTATCTGTTCAGTTTTCTATATTTGCTAATTATTTTAATCTTTTTTGGGTATATATAAAAATAATAGACAACCATGCACATATTTTACATAAATTAGTTTATCCAAGGAGTCATATCTCTCTTTTACATGATCCTAACTGTATTTATGGAGATTTTAAGATCGTTGCTCTTTGACTTTCTTGCAGGTCACAGGATACCTTAATAGAAAGAGAAACATACTCAAAATCTTATATGTTCCTCAATAAAAATTTATATTTAGTTTTTCATATTGATAAATTAAATTAACAGTAATATTACAGATTCCAAACCAAAATGTTCCAAATTGTTTATTGCTTTTTATTATTTTTCACAAAATTGTGTATATTGCTATTATTTTTTAACTTATACATGTGTAATTATATATGTGTATGTACAGATGTGGGTGTGATCTGTGTGAGTGTAGAGAGTAGTGTGAATACCTGTGGAGGTCACAAGACAGGACCAGGTAACATGGAGGTGTGGTTTCCAGTGATTGCAAGCCATTTGACATGTGCATTGGAATTTGAACTAGAGTCCATTGGAAGACAGCAAAGCTGCCCTAATATTACTCTTTCAAAAAATGCTCTATAGTCAAAGGATTTCATATTAATTATTTTCCCTCACTAAGAAAGGTGTAGATACATATACCTAGGATGGAATACAGAGTTGAAGGAGAAAAGCTGGAGAAAAGAACTAAAATTAAGGGTTATTTGAGGGATTATATGAAAGTCTAACGTACTAGAATCTCTAAATTCTATACATACACGAGAACAATTTAAATGAATCACCAATTAATGTGCGAGACAGAGCCCTACTGACTATTTTTTTATCATCAAATAGAGCTTCCAGTTCTTGGATTGGGTAGCATCCAATTTTGTTGTTGGACAAAGGTGTTCTATGAGGATCTTCAAAAAACACAGTGTGTGCTTCATTACAGAGAACCATTTGAGTGCAACATGACTTTATAGACATCACTGGATAGACCCCTCCAGTTCACCTCAGATTATGTTAAGATCAGACATATCATGTGCACAAGCATTTCATATAGAATTGAGACTGGTTCCTGGAAATACACTTTTCATGCTAAATTGCTTGGCTATTGCAAGCAAACAAACAACGTCAACAAGACCTCTTGAACTTAACTTGACTTCTGTATAATGAAGGTGTGGCGCCAGCCTGTAATCTTACCGTTCGATGGTAGAATCAGAGATACTAGAAGCTCACTATCATTGTTAGCTATACATTATCATGTTACATCCTCATTTGTCTCACGTCAAAACCTCAATATTTAAAAGAGGAGGGTCTGTGAATTTAGCTCAATTTTATGATTACAAGTTAAACTGGGCATTGTGGATGTGGAGAGAAATAAAATTTCTCGGGATATTCAAATACTTGTTCATCACGAGAAGGCAAAGTTTTGTTCCATAGTCAATTGTTATCTAAGCCTCAATTCCCATGGATAAAGTGGTATGAAAATTATATAGGCAATGGGTTTCTTTAAAAGAAGTAGCATGAGACAAGAACTCTGTCCTTACCGGAAGAAGACAAGTATTACCGAGAACCACAAATAAACAAACCCATTATTGAGAAGTTAATTATTATAAAGAATGAAGATATTATTTCTTTTCTTTAGTCTTACTTCATATCAAATATTAAATATCATCAGACATTAAAGACATGTAGTTTGTGATATACATAAAAATTTCAGTGCCCATTTTTCAATGTTGCTTTGCTAACAATTATCTCAAAATCATACTTGAGTCTATATACCCTTACTGGATGTGTTTTCTAATATATCTCAGTGTAGGTAGCCCTTTCTTCTTACATACCCAGGTGAAATTCCTGACACCTGTAAATACTACCTCTCCCACAAGAATCATGCACTGGACTCATAACCACAAGAAGTATCCTTCTAAGTATTCCTTGTGTGTGTGTGTGTGTGTGTGTGTGTGTATTATGATTTACTATTAATACTATTATCATCATCGTTGTTATAATTATATTAAACTCCAGATTTTATACCCTCCCCATCCACCCTCTGACTGTTTCACATCCCATACCTCTGGTTCCTAAGCCATGTAAGTTTTATGAAGTTTCCATAAACTTATGTGCCTCTCTATTCTTTCTGCCAATCAGCATTTCAGTTTGATGGAAATTCTATGTATCTATCTTGACTTGGCAAATATTATTTTCCTGTATAAAATATGATCTTGCAACATGTGATCTGTTGAATCAATGTATGAGTAAATGCTTGAAATGTATAGCCATTCTGAGAATTAGTTTTATCAGCAATCAATCTAAAGTTGATTGATAATTGCTTATAAAGAAAGAACTAAGTTAATGTGTCTAAGTAATAGTGACATTCTGTAGGAACAAAGCAAGCAAAATAAAATTTATTTTGATTGCATGTTCCTTTAAATTTATTTTATTAAACTTTTCCCTATTGATGTGCTGGGTTACCTGTGGAGATTTTTATACAGATATATTATACAAAAATATTTTGATGATATGGGAGAATAGTTCACAATTTAAATAAAAAACTATATTATTTCATTTATAGTTGAACTATTTTATGGATGGTTTTTGAAATTAAGATGTATGTGGAAATTTCATGGACCATTTAATGATGAATTTGGAAATTGAATATGCATTCTTTTTTTTAATAATTTATTTTTTTCTCAAATTGTAATTCATTCACACAGGGGTTATAAACACAGAAAGGTAGGATGTGGGGAAGAGGATGACACTGGAGTGTGGGTGTTCAGGGGGAGTACAGATATCTTTCAGAACCAAGTATAGGCTGGGTGAAGGTTCAGGGGTCACTATGACTCTGCCTATGACTCGAATGTCCTTATCTAAGTTGGTATTGTCTGCCAAGTCTACCTATTTACAAGGTCCATGACTACTCGGGCTGGTAAATTTCCACAAAAGCTGCCTGTTTACAATATGTTACATATGTTATCCCCTTACCCCATTCACCCCAGCCCAGAAACCCCCTATCCCATCACCCCTCCTCCTGCTTCTCTGTGAATTTTCCCCTACTTAATCCCCCCACTCCCACCTCCCCATCCTCAAATTCCTGGACTTGATGTCCAGAATTTATGGGACCAAGGATCTCCTCTCCCACCTATGCTCAACAGGGCCATCCTCCCTTACATATACAGCTGGAGCCATGGATCCCACCCTAAGTTCTCCCAGGCTAGTGGTTTAGACCCTGGGAGCTCTGGTTGGTTGGTATTGTTGCTCTCCTCATGGGACCACAAACTGAAACCCTTTTGCTTATCTATGTCATACGATACTATGTATGTCACTTTGCACTGTGCCTATAGTGAAACAGAATCCACCACATTACAATATATGTCTGATAATTCTAAGTATATTGTATCAATCAGTATGATGTAGGTTAATGACCTTGGCATAAGTGGAAGCCTTAGTGAAGTATATATCTTGATTGCACGTCCCTGTGTAGATGACATTACTGGAAGATTTAAAGAGACACACGGATAATGAGACTCAGGGCATTGAGCCCATATGCCTCAGCAGATGCTAACCCACTTTCAAGATGAGAATTATACGCATAAATGAAACCTGAATCATACATGTGGGAACACATTTAAAGGGGAGAAATTGCACAGCTGAACCTAGTATAAATAGATAACTACAGATTTATGATATAAATAATTGACTGTTTCACTAAAACTCTAAATTTTAATGGGTTTGTTTATGGTATAATAATCAACTTGTATCTGTAATGTAAAATGTATAATTAATAAAAAATATATGAGTTGAACATTTATTTTTGTACTTGATTTTGTGCTAAATAGTCCACTAAATGTCAAAATTTTTTGAAAATCAGTTTGATAATTCCTTACACAGTTACAAGACCATTGTAAACACTTATTAAGGTAGCCTTATTTTAACTATCCCCTTATGAACATATTTTATATATAGTATATCTGTTCACCATAAATAGAATATTACATTCTTTCACATAGGAAATGAATGGTGTTATCATCCCAAAATTAAATACACCAACAGAAAGTAATCATATAATATCTGGTCATATATCTTCATATCACCAGTATAAGTAGAAACTTCAGTGGTAGTTAGGTAGTTATTTACTTGGGCCTACCAGCTGTACTCATGGGGCTGGGGCTATGAAAGAAGACAAATCCGAAGAGGAGGTGAGACAGCAGTAGTGTTGTGAGGTTGTAACACATTACTCAGTCATGGGGAGGAATTTCAGTGATACAGCTGAATTGTGTATTTGGAAATTCCACAGTTATATACAATGCCTTTTGATCTAGTCTCTCCTGATGTCATCCCTTCAACCCTTCCTATAACCTGCTACTTAGCCTTCCAAAAATGTTGTACTCTTCCTTACATGACTTTTGAAAATTTTATACATGGGTGTTAGGATTATGTAATTTGTACCCCTCCTTTCCTTTTCATGTGTGTTTGTGTGTGTGTGTGTGTGTGTGTGTGTGTATGTCCCCAGACTAATTTTATTTATAACTTCTTCTAAATGGAACCTCTGGTTCTATTTAGTGCTAACAATGTGAGCACCATTAGCAGGGCCAGGCACTAGAGAGCAGGCAATGCTGCCAGGGTCAGCATCTCTGAGCAAAGCTGATTCTTTCTGTAGGCCACCATATGGCAATGTTCTTCCATTACTTCAGTTTCCCACCTCCTGGTGTAATTTCATCTTCATCCATGCTAAGAGGTTTTCACTGGCATTGTTCTATACATGTGTTCAGGATATAGTCATTATACTTGAATGTCATACATAAAGGGCCTGTAGCATCTGGAAAACACTCTTTTCTTTTACTGCTGAGTTCCCGAGTCTCCTGTAAGCAATCTTTTATCCATCACTAAGATCAAAACCCCTTTGACTCACAAGATGGATTTTGATTAAATGATATAATTGGTGTAAAGATAATTTTAAAAAGTTATTTTAAGTAAGTTTTACATACTATCTTCGCAATTATATGATTTTTTGTAAAGCACATTTTTGTTTAATCATTCAATGTTATCAGTATTTAGATGAGTATTCAGAATTTTTTCTTTTGTAGTATTTGTTAAATTTGATTTTGTTTCTTTATTTACATTTTTACCTGCCCCATTTTGCTTTATATATCTGTTCCCTACAAAAATGTCATTTGAGTTAACAATAACATATTCAATGATTTCTGCTCATTCTAGCTCTTGACATTTTTATTCATCTTGACTATGTTATATATGATTATTTTAATTTGATGACATAAATCATGTTCATAGTCTCCTAAGTCCAATTTGTACTTACAATATTCATGTGGGGTTTAGGGCATTCACTAGGGAATGGGCATACAAATGCATCTCAGGTAGGAGTAGGGTCTTTAGAGACTTACCAAGGCCTATATTAGAAATTGTTTAAAGATTTATCTTGTAAGCATGTTGTGCTTGTAGCTATAGCTGTTATTAGCTCATTTTTTGCAATAGTTGAAATATGTCCAAAGGAAAGCACATATAGTGTGTGTGTGTATGTGTGTGTGTGTGTACACCTGTGTGTATTTTCAGCTTTGTAAGATGATTCTATTTATTACACATTTTAAAACATACTTATTTAGTGTTGAACACTGATTTAATTACATGTTATTTTTACGGAGTAATTCTGCTTCACTGAGCTCTATTTCATATAGTTCATAAAAGTTCATAGTTCAAAAACTGAAAAAGAGAATCTTTAGGGAGCTGAAAGGTTTGCGGCCCCATGAGGAGAACTACAATACCCACCAACCAGAGCTCCCAGGGTCTAAACCTGGTCTAAACACTTAGGGAGAGATCCATGGCTCCAGCTATATATATGTAAGGGAGGATGGCCTTGTCGGGCATCAGTGGGAGAGGAAGTCCTTGGTCCTGTGAAGGCTGGACGCTGAGTGTGGGAGAATTAGAAGGTGGGTAGGTGGGAGTGAGGGGGTAGGTAGGGACACATCCGCAAAGAAGCAGGAAGAAGGATGATGGAATAGGGGATTCCTGGGCATGGGCGGGGGGAAATAGAGTAAGGGGATAGCATATGAAATATAAATAAAATATCCAATAAAAAATAAATATAAAAAAGGATTTTAAAAATGAAAAAAAAGGAATTAAATTTCCAAAAATGTCCTGAATTTTAAGATATGGTTTTATGTTTTACATCATTTCCAATAATTTAACCTTTAATTGTTTAAAGATATGAATGTAATCCAGAATTATTGATTTTTGCGCATACCTGTTCAACAAAATTATATATGCAGCCAAGACTGGAGAATATCAGTTCTACTGTATTTAAGAACATCTTATAATTCTATATATTTATAGGACTCTATAAACTTATTTCCAGTGATTTAAAGTCATGAGTTATAAGCAATAACATACCAGATTCACTCAGATTAATATGTATTCAGCAGCTATCATTTTCTACTTATTGTAATTTACTCAAGTGATTGAATATGAGATACTTAACATACATTAAAAATAAAAATTGTGTTAATGCTTAAAAATAAGAAGAAAAAATTAGAATAAAGTCCATGCAATGAATAATATCGACTATAATGCATTAAAGTATTAACTTTGTTTAAAGTAATGCCTTGATTGGGCAGGCTGATATTTCTTTGTACATGTATTTTGTTTATAAATTAAGAAATCTATTGTGTCCTGTCCTCTATGTCCCAAGTAACAAAAATTAATAAAATATAGCTTTCAGTATTCAAATTATTTTCAAATTATTCAAGAAACTATTTGACTTGCATTATTAATTGAAAAAATACTGTCCACAAATGACATCTGTGTTTAATCACTTAAAATACATGTAATGTATACAATGTAAGACACATCAATAAGTCACTATGCAAATATTACTATAAGCATAATTGCTTCCTATAACATATAGCTACAATACGAGATTAATAAATCAATCCTATGGTAATTAGGAATTTGTGATTATTGGAAAATATCAGGTTAAGTCATTAATTATTAAATAATAATTGAGAAAAATTATCAATGATTTAAAAATAGAAGATTACTGTTTTGTACACAATGTATTGATTTTGCCTGTATCAATCTGGTATTTTCTTCTATGACTATTTGTGTAGCTTGGTACAATATTTTATATATACAATAAATAGAGAAAATTCTAAGCGGTTATTGATGATTATAGAGTACCAGTATCATTCCATTATAGCAGGTTTAAAATATAGTGCTATTGAAAGATTTTTCCAGTGCGAGTATCCTGAGAGAGTGATCTTAGTCATTTGAAATACAGAAGTGAGAAATCTTATGTTCAGAGAACTACCTTCAAACATATTTTTATTCAAACAAAACGTGCATATGTGACACATGTCACCTCACATTTGTCAAGGAAAGGAATTTAGAAGACTGTATTGTACAATATATTTCACTTCTACATCATAACTGCTTTTTATAAAACTCATGAAAGAGCTGTTAAGAATTTTAATATGTATTATCCAATTTAGATAAAAAAGGCTATATTTGGAAAGTAAAAATAATATTAGTCACAATTGAAAGTAGGCTATGGGAGGAAAAGAAAATTTTCATGTTAACTTTACTCTGACAAAAAAATTTATAACAGAAAATTTAAATTGAACAGTCATTTTATTTCCAAAGTAAGTCAATCAAAAAGTAATGGATTCAGAGCTGTTAAAATATTTTATATAATGCTGACTAACACTTGAAACCTGTGCATATTTTTCTCTAAGTAAGTGAAAGTAAATGATGTGTGATTTCCGTTTTACCTCAAAATATACCTTTTGAATTTCTACTGAAATAGATGACTACAAATCTCCTTTCATCTTGTGTACTGCATGTTTTCTAAAACATCCCTTCAGCATGTCTGGCTCTTACATTCAGTTTGTCTCCTCTTCTGCATATATCACAGAGACATGGAGGGAGAGATTAGAAGAAGATATTCCATTTAGGGCGAAATGTTCAAAAGTCTATCAATCCCTTCAGTCGGGAGGATGTGGGAGAATTTGAAGAGGGGAAAAAGTCGATTTACAGTACACTGTATGAAAATTTGCTTTGTGAACACAGACAAACACACAAATGCTGGTGATGGGAACATAGCCGTAAAATATGCTTGAGATACAATGAACTGTATGTAAAGGCTTCTGTGTGTTGTGTGTCGACAGAGACATGGAGCTGTCAAATACTTATATGACAGAAAGGTACCTCACGCTGAATCAAAGAGCACTATCAGTTATTAACTATTGCTCTGATAAAATACCATGACCAAGGCAACTTATAAAAGAAACAGATTATTTGTCTTATAGTTCCAGAGTGCTACAAACCCATCAGGTCTGGGAAGCATACCAGAGAGCAGACATATTATAATACACACACAAACACACACACACACACACACACACACACACACACACACACACACATATATACATATACATATACATATACATATACATATACATATACATATAAATGTTTGAGAGAATGGATCTGTGTAATCAGTCAAAGTCAAGACAGTAGCAGGGATGGAGCAAATTACTCTAGGGCTATTTCCTGTTCAAGTCACTATGTATCACATTGTTTTGGGAAAATGATCATAGAAATTAGTTCTATATACTATTTCTCTTAATCTGAGTGTAGCCATTGGACACACTTAATTTTTTTTGTTGTTTGTGTGCTTTTTTATTTGTTTGGTATTCTGAGAAAGGACATTTTCATTTTCGTGTAGCATACCTGGCACTCAGTTTGCTACATTCTTGATTCAGCTTTCCAAGTGTTGTGATTAGAGACATTTATATGCATACTGGCATTTTGTTTATCCATTTTAATAGTTTTGAAAAGAAGCATTACAGAGCTTATTTAATAATTCTTCATTATTGTACATTTTTCATTGTCACAGCCTCTGGTAATATGCATATAGGGATATATTTTCATTGACTTTTTTTTCTAGTACTCACTGGGTTTAATCTTGCAAGCCCTTTACAGCTTCCCAGAGTGAAAACATTTAAATTTAATTACAGAGCCTGATAAACCTGAAAAATAAGGATTATATATATTTCAAAAAGCCACATTGGTTGGATAATTAATGAAAAAATAACATTTGATGGGAATTTTTGTAAATAGTTCCAAATTAGACCCCTTCATTTTCCAAGACAAGAAAGCAATATTTAACCCTAAGAAGGTAAAGTAGAAGTGATAAAGGAAGCTTCTAGAGACAAGCAAGTTTTTCTCATTAATATTAATCTTAATTCCAGATTAATGAATTAATTATTTTAATAATAATGTTTATCTCCTTAGCTCAATAATTGAGGACTAAAGTACATCTTTCTATGTACTAGTTTTAAGTGGTTACTCCAGGCTGTGTATTTTAATAACTTTGATTAAATTCAGAATGTCAATGGTACTCTCTAGGAGCTGATAGCTGCAACTGCACTACACTTGCATTTTATCAATCCTATAATAAAAATGCATTACTTATTCACCAAATACCTGGAGCTAAGTGTACTTTTTTCCATTGGTTTTGTGACTGTCGACAACTTATTTTCAGAATTTATTGATATCATTTCATTACCGCTGGGAGCCACCCAGCTTGGAGAGGGTAGAGACAGGGCACTGAGTAGGACTCTGGTGTGCCTTTAAAGTATGAGGGTACCAGGATATTCTAGCTCTCTAACTATACTAAAATGCTGATGATAACTTCTAAAGAGTCCTAAAAACTTTCCTGCTCTTTCTGAGGGTTAAAAAGCTGCTGGTTAGGTGACTGAAACCTGTAGCCTACCAGTGGAAGATTAAGTAATCCGGCTTTTGTTGTTTCTCAGGAGGAACTGCATGGCTCAAAATTTCAGCCTAGTTGAAGTCACAGGAAGAAAAAGAGACACTCTGAAAAGTGATTATAGCATTTATTACTATGTTGTAAAAAGTTTCCTATAGAAGCTTTCTAAAAAAGGGGGAAAAAGCAGAAAGATCCTAAACAGGGCAAGGGAAAAAATTCTTCTTGTTGTCTCTCTGTCCTCAGTATTTATACATCTTTCAGAATCCATAGTCACTTTTTAAAAAGTTCATCACAAGTTCACACATAAAAAATCAAATCGTAAACTGAAATAGAAGTTTACAACAGAGAATGTTTACATTCATATCCATTGGGAGTAATTATCTGGCTAAACATCCATCACTTGTCTAACTCCACAGGTTCACTGAAGGTTTAAAACTATAACTAAGTTATTAGTGAAATTTTATATAGATAAACCCAGTCAATATTTATTTTCTGTACTAGTACCTATAATAGATATATATATATACTTATATATTATAATTATATATGATAGATATATATAATTAGATCCCTTTCTATGACTTTCTATGACCTTCGATTAATTGTTTTATAACTTCAATGTGCTCTGAGTAGTAGAAAGTCTAGTTACTGTTTAGAAGCAATTAACTGGTGACACATTGGAGACAGAGTTCTCATTGCAGTTTTGACTATCAGAAAAGGACCTAATAGCAGTCCCACTATAAAAGAGCTAAATAAACACCGATATAATTTTAGGAATTCTTATAGGATCATTATTAAGAGTTAAGAAGTCATCCATTTGTTTATATAGCATCACTATAAGCCATACATCTTCATAGATCTACAGAGATCTGCTCACAGGGGGTGGGATAATACCTAGTGATTGTTATATATTTTTAATAATAATGGAAAAAGCATGTTAATTTCAAGAATCTTTCCTAAAATGAATTTCTCCTGGGCCTTGTATGTAGGAGCAAGTCTGTCACAGATTACGATCTGAAGCCGACCATCTTAGGAAGATCACCCGCTAGTTATTACCTTGTCCTATGATGGCTCCTGACACTTTACAATGCTTCAACCACAAGAAATGGATATTGGACATTATAAAATAAATTTTAAAAAAAGCACATATTTTTTTCTTTCTCACACTAAACTGCAAAATGGATGATGACTCTTTTCTCATAATACTGTAAGATTTATTTTTATATGCTACAAAGTGATGCATTGTTAAAGTCACACAGTCATGATTTTAACTTTGCTCAAATCTGTCAGGTCAGTACTAATTTTAGTATATAATTTTCAATTTCACCATCTATTTAATTTCTTTTTAGAACCTGGTAACTAAAAATTGATTTTAAATCATTTTAATTTATTTGAATTTGTTACATATCAAAAAAGTTTTGAATTTGTTACATGTGGTAGTATTCCACATTAGCACAACTCTACGAAACAAAACACAAAATATGGTGATGTAAAGATTATCAGAGGTTTTCTGAGGGCAACCTGGTTCAGGAAGAACCAGTGAAGAAAGATTTTTCAGGTTGAGAGAATGTCTATATATGTGTGCCACTTCAGCTTCCTTGAATGAATTAATGAGAGGATATGACATCAGTTACTTTAAAGAAACAGTTTCAGGCTCATAGAGGTAGAGCTTAAAGAACAATGACATTGGCTAAAGAACAAACTTCAAACTTAAAAGCCCTAAATAGCAATATCCTCCCTGTTCCCTTTGAAAGAGAATACGTTATGACAGTGATTTTATTAGACTTCTCTCTTGTACCCCATCAACAACACTTGAAACATTTCCTTACAGCCAATTAGATGAAGTGGGGTTTTCCACTTCTTCCAAGAAAAAATGAATTATGTCATGATAACTGGGTTTTCTTCCTGTATACACAAGTGAGACTTATATCCAGTTCTTTATAAATTACATGATCCTGTACTCTGTTACTCAGGGTCATTCCAGAAGGAGAAGAATTAGAGTAAAGGACAAGAAATAGGGCATTGTTTAAAACAGTCGGAACTTGAGTTGGTACTGAAACCTTTCATTTCCATTCCCAGTAGTAAAAATACAGACAAATATGAAAGCTTTCAGTTAAAACATATCTAATCCCATGTTGTAAAATGAATGTGGATCATTATAATACTTTACACAGCAATAAAACATAAAATAAATAATTACCAATTTTAGGGTGAAATTAGCATTACTAAATTTTTATCTGGTGAAAGCAGACAAGTAGAAGGTGAAATAACTTTTTCTACTTTTATTATTTTCTTTCTTTCTTTTTTATTTTTCTTTTTCTGTTTCTCAAGACTGGGTTTCTCTGTGTATCTCTGTTCTGTAATCTTTTCTGTAGACCAGGCTGCTATCCTTAAATTCACAGTTCTACCTGCCTCTGTTGATGTTAAAGGTCTGTGCCACTACCATCTAGCTGGTACAAGAAGTTTTAAAGCAAATTAACCAGAGCTTTCAAAGTATGTATGAACAGTGGACTTCTTTTCTTTAAATTTAAATATTCTATTTTTTCAATTAATTTTGGCTAAAAGTCTATTTTATTAGATATTAGCATGGCTACTACAGCTTGCTTCTTGGATCCGTTTGCTTGGAAAACTTTTTCAGCCCTCTACTGTGGGCTAATGTCCATCTTTGCTGAGGTGAGTTTCTTGTATGCAACAGTATGATGGGTCCTACTATCACATCCATTATGTTATTCTATATCTTTGTATTGAGGAATTGAATTCAGAGCAAAGGCTGTTTCTGACTCTATTACTTGCCTTTGGAGTCCCTTCGCCTACCTGGACTCCCTGGTTGGGCCTCAGTAGAAGAAGTTGTGCCTAGTCCTAATGGGTCTAGATGTCCCAGTATAGAGTGGTACCCAATGAGGGCTGTCCCTTTTCGGAAGAGAAGGGGAAGTTATAATAGAGGGAGGCTTTTTAAGAGCAGACTGTGAAGAGAGAAGGGAGGGGGCTGTGATAAGAATATAAAACAAGTGAAAGAAATAAATTATTGAGAAAAAATTTAAATATGTAACTCTTTGTAGACTTAAGGTTTTAGTGTTATGAACAAATGCCATGACCAAAGCAAATCTCATAAGAAAAATATTTAATTAGAGCCGAGCTCTTACAGGTTCAGAGGTTCAGTCCATTATCATCAAGATGGGAGAAGAGCAGCATCCAGGCAGGAATGATGCAGTAGGAGCTAAGAATTCTATATCTTCATCTGAAGGCCACTAGGAGAAGAATGACATCCTCAGGCAGTTAGGAGGAAGCTCTCAAAGCCCAACCCCATAGTGACAAATTTCCTCCAATAGCGCTACACTTATTCCAACAAAGTCACATCTCCAAATAGTTCCACTCCCTGGAGAAACATGTTCAAACCACCACATTATAGGAACCCAGGTTCATTCTTTGCCTTCTTGTATTTCATAGGTGAACACCACAATAATCATAGGGAAAATAGTCATTCATAAAAATAGAATTGATTCCATAAGTACAACATAGTAATATATATTATATGGTTTCTGTATACAAGTAAACACATTATCCTAAAAATCATATTAGTTTGTAAATTTCTTCTATGTGAGGTTTGATCTGAGTACTAACAAGAAGAAATGTTTTATCTAAGCATTTGCAATTTTTTTAATCAAAAGTAAAATTATCTTATAATATGTTTTTGGAAAATGATAAAAATATATTTACAATTGAAAAATATAGAACATTTATATCTACATGACATTTATATTTTTTATAAAATAGCATAATATTAATTGGAAGAGCATTAGTAAATTAAAATGTCCCAGTGAATATTTGATAGATTCTGATATTTGCTTCATTTTGTTCTTAAGGACATACTTCAATATGCATTTCATAAATTTTTCTGTAAGTAAATCTATAGTAAAATAAATAACATTGGAACTCAGAAGGTATTTAAGTAAATGGGAAGCATGATTTACCAGTATTTAAGACTGTTAAGTTAGTTATCTACTTACATCATCAATAATGAACATATCAACTCCTTTTCTAAGACAAGAATAAATATGTAAAAAACAACAGAAAAGCAAAGGATAAAGATTTTTTTATTTTCTTATTCCTAGTGTTTTTTTTTTTTCTTATTTCACTATAGCTAGTGCCCTGCCTATCAACTAGAGGTAAGAGTATCCCAACCAAAGAACTGTTTTAAGTTCTTTTTTAAGTCAATCCAGTCCACATACCAAAGTATCGGTCAATAATGTAGAATAATTTTGAGGAAACTGCTTATGAAAATGTGATATTCTGCTTGACTCTTTACAAATTTTTTTTCTTATTTTTCTTATTTTTCTTGCTTTCTAGATTATAGGTACAGTATACTGGAATTTGTGAATAGACTTGACCGTAAGTCAGAAATGTGTTTGTTTTTATTCTGATCCCTTGTTTGAGCCATGATTTTAAAATATAACTGGAATTGGGTGTGATGGCTGGGCTTTCTGGCACAAATTTATGTTAAATACTGAGCATGTCTGTGGTTGGTGTGCTTTCAGGGTCTGGCTTCTACTGATGTTCTTCTTTCTACAGAAAGTGGGCAGCATTGCTGTTTTATTTATTATATTCAAATCTGCCATTTCATTTGGCTATGAACATCATACCAGTATTAATAAACAAACATCAACATTAAATGAGTTAGAAAATCTCACTATACCCAGTTGTTATTAGCAGAATTTTTATTTTAGCTGCAGCTTCCCTCGTTTTGGGATTGAGTTCCTGCTAAATGAGGGCTAGTTTATAGGCAAGGCCAGGATTTACACTGGTGGACAAGAGCTTTCCACTGTTGGGAAAGAATATCCTTGGTGTTCTGCACTACTGGAATCACTGGTGTTGCCCTAGCCTGTGGTTGCTCACAGAGCACCCCTCAGACCTCAAATGGAGCCCTAAGCTGCTTCACTGTCCTTCCCTATATTTTTATCATCTTAAAATTATTATTATTTGTTTGTCATTTGTTGGAGAGGTTTTTTTTACATGCTTTGTTAAATTTGTTTCTAAGTTTATTGTGGATTTACTTTACATTTTGTTGTCCAACTGTTCATGGTTTGACTTATTTGATAAGACTGTTTCTTGTTTTCTTTTTGTAACAATTATCCAATTGGAAAATAATTCCAATTTTTTTTCCTGTGAAACACAATGTGGTATATAAAAAGGTAGAGGCTGAGGAAGGCTGATTGCCTTGAGTCTATGGTCAACCTGTACTACATTTAAAAAAAGATGCCACGTATTGTGTGAACCGTAAATTAATATAGGTTAAAAAGTACTTCTGTGTAGCTACAGTTGCAATCTCTGTGGTGGAATGCTTTCTTACCATCCACAGGGCCATAAAACTTTCTTACTTTACCACATATATTATACTGGTTTTTTACTTTATTTTTTTTACACCTTCCCATTGTGCTTAAAGTGAACTGAGAGAAAAGAAAATAACAGGGGGGGAAAGTGGATAAAAGAGGAAGTAAAGAAAGAAATAAAATTCTAAATACAAAATTTTAAACCAGTAGCTTTTGGGTACAATAATAGATAGCCAGAAAAACAAACACACAAAAATAAACAACATCAAAAAATAAAAAACAAGAAAAAAAGATGACGTGTATTTATAATAAAGATAAAAAGATCATATTGAAGTCAAGTTCAGGTAGGTGAACTATAGTAACCAGTTTGGTCCCAAAGCTTTACGAAGGGAAGGATGAAACCAACTATAAAGAACATGTACAAGAAAGATGAGGGAGGAACAGCAAATGGAGCAAAAGATCACAAATGAATAGACTTCAGTATATGGCAGTCACTTTAAACACAATAGCAAGGAATTACAAATATAAGAAAGAGGCATACCACATGCGGTAAAGTAGAAAACATAAGAGGATAATTGTAAGTTTTAGGATCATTGAGAGCTTAATGCAAATGCATCTGTGTGACCAAGTTATCAAATACAGAAATTGGATATTAGCAGCATTCAGAGATCCACTTCATGTCCTTAAAAGCCATTAACCTCCCTTGTGCCCAGATGCAGACTCTTGAATGATTCATGACTCTTAATTAATTTTTGCAAACCTTGAACTTCATATGGTGATTTGCACTTCTGGCTTCTTGCTTAGCTTTATCTTTAATTAATGTAGCTCAATGATAGTTCTTAAAACGTTAGTTGAGATTTCAGACATTGTTATCGTTTTCAAGATGCCTTGGCTATTTCTAGCTTAATGGATTGTCATATAATTTCTACAAGATCATTTTTTAATCTATTCCATATGGTACTATTTATCATTTAAATTCTAATTAATATACAGGTAAGCATAAGGCAAATTAATGTCACTAAATTGTTCGTCTTTTAAGCTGTAATAAATTCTTCTTTCAACATTGAATTCCCTTGATTTCTCTTGATTGTTTTACATTTTTTTTTTAATTTTGCCCAGTAGCTAAAATTATTTCAATCTTTAGAAAGCTTATCTTACGGTTTGAATGTGAAATGTCACCCAACATTTGATATATTTAGAGAGCTGATCTTCAGCTACAGAGGCTGTTTGGGAAGGTTTAGGAAGTTTTGGGGAGTAGGGTCAGGCCAAAGATTGAGTCACCAAGGTTCACATTCAGGTTTATAGTCTGCCTTGTTTCCTGTATTGCATCTGCCTTCTGTTCAGCACCTTGAGAGTAAGTCACTGCAAGTTCTCACATGTACAAATATGCTGCTTCCTTTCCCGTGTTTTGTTGGCATGACAGACAGTGCACACTGGAACTGTGAGTCAAAATGGACATCACCTCCAAGAAGTTGCTCCTGTCAAGTGTTTCATCACAACAAAGAAAATATAATGAAAGCCTATTGTACACAAATATAAATGAAGTCTTCAAAGTCTATATTCTGCTTTTTGTATAGTCTGAGTTATGTTCTCTTAGTGCATGCATATATTTTGTGAATAACAATTGTTTCTACTTTCATATTTATTTCTTCATTGTATTTTGAACTTTTCATATACATATATGTTAAAGGCTAAAAATAACACAACAATACCATCTGCAATCCCTTTTCTTGCCTCTCCTCTTTTGTTCCCTAAACTGTTTCGCTTCTATTTTCAAGTAAAATACACTATTGTAGTTAAGATTTCTATTGCTATGAAGAGACACTTTTACCATGGCAACTCTTATAAAGAAAATATTTAATTGGAGCTGGCTTACAGTTTCAGAAGTTTGGTCCTTTATAGCCATAGTGGGATTATAGACGTGGTATTGGAGATGGAATGGAAGTTTCTACATCTCTATTAGCAAGCAGCAAGAAGAGTGACTAACATCAGGCCTGCACTGAGATTTTAAGAACTCAAAACCCACCTGCAGTCACATGCTTCCTCCAATAAGACCACGCCCACACCAACAAGGCAATGTCTCCTAAATAGTGCCACTTCCTAAGGGCCTAAGGTTGCTGTTTTCATTCAAACCTCCACTTATAAACAAATGACTTTATTTTTACAGAATGGGAGAATTACATGGCTGGGGATATGACTTAGGGGTTTTCAGCACTTGTTGCTTTTGCAGCAAACCTGGGTTTTATTCCCAACATCAACATAGTTAAACCCATCAGTAATTCAGTAGAGAGAACGCAGGGAGTCATTTCAATTTTCTTTTATCTGTTGAAACTTTCTTTGTGTCTCATGTATGTTCTCAGTTTTGGTGAAGTTTGAGGTGCTGAGAATAAGGAACATTCTTTTGTGTTTGGGCAAAAGTTTGTTTAGTATCTCTTAAATCCTTTGGTCTATAATACCTATTATCTTAGCTCTAACACTTCTCTGTTTAGTTTTTGCCTGCAGGACTTGTCCATTGTTGAGAGTGGTCTATTGATGGCTCCCACTGTCACTGTGTGAGGGATTTAAACTTTAGTAGTGTTTACAAAAGTTTTACAAAGGTTGGTGCTCTTGTGTTGCATCATAGAGGTTAAGAATTGAAATATAATCTTGGTGTATTTTTCCATTGGTTAGTATAGAGTATCCTTTCCCATGTATTTTGGTTACTTTGATTTGAGGCAATTTTGTTAGAGATTAGAATGGCTATATCAGCTTGCTTCTTAGGTCTTTTAGCTTAAGATATCTTTTTCCAACCCGTTACCCTGAGGTAATATCTTTCCTTGATTTTGAAGTGTGTTTCTTGGATGCAACAGAGGCCTAGATTCTGTGTTCACATCCATTCTGATAGTGTCTTTTTATTTGGGAATTGATTCTATCAATATTGAGAGATATCAATAAGCACTGGTTGTCCATTCCTGTTATTCTGATACTATCAGTGGTAGTCCTGCCAGTGGTGTTGGTGGTATGTGTGTGTTGCTTCTTCTTTTTTTTTCCAGATATTTATTTCCTGTGTTTTCAGGGGTGTGATTAACCACCTTGAGTTAGAGTTTTTTTCTAGTATCTTTTACAGGTCTGGATTTGTAGATAATTATTGTTTGACTTTATCATGGAATGTTATTTCATTAATCTATGGTGATTGGAAGTTTTTCTAGGTATAGTAACCTTGACTGGCACCTATGGTCTTTTAGAATCTACAGCCTTCCCAATTTTAAAGTTTCCATTGAGAAGCTGGCTGTAATTCTAACAGGTCTACCTTTATATGTTACTGTGTTCTTTTTCCTTTGAAGCTTTTAATATTTTTCTTTGTTTTGTATTTTTAGTGTTTTGATTATTATTTGTCAAAAAGTGGACTTTTTTCTGGTCTAATCTATTGAGTGTTCTTTAAGCTTCTTTTAGTTTTATTGGCATCTCCTTTAGTTGGAAATGTTTCTTCTGTAGTTTTGTTGAAAAATATTTTTTTCTGGACTTTCATGCTAGGATATTTCTCCTTCTTCTATTCTTATTATTCATAGCTTTGGCCTTTTCATATTATCCAGGATATTTAGGATGTTTTATGTCAGAATTTTTTTGATGTATTATAGTCTTTAACATATGTATACATTTCTTCTATGGTATCTTTAATTCATGAGATTTTTTCTTCCATTTCTTGCCTCTGTACTTCTCTTTGAATTCCTAAATTTTTTATTTCCAAACTCTCTGTGTTTGTGCTTTCATTTTATTGCCTTTATTTCCTGTTTCAAGTCTTGAACAGTTTTACTTCCTTTACCTGTCAGTTTTTTCTTGGCCCTTTAAAAGGTATTTATTCATTTCTGCCATTATTTGTGTTTTCCTGGCTTTATTGGAGGGACTTATTTCCTACAATTATCTGTTTTATTTCCTTTATTTCTTTAAGGTTTTTATTCCTTTCCTCTTTAAGAACATCTACCATCTTCATATTTTTGATTTTAAGGTGTTGTGCTTCAGCCATGTTGAAATATTCAGAACTTGCTATAGTAGGATAGCCAGGCTCTAGTGCAGACCTATGGTCCTGGTTTTGTTGATTGTGTTCTTAAGCTGGTGTTTAGGCATCTGTGTTTGGGGTGATTGTAGGTCTAGGTGCTGTGTTCTGGGTTTTTTGTTGCTGGTTAGGTATTTGTTTCCACTCTGAAATTTCAAAGAATATCATGACTGTTTACTGTTTTCTCAGCTGCTTGGCTTGTGTGTTCACAGGGATGGCCATCTGGTGTTGCAAGCTTGGATGTAGTAATTTGGAGGAGGGAGAGTATGAGGACAGTCGTAGGATCCACAAGAGCTGAGTAGAGCAGGCAAAGGAGGCTATAGCTGGTATTCTGTTGCATCCATAGAGACAACCTTGAGAGGCTAGTTCTTGGGGAAAAGAAAGAGTGGAGAGGGCCTATGAGCAGACTATCTAGTCTTCTGGTAGGCGTGAGCTTCTGTTAAGCAGGTCATGTGCACCTGAGATGGGAAACTAGTGATGCATTAGGGAAGGGGAGAGAAGAGTCATGGGAGAAATGGTCTGTGAGATTAATAAAATGCACAAACAGGACAGAAGGGAAACTTCAGCCATGGGGTCCTTCAGTCAGTTTGTGGAAAGCCATTTTGGCAATAGGCTGAGTGATCTCAAGGTCCTGTGGAGACTCTTTGGCCAACAATTCAATTATATGTAACCCTAAGCTGGTACTGGAAGCCTTGTTTGGTGACAAAAGATATCCAATTAGGAATATATGTTCTCTAATATTTGGTAATTTATTTAAGAACTTTCTACTGTATTTGGTTTCCATATAACCCCCCACAAATGCTCCTTAATTTTTCTGTCTCCATATTCCCTTCAACACAGCCTCTCCCATTTTTTCTACTTAATGATCCCATTCAAACTCCCTGCCTTCCAATGATGTCTAATATATTACCCTTCTTTAAGGATATATGTTTCTTCTAATACTTTTCTCTGTACCTACCTCTTGTATTGTATTGATCTTAATTTGGTTATCATTGATGTAAGGGCTAATATCCACATATAAGAAAATAAATGCCAGATGTGTCTTTCTGGATCTGGGATACTTTAATCAAGATGATTTTTTTTCTAGATCCATCAATAAGCTTTAAATTTCACAGAGTGTGTGTGTGTGTGTGTGTGTGTGTGTGTGTGTGTGTGTGTGCATGTGCATGTTTCTTACCTCCTGGGTAATACTATGTTGTGTAAATATACAACATTTTTATTATTCTTTTCTTGGGGGACATCTAGATTGTTTTCTGTTTCTCATTATGATTATTTCAAATTTTATATCAATATAAAAGTTTTTTATCAATTAAAGCCTTAAATCTGTATCAATATATAAATTCTATACCAATGTAAGAAATTGTAACTTTAACCTTGTATCAATTACAAAGATTTCTACCAATGTAAGATTATAGATATACAATGCTATTTTAAGAATAAATTCAATATTCTATCCCTATTTGTCTATTTCTCCCAGACAATGACTGGGCAGAGAGAGGCAGAACTTTATGATTCCCAGGCAATTTGGAAACACAAATAATGTAATACAATCATTAAACCAAATCTGCAGCACTTATATGTAAAAATGTAAATTCTTTGGAGAAAGAAAATGAAGAAGAAAAAAGTGTAAAGACCTCCAATATTCATAAATTTATACAATCAATAAAAAAAATGGTCATCTTACCAAAAGCAATGTACAGGTTAAATGCAAAACTAGTCAAGTTTCTAGCACAATTCTTCACAGATATTGAATGGACACTTATCAGCTTACATGAAACCCCCATCACCCCCACACATATACTACTAAAAACTATTCTAAGTAATAAAAGGGGCATTGGAGGTATCATCCTCCCTGATTAAGTGTTGTACTACAAAGCTATAGTCGTAAACATAGTATGGTATTGTCAGAAAAACTGATCCATACATAAATGAATGGAATTGAAGACTCACACATCTATGTACACTTGACTTTTTAAAATAAAGATGCAACAAATACTGACTGGAAAATGACAGCATCTTCAACAAATGGTTCTGATCAAATTGTATGATAGCATATGGAAGACTCCTAATAGATCCATATTCATCCCCCACACAAATTCTACTCCAAATGGATCAAATACCCTATAAAACCAGACAAGCTTGATATAAGAGAAGGGAAGGAATATCCTTGAACTCTTCATTGGCAGAAGAAAAAATTTTTTTGAGCAGGATACCATTAACAGTCACCAAGTTAAACAATAAATGAGACCTCATTCAACTGAGATGCTACTGCACTGCAAAGGCCACCTTATTTGGAAAAGATATCTTACTGCAATCTGAGAAATATTCTGACACATCCTATACAGACTAATATATGAAATATATGAAGAACTCAAGTAATATGAAGAACTCAAACAATAACAAGAAACAAATATCCCAACTTAAAGCTGGAATAAAGACCTTTATCCATCAGGGAAATGCAAATCAAACTACTATGAGATTTCCCTTTAAATATAACAGAATTGCTTAGAACTAACAATAAGTGACAGCTCATGGTGTCAAGTAATGGATTAAGGGTAACTGTCATCAATTGCTGGTGGAAGTTCCTAAGGAAAATAATAATTGATGTACTTTAAGTTGCCTATGCAACTCATTTAAGAATATAATCTTAGACCCAGTCCTTCTACAGCTGCTATTCCAAACTGTTTAGAATGGTTAAGTAACACAACCTAATATAGTAAACTCATGGTTATATTAGATTCTGATTTAGGTATAATGAAGTGTTTTCAATATTATTCAAATAGGAATAGCTAAGAGTAGAGACTTCGATTTCCTGAATCCAGAACATTGGGGTGGGTAGGGAGGAAGTTGCACTGCTACTCTTGGAGATTAGAGCAGATTAACCCAGACGGCTATATGTAAGACTTTTACTTGGTTGTCTAGAGATCCCCAAAGATATTGTACAGTATTTGGGGCTATTATGAAAGACATTTCCCTCTAATTTCTTTCTCAGATCATTTGACATTTGTATATAGAAGGACTACTTATGAATAGGGATGGGTTAGGAGCCGGGAAGGGTGGAATCATTGTATCCTACCTTGATATGCTTAGTGCCCTGGGAATGGGACATATAATGAAGAGAGGTCACAAGAGAAGGTCTTTACAGAGCTAGAGATGAATTTTGTGCATTAAACTTGGAGGAATGCAGAAAAAGGTGACAGTCTGCAGCTAGTAGACTTGACTTCCTTTGTCAGAGTGACCTGTGGGTTCCCAGGGAGTACATTAAGTACTTCTGAGTTGGGGTAAAGCAAAGAGTTGTGGTAGGGAGTTTCGGAAGCGCAGATTTGTGGGATCTACTAGAGGTGATGTTGCAGAAGTACTGCCTCATGGATTCTGTTACAATGCTAGAGGTGGGACCGAGTATTGCCCTTAGAGGAACAGAGGGAGAGGTGAAGATGTGCAGTTAGTCAGCCTGTCTCCCTGGATGGAGTGGCCTGTAGCTTGCCATGGAGTCCTTGTTGGAGTTGTGGACTGGAACAAAGGATGGAGTGAGAGGAGGAAGGTTAGGAGGAGGGAAAGATCTGTTAGAGTTTCTGGTGATGGGGGAGGGAGGAACTGCTGGAGTTTTTCTGTGACAGTTATAGATGAGATTGATTTAATTTGTAGGAGGATAGGAGAGGTGAAGGTCTGCAGTTACTCTCTCTGCTTCCCTGGCCTTAGTGCCTATGGATTTGCAGGGAGTGATATAAAACAACGATCAGGGGAAGGAAGACTTGGATAGTGAGAGCTGTGTGATACCCTGGACTGGAAGTAGGAGGGAAGAGGAAGAAGTCTCCCGGAGGTCTTCTCAAAGATGAGTGGGGTTGAATTTGGAGGACCTGAGGAAGATGTGACGATCTGGTGTTAGCTAGCCTACCTGTTTAGCCTACCAGAGTCTACCACGTTTCCCAGGAACTATTCGTTGGAGTGAGGGGCTAGACAAAGAAGAATTTTGTGTGTAAATTAGAAGAAAAAGATCTTTGGAATCCAGTAAAATTGAGATGTGGTGAGGTCACAGAGATGGGAATGAGACTAGGGGCATCAAAGTTCTACCATTGATATACCTGTTTCCCTGACCAGAGTGACCTATGGTCCCCAGGGAATGTGTGTTGGAGTTGAAGGTTAGGTGAACCAAGGAGTGAGAAGAAACCTTGGTGGGGAAGATCTTGGAATCTATTGGAGATGGGTGCAGAAGAAAGTGAGTCTGCAGCAGGTGTATTGCTGTAGAGCTGTGTATGAGACTGGGGGATTCAACTTAGATGATCAGAGCTCCAGAAAGGTGAAGATCTGCAGAGAGTTTACCTGATTCCATGCCTAGCATCCCACTAAATACTATTATTCCATCCTTGTGCTAACTATTCATATCTATTTCACAACTAATATACTGCAAATAGTTCTACAGTAACTATTGATATGCAGATATTTCTGGAATAAACTGATTTGACAAATATTCAGTAGTTCCATGGGTGGCAATATAGAAAATCTATTTTGCAATGATCCAAGTCTTTGGTACAATGTTTAGTAATTTTTTGAAACTATACATTGGTTTTTTACTTTAAGTCTTACCCACTAAGTAATCCACTATTCAACCTAATATCTGTTATATTTCATTTTAAAACACATTTATCATGCTTATTTTCTGCTAGTTTATTCCATATTCTTATTCTCTTTTCATTCTAATGAACATGATAATAGCTATATTCAATACTTTAGTATCATATTTAAAATCTTTATATTGATACAAGTTCACTGTAATACATTTTCAAATCTGATATTTTTAAATCATTATTTATAGGTGTCTATATGTTATATAAAATGTTAGCATGATACATCATAAAACACCAGAGTCATTTTCATTTCTTCTAATGATCTGTCAAATTTTACTGGATAGGTAATGGGGACAAAAAGAATCAAAACTGACATTCTTACTATAACATTGAAATAATTTATCCTTTAGTTATACAAAGGAATTAACTGCCATCTGGACATAAAATTCTGGATTTTAAATAGCAAATTTATATTCTAATAATTATGTGACTATATACATGTATATGTACATATATATGAATATATATATATATATATATATATATATATATATGTTTTAAGGCAGGGTATCACAGTTAAGCATAAAATATTACACTTTGAAAATTACACTTTGAAAATGGAATATAATTTATTAGCACAGCATTAATAGAATATAGATAATTTAATTCTATCAGTAACTGAATAAAAGAAAGTAAAACATGAATATCTATAATATAAACATAAAATTTGTATGTAATCATTCAGCTTTTTTGCAGTATAATTTCATCAGAGTCATTCTTGTTATCAGTATTTGAATAAAAGAAAGTAAAACATGAATATCATATACTATAAACATAAAATGTATAGGTAATCATTGAGCTTTTTGCAGTTTAATTTCATCATAGTCATTTTTTGTTATTAGTATTGAATAAAAGAAAGTAAAAAAAGAACATCTATACTATAAACATAAAATTTACAGGTAATCATTTAGTTTCTTTGCAGTACAATTTCATAAGTGTCATTTTTTGTTGAATCAAAATATAGCAGTCTGTTGTGTTTCTTCCTCTTAATTTTTAAAGTAACTCTATAGTATATAGTATATAGCATATAATGTTTGAGAACATTTAACAATATCCTGGTATCAGAAATATACTTAAAGGTATACATGCAGTATTTACTTTTCCTATTGAATGAAACAGGACAGTGAAGGTACAATATGTGTAAATGAGAGAGGTTAGAGGAGACACCAAGAAAGAGACAATTTCAAATATTTATTCTGAGTGATTCATGATACAAAATAAATCTTCTTGCATTTTATGGAAACAAAATGCAGAGGAAAAAATAGTATAAGAAATTACTGTCAGACTCAGTAAGCAAAATATGAACAGATGTTAGCAAAGTGTTGTCATCATTTAAAAAAGGAAAAACCTGATGCATTTTTCCCTATTTGGCTGTATAAATAATTCAGATATCTGTTATTCACTGCTTTATAAAGTTCTCACTGATTTCTTTAACTGTCCCGAGTCTTCCTCCTACTGCATTTCTATATTTGTTGTTACTCCTACTTGATAAACCATGCTGGCTCCCAAAGTACTTTTTCTGCATTTGTGAGTCAGCTATTTTGCTGCTATCCACGAAGTTCTCTTTCCCCTTTGTGCATGTAAAATCATTTAGAGATATTGTGTTTTCATAGGCTCTAAACTGAGGTAGGCCGTAAAACAGCCAACTCAGTTTTAACCAAATACTCAAGACAAAATAATGCCTCCTTAAAGTACAAGCTTTTGAATACCACAAGTGTGTATTAAATTAAAGAGTTTGTGGCTTTTCTGAACTGTTTTAATTAGATTAGCAGATTGGATATGTTATCCTCAGTACTTCATTAAGTGTAATTTCTTTGTACACAACTCCATGGTGTATACAATAAAATCTAGTTACTGTAGTTATGTCAATGATATTTACAAGTATAAAAGAAAATGATTAATTAAATAATACTAGCTGGTATAAATACTGTCAACAGAACAACTTATAAATATACAATTTCTAATATATACATAGAATCAACTTAATAATACTTGAAGGACAAATTTAAAAAGAAAAAAGAAAAGAAAAATAGAAATATTTATAGATGCCATACCAAATGTGTCCCAGTAAAAATAAATGTAAAAGCAAAATTGTAGTTTGCAATCGCTAATCTTAGAGGAATCCAGAAAATTCTGTAATGTATTTCCTGAACAACTAGAAATAAAGCATGGTGAATGTATGCTAGGCTCCTGTTTGGCTTTCTGTTCAGAGTACATGAGTAGGAAATATGTATGTAAGCTACTAACTCTGCTCAGTTATTATAAAAACAAGGTGGTTGTACTGAACAATTGTTTATTATATAGTAAGACAAATAAAAAAACAAGGCTAACTTTCATTTTATTTGAACAAGATTGCTATAAAAAGTATGACACATAATTATTTTCTTAGTAGAGACCAGTGTAAGGGTGTTATAGCATGTGGAATGGTATGGGCTATCTCATGCCAAATATCTATTTAATCAGAGCGAGGAGGCAACATCCTTTGTCATGATACATCTTGGTCTAACACAATTTTATGAAAAATTTCTCATCAGTGTATTAAACATTCTGCCATTTTTGATAATTATAACTCGTGTATATACTTCGGGTTAACAAAAGGTCTCTAAGAAATGCTTGGAAAACAGGATTAATATGTTGACTGCTTTTCCAGATGTGAGTTTGAACCCTTCTGTATTATATATTTTCAGATTAACTAATCTGAATCCAAGCTTTCTTTTTGAGGATTATATAAATTATGAGGGGAACAAAATATACATATTGCGCAGTAGCATACCTACAGACCAGTTGATGAAAATTTTATTATTTAGTTTGGTACAATTTATCTCTTTGTCAAACATTTATCATATCTGATTTATTTCCAGTAGAAGGATAGCCCTGTCATTATTATCTCAGCACTACAGTATAATTCAGTGTGGTGTTTCATCTCTTATCAAATTTCATGACACTTACAAATAATACATGAATAAATATTTAAACTATTTCAGCATTAAATTAGAAATGGATTTCTAAAGCTGCCAAAATCAAAACATTAGATCAAAATGACTGGTTATTATTTTAGTTGACTCTAGTAAAATATCATTAAGGCATAAATATTTCTTTTAAATTTCAAAGCTTTGATTCTCTTTCGTGCCTCATAGTTCACTAGAATTTTTAGTAACAATAGTGAGAATAAACAAATTTTCACTGTTTTTTATTTCAGATATTAAAATTATTTGTGTTTTTCATAAGAATGGCCATGGTTATTTAAAATATGTCTATGTTATATGGGATTCCTTGAAAAACTATAGCATATTTGGTTATCAGCATTGTCAAATCCAATATCTTCTCCACATCTCTTTTGATAATGCTATACTATTACTTTTAAATCAATGTTTTATGTCATTTACTTATTGAAATATAGAATGTAATGTTTTCTTCTTAGAAATGAATTTTAAGGTGATACAAAAAACCCTGATATTGCTATCTAGACTATGGCAGAAATAGATATCTAATGACAGACATCTCAGTCTATAAGGAAAAATACTTGAAAATGAAATCAAGAAAATGATAACTTTACTGCAGCACAAGAATAAAAACCAAAGAGGGACTTTTCGAAGGACATGGAAGATCTGTCCTTGTGAGGATGTGGAAATAAAGTAAATAGCAAAGGACAAGAGGGATCAAGAACTAAATGAATAAAAAGACTTTGGTCAATATACAAATCATAATGAATCTACAATTATGGTGTAGAAAAATTAACTCAGAATTTTAGCATTATTGATGTCTTCATAGCCCTCACATCCTAAGGTTCAATGGAATTCTTATGAAATTAAAACGAAGTACTATTTTTACAGATTGGATTGAAATGATGATAGCAAGATTTCCATGAATCTATAAGTAATCTGGAAGAGCCAAAGTCATCTTGAACAAGGGGAACAGGGCAAGAGTCTCTACAATATCTGATCTTAAAACACATTCGATGTATAGAGACAATGCGCAGAGGTATAGATATATGGAAAGATTACACTGCTTATAAATAAACTTACATCCATCAATTTCTATTTAATAAAGGCAACAAAGTACTAATGGGGAGGAATTATTTGATTAACAAAATAAATCATAATATGTATGCATCTGCAGAAGCATAAACTGAGTCTTTCCCATTTTACAGTTCACCACACATAAAGATATATGGGTAAGAAAATAAAATGTAAGATATGCAAGAAGAAGACTGGAAAGGTAATTGTAAAAACTGATATTGGCAAATTCTTTGAATGTGAGCACAAATGGAAAGACATCAAAATCAAATATTGATAAATGAGATTGTATTATACTCAAAAGTCCTTTCTATAAAAGTTAAAAAGTTTTGCTGTTGTTATTTTGTTTCATTTTTTGCCTGGTTTTTTTCTAGAGAAAAAGAAAAGGAGAGTATGGATCAGTGAAGGAGTGGGGGGACCTGGGAAGACATGAGGGATGAAAGTCGATGATCAAAACACATAACATGAAAAAAAATCAGTTTTGTTTAAAAAGGAGGAAAAGAAACTTCCCATTCTTATGTCTCCTAGAAAATGGCTCGCTGTAAAGAACCACTGTTCCCTGAAACTATTTAAAGTGAAACTATTTAAACTTTTTAAGCTATCCAAGTGAGGAAAAACAAGTATCATTTCATTTGTCCTGTATAACAGCAACAAATATCTCATAAATTAGAATAAATAGCTTTCTGAATTTCTTATTACTAAGCAATAAATACGATTGAAGTTTTCTTGTAGTAGGTATCACTCTCTTTCCAGAATCAATTAAAAAATAATGCTACTTTTCTCATTGCATTATATAGGTTGACACAAAGTTTTACACGTGGTTGGTGTTTAGAAATATCAATTTATATACAGTTTAATTTAAAGATAAATGCCTGTTTAATAGACTGTGTATAGAATGTCAAAGAGTTTTATTTGTTCTGAGTGTTCACAATATCATTCGCTAAGTAAATAAATCATATAGTCATCAACATATACAGTAATAAATGCATTATGTATTACCATAATAGGAAACTAAATAAAATTGTTAGCAACCTTCTCTAAAAGAATAACTTATTTTATGAGGGAAAAATCACTTGGACATATTTAGATATTGTTGCCACATTGCATTTTTCTAACATATGACAAAGATAAAAGCTTTGTAATGAGTCTGAGAGGATCAACATGGTTTTATATGATGAATGCATTAGTTTTATTGTCTGGTTTAAGCTCAGTATTACTAAATTGTTATTAAATGTGCTGGCTCATTTCCCATTCTAATGAGAACTGGAGTGTCTTCTGCCAGCATAGATTCTAATTCTTGATAAAAAATGAGTTAAGTTGTAGGGCTTGCGTGTTTTCTTAAGATCTTCTTGTGACTAGGGAACTCGGGTTCTGCAACTTTTCTTAGTCCCTCTTTTCCTCCTCTTCCTAACCTCTTTAATTTTGACTCCAGCATCCCCTAATCATTCTTCAACTACTCTTTTGTCACGATTGTTACAGCCAATGCTAACATGATAGCTTTGGCCAACTTCCTGTCTTCATATGACCAGCTAAGATCACTCTCCTAATATAAATGACAAGTAGCAAAAAGAGCAGAATGTTTGTGTCTAAGGCTGTAAGATTAAGCTATATATAACAGCAATGTCCTTGTCTGGTGAGAGATTATTTTTCTCTGCCAACTCTATGATACCTGATAAATTACATTCTAGAAGTGATGACAATTGTCTGACCATGAAAAAGTAGATGTAGTTCAGAAAGGATAAATGTATACTGCAATCAATATCTTTCACAGATACTTGAAACATATGTCTATTTGACATTCCTTTACTTCTTATAATCTTATGATTTAATTGATCTGTGTAAATATGGATCATGGAGAAATTCTTTGATTTTGCTAATCATACTGAGAAATATTTCTTAATAGATATTTTATTTAATAATTAATGCCCTTCATGTGACTTCATATAATAACTAACCATGAATAAAATATCACAAAATAGTAATTCTCTTTCCCTATTTCCACATAATCCATTTCTTTGTCTCATATAATACATAAATGTATCAAATTCAAAATGTGTCTAACCAGGAAGCCAAGAAGCAAATAACCATAATATAAGGAATAGTCGTGATATAAACATTTTATTATTTTAAGGTTTAAAATGCTTTCTATTACATGTAATATTAAATTATTATCAAGTCAAGTGAGATGGTAGATGCAGAGGTAGGTAGATATCTGAGTTTGAGACCAGAAGTCGTCTAAAAAGTGAGTTCCAGGACAGCTAGGGCTACATACTGTTTTAAAACAAACAATGTTATCATGTCATAT